>NC_090268.1:163279572-163583739 GCF_040414725.1 Anabrus simplex
GTGCTTTATGCCGAACGTGTGTTCTGTTTAAGCCGAGCGTTAAAAGAGGTCTTCAAGGTTCATTCATTACGAAACCTTTCACAAAATATAAGGACTTCAATGCCAGCGCCAGAGACCATATAAAATCAAACTGGCATAGAGAATCATCAGAAAAGGCGAAAAACTTTGTGGACATCTACGAAGGAAGGCAACTCACGGTGGCTGATCAAATAAATAGTAGTCTCCACCATCAGATTGAACAAAATAGAAAGAAGCTGGAACCAATTTTGTCAACTATCATTTTCTGTGGCACCCATGATATATCACTTCGAGGGAAAACTTCAGACAGCGGAATTTTCCATGATTTATTGGAATTCCGTCTTGAGGCGGGAGATGCTCAACTACAAGAACACCTCTCAAATTCTGCAAAAAATTCCAAGTACACTTCTCATCGAATTCAAAATGAAATGATAAGATTTTGTGAACAGGAATTACGAGAGATACTGGTTACGGAAGCAAATTCATGCAATGCTTTCTCTGTTATTGCTGACGAGACAGCTGACATATCTGGAACCGAGCAGCTGTCTATTGGAATTCGGTTCGTCAAGAATACATCTAGTTATGATTTGAAAGTATGTGAAGAATTCCTTGGGTTTCAGCCTTTGGAAGAAATGAATGCCAAGTCAATCGCAAATTCAATTTTGAATTTTTTAACAAGCTCTGGTCTGGATTTAACCAAACTATGTGGTCAAGGATACGACGGTTGTGCTACTATGGCAGGACGTGAAGGTGGAGTTGCAAAATTAATACAAGATAGGTATCAAAAGGCTATTTTCTGTCACTGTGCTAGTCATAAACTTAACCTGGTAATAAACGACCTCAATGAACTCTCTGTTGTGAACAATGCGGCAGGTACCATAAAGGAAATAATTAACTTTTTTCGTGAAAGTCCACTCCGAAGAAAGCAGATCTGTAACTTGCCTCTTTTATGTGAAACACGATGGTCCTCAAAGTACAAAAGCATTAGGCTCTTTTCAGAAAACTTTTCCAGTATCATGAAGGCTCTCGAAAATATTTCTAACTGCCGAAGTTTCAATTCCAAGACTCGACAACGTGCACATAATCTTCACTGTTCAGCATCGAACTCGGCCTTTATTGTTGCAATTCACGTAATGGCAAAATACAGTGGCATTTTAGAACCCGTAACAAACTCCCTTCAAGCGGAAGGACTGGAGCTCTTCAAAGTTAGAGAACCTATCTTGTTGCTACTGGACCTTTTTAAAAAGCAACGATCAGACGCAATTACCCACTTTCAAAGAATAATGGTAGATGCTGAGGACACAGCTTCTAATAGTGGATTTGAAATAACGATCCCTCGCCTCGCTGCCAAGCAGCGTCACAGGGCGAACCCCAATGAAACTATGGCCGAGGACTATTACAGAGTTTCAATCTACATTCCCTACATGGACTCACTGATACAGTCTCTAGAGTCGCGTTCTGGAGAACAAAACAAAACCATACTGATGCTGTATTCTCTCCATCCTTGGGTTATGAAGACATTAAGAAAGGAAGATTTTTTGCATTCCATGAAAGTTGTTTCTAATATCTACAAAATAGACAGGTTAATGGTGGACGCAGAGTTGTGGTATGACGTGTGGCAAACCAAGGACTGTAAACCAGATATGAATTTCCTGGAACTTTTAAAAGAAAGTAAGGATTTTTACCCAAGTGTAGGTGTTGTTTTAGAAATTTGTATATCCCTGCCCGTGACAACGTGCACAGCGGAGAGGAGTTTCAGCACACTTCGTAGGGTGAAATCTTGGCTTAGATCAACAATGACAAACGATCGACTTAGTGGGCTTTGCATGCTGTCTTTGCACCGTGAAAGAATAGCCGAGGACAAACAGAAGTTTATTAAAAACGTTCTTACACGATTTTCCAGAGAAGCTCCTAGAAGAATGCAACTTCTCTTACCCGATTCTGTTGTTTAGGGATATATTACTTAAAAAAAGTAATTTAAACTATTAATCAGATTTTAGCGTGGTTTACGTCCATTTTAATAAAAATGATGGATAATTTGTCATGTGATAGATATGTTTTGATTGAATGAATTTGTATGCTGGAAATCGTATTACGAAACTAAGCCTTCATATTCCTAAAGCTGCTAAATCAGTACAGATTTTTGATTCGTACTTTTTTCTTCTCATTTAAAGTAGACAGAACATTTGCGTAGCTAGTGCTTTTTATCACTGCCGTGAAACTAAGTGTGTGAGGAAATAAAATGAACATTACAAATTTTGTCATTCCGTACAAGTGTTTCATTATTCTAACAAGAGCACTGCAAGATATTCATGATTGGCTGTGAAGAAGAAGAAAAACGTGATGATCCACTGTAACGGTGAGTACAAAACTAGATTTTTTTTAAACATTTGGGAATATCATTTTTAAGTAACTGACAAATTATCCCATTGTGTGTGCTATTCGAATAATTAGCCAGGATGAGTTTTAGAGATATTTCTACAGTTGAATTTAACATAGTGACTTGGTATTATCTCAAAATATATCCATTTGTTTAGAAAATCCGATGGTGCGTCCACACCAAGATGTTTTCGTTAACTTTGTTAATAAACATTGTTAATGAACAATGTTCATGAACATTTCCGTGTGTTAATAAACAAAATAACGTGTTCATTAACTTTTCGAGCAGGTTGATAAACAAAATTTCTTTAACTTTTGTGAATGAAACTTTTCTTTAACATTTCGTGTTTTCGTTAACATTTCGGTTCGCACATGCGCAAAGACGCAATTAGAACACGCAAATTCGTAGCGCGGAATACTCAAAATCGAATCGATTCACCATACAAATACGTAAGTGAAGTGTAGGAGTCACCAGTTGTTACGAATCTTACAAGTTCTACCTAGCCTAACATTAATAGAGATGGCATTCCGATAATTTGTATCATTTCTTGCAATTTCAGGCCCGATTACTGTCAACAGGAACTGAAAGTCATGTGGGGACATTCTCAGAAAATTTTGAAAGCCTGCTACATCATGAATTAAAAGTTCTTTTTTTAATTTGCTATTTGCTTTAAGTGCCGGCCCCGTGGTATAGGGGTAGCGTGCCTGCCTCTTACCCGGAGGTCCCGGGTTCGATTCCCGGCCAGGCCAGGGATTTTTACCTGGACCTGAGGGCTGGTTCGAGGTCCACTCAGCCTACGTGATTAGAATTGAGGAGCTATCTGACGGTGAGATGGCGGCCCCGGTCTAGAAAGCCAAGAATAACGGCCGAGAGGATTCGTCGTGCTGACCACACGACACCTCACAATCTGCAGGCCTTCGGGCTGAGCAGCGGTCGCTTGGTAGGCCAAGGCCCTTCAAGGGCTGTAGTGCCATGGGGTTTGATTTGGTATTTGCTTTAAGTCGCACCGACACAGATAGTTCTTATTACGACGAATGGACAGGAAAGGCTTAGGAATGGAGAGAAAGCGGTCGTGGCCTTAAGGCACAGCCCCAGCATTTGCCTGGTGTGAAAATGGGGAACCACGGAAAACCATCTTCAGGGCTGCTGGCAGTGGGGTTCGAACCCACTACCTCCCGGATGCGAGCTCACAGCTGCGCGCTCCTAACCGCACGGCCAACTCGCCCAGTAATTATAAGTTCTGACATAAGTGTCCTCTCCAAACTTAATTCTAAACGCTTTACCAATATTTTTCTTTGCCACACTGTGCGTATGCGCTTTTCTCTAATTGCACTAGTTAAAATAATGAACGCGGCAGCTGTAGGTATTTTCTTCTTCCTGACCCTATCTATTGTAACCTCACAAACAGTTTTTGGTGTGGACACAATGTTAAAGAAGTTTGTTAACAAAAGTTTATTGACATATTGAGAAATGTTTTCGTTAACATTGTTTACTAACTTTGTTTCGTCAACGTTGTTTATTAACTTTGGTGTGGACTAACCATAGTTAACATTACCATTTTAAGAATTGCTTGATTTCTAATTTTTGGAAACACGAACTGATCATTATATCATTTGTAACCATTTTAAGAACTCAACCTTTTGATAATGAATCACAGAAGAGGAAACACAAAATTTTGTGGTCAAAATCTCTGAACTAAAGGCTAAATGTCCATTCATTCCGGCCATAAAGTAGCCAACGGTTTCAGAGCAGCAAAGCGCTGCAACGAAAATGGGTGGGGGTGGGGCTGCTTGCGCATCATCGTCATCTAGGTAGGTAATGAAACGAAATAATTTATCTTCTTTATAACAGGAAAATTGATCTAGAAAAGTGTTAATGTGCCCCCCCCCTGGAAAATATTCTGCGGGCGCCCATGCTTGTAAGGTCCACTGTTGCCAAACTACTACCGGTTGGGAAGTTTTGGAAACACCAAGGTAGAGTTGGTTGTTCTACTCTTGTGTTGTAACAGCGGAACGCGAAGTACTACAGCTTCCAGCGACGTTCTTAGCGGGATCTCTTCACTGTAGGTATCTGAGCGGACAAAAAAGGCAACGCCACCGGAAGCCCGGTGAGCATAATGTCGTTCTGTCGAGTATAGCCGAAATTCTATCAAGACCGTATGATGACCTGGTCTGAAATTTGTTTCCTGAATACAGATTATACGCGCCGAATACTCGCTAATGAGCTGGCTCACCTCAACAAGATGTCTATCATAACCGTTTCAGTTCCATTGTAACAGTGCCATAATGTGGGTGTGGACTTCTGGGGATTACGTTAGGAGCAGCGTAATGCTACTTAACCTACACTCACATCCCCGTCCGATGATGGAGATAAATGCTCCACGTGTATCACCTCGTCACCAGACGAGGTAATGCATGCCTTGAATTTCTTCGACGTAGTCCGGGGGCGGGGTTTCTTCCTAGGAGGAGAGCGCGCAGGTTTTCCAGGAGGAAGACCCGTTGGCGCAGAATTACACCCTCCGGATGGAGGGCGTGAGGCCCCACTCGTAGATATAGAAAAACGCCTGGTAAGGGCGCACTTCTTCCCCGTCGCCGATTCTTGATTAGATGCGCTGGGAGGTGATTTCCCAGCCCTGGTCGACAATGCCGCCTCCGCCGGCTTAGGCTTTCGCCGACCTCGTGAGGGAAGGAGACGTTGTCTTCTTACCATTCTGCGCCGGCGTACGTTTCTTAGCTGGCACAGGCTTATTGGTGGTCGAAGGCCGGGAAGGACCCGCCTCCGAGGTCGTTCTCTTTGCGGCGTTGCTCACGGGAGCAACTGCCGCCTTTGCCGCAGCGATCTTCTGGAAAAGTGTTCCTGTTGAAAATGAGGATCCTGAGAGGGACTGGGCTATCATGCTGTAGTCTAGTGTCTTCCTGGTTGGAAAAACCATCCAGTGTCTTAATCTCCTGGATCTTCTTTTCTCTCAGATAGGTCGGACAATTCAAATCTCCAGGAGCATGAAGACCAGAGCAGTTAGTGCACTTGTACGGGGTTGTGCACTCCTTCGCGCCGTGAGCTACTTTTCTATATGTACCACACACAGACTGATTCGAACAACGAGATACCATGTGTCCGAATCTCTGGCATTGATAGCATCGCATAGGAGGCGGGATGTACGGCCTCATAT
Source organism: Anabrus simplex (assembly GCF_040414725.1). Lineage (NCBI taxonomy): Eukaryota > Metazoa > Arthropoda > Insecta > Orthoptera > Tettigoniidae > Anabrus > Anabrus simplex. The sequence goes on from NC_090268.1 coordinate 163,285,140, forward strand.
CGCAACGATAGTTTGTTACCTTGACTTTCTCTGGCAACACTGATAATTTTAAGGAGACTTTGAACGCACCTGTGGCAACGTCTTCACCGTTGACTTTGCGCGTAATGCGCCGGTCGTGTGTTACGCCACGACGTTTCGTGTCTTCCATCAATTCATCGTCAGTGTTCAGGAAGAGATCACGGTGGAGAATAACTCCAGATTCAAGGTTTTGTGCTCTTCCACTTTGACGGGAACGTCACCAATGTGGTCGCACTTAAACCACCGATCGGCTTGGAGCGCAGTGCTCGTCTTCAGAAGCAAACCACCACTGCGCATTTTCTTCAGGTCCTCAAGTTCACCACACGTTCGATGTGTCGACTGAAGAATCTATTTAACCAGCTTGAAATCGTGCCCATCGGTTCTGGTAGCAACCAGGAACTTAGGGAAGCTGGAACGCAGACTAATACGCTGCGCTTGTTCCCAAGGGGTTGCCCGCCTCAGGGTATCAACTTGGGTAGCGAACATACCCGATCATACCAAAAATAAAGGCAATAGTAGAATATTTCAAAAGGAGCTCGCATACCATCGCTAAACCGCAGTATGTTCAAAACAAATGGGACTACCCGAGCTGAGATTGAAGCTAGACATAGTGACGAGGTGGAATAGGGATGTATAGAACTAGCACCGATAGAGCGCACTGCTGTTGTACTGGGTAAGCGCAATGCGCTTTTCATTTGTCTCCTTTGTACTCATGCCGCTAAATATCCACGAATTTAAGTTGCTTAAATTGTTATTTTCGTGACTATGCCGAGCTATTGCAGTGTTCCTCTTTGAAAAAATCAGGGAAGCCCATTTTCGTTTCACCAGTTTCCACAAAATAAAGAAATGAGGAAGATATGGTTACATGCTGTTAGAAGGAAAAATTTCGGCGAGAAGAATCTGACCGAAAATATTAAAGTGTGTTCCCACTATTTTCAACCCGGTGAATTCACGAAAACTTTGTTGGGTAAGTGCGATTTACGAAGGGAAATAATTCCTATTTTCTACCTATAAACTGATTAGGCATTTTGATAACAACCACCATATTTATGCGTTTGTATTTAAAGGTGAGAGAGCAAGATTAAAACCGGGCGCTGTTCCATCGCTTTTTCCGTGGACCACGAACACAACAAAACAAGGAAGAGGCCATAAACCAAAAAATTGGCGGATTACCACGATAAGCCTACAATATCGGAATTTGCAGAAATCTCCTTCTTTGAAGTACGGGAAGAAATCGTGAATATACCCGAAGAAGTAAATGTTACATTTGTGACTCCCATTTTCAAAGACATCAGCACTCAAAAAATACTACAGGTAATTTGGTTGTTGAGCAAACAATGCGTAATCCTGATGCCATACTGCTTTATACAAGGTTTGTAGACGTCCAACATTGTAATTTGGTGTTTGCTGTTCTGGGAGAAAACAGATACAATTTACAGATATTCCCCCTTGAACGCAGACTGTGTTTCTTCTCGACAGTTATGAAGCCAAGAACCAACAAATCTGACAAAGAACTAGGCCTTAACTTCGGAATCCATAAAACTACTGTTGGGAGAATATTTAATGTTTGGATTAATTTCATGTACTGCCAATTTAAAGAGTTGAACATTTGGCCTCAGAGAAAATGTCCTTGAAAACAGCCCTCTAGCTTTCAGACAGAAATACCCCTCGACTAGTGTTATAACTGGTTCAACTGATATAATAGCGAAACTTCTTCCAAAGGCAAATATTCCACTTTCATAGGGCTAACTGGCCGCAACCGTTTGGTAGGGGTATGCTGAAAAGTTTATAAATTTTGGTTGCATGTTTCTGAACACTGAATAATACCAGTCTTGGGGAAGTGCTCTAATGCGTAGCTTACAGCAGCAATATGCTTACAACATGCCTTGGGGCCTGTTCCAGCAAAACGTTCACATTCCCCTGCTATAATGTCACCAGGTAATCCTAAAATAAGCTTCGCATTATAAGTCTTATGTTTTGTGTACTCGGATTTCACAGCACTGCATTTTAGAATTTCACCCGATTGAAATTAACCTTTTATAAACAAAATCCTTTTCACTGAAATGTTTGTATCTAGCATATCTAGTTGGAAACAGGTGCTCCATCTATTTCCGATTTTCCAAATACGAAGTAAACCATCAGATGCAAATTTGTGATAGTGATCTTTACCTTATGGCTGATCGTCAAATATTCAAAGGAACCGGCAATGGGAAACTCAAGAATATTCACACGCCTTTGGTGGTGGACAAAGGCTGTATCTGTAGTTTCTTGTAAGCCATCAACCTTTAAAAAAATACATGAATCGAAGTCTATAAGCAAGGGGAGCAAGTGCGTGTTTAAATATCTATTTATGATTTGTCTTGTGGAGGTATATTTATATATTTATCAATGTACAATACTCAAGTAATTGTAATCTTTAGGAAAAGGCATGCTGACTCCTATTCATTATTTGGATAACAAAGAGTGTTAGAATTTTCTAATTACCGCTGTACTAATTCTTCCTTCCTCCCGCTAGTTTTAGCGTTTCTGGTCCGTAGTTCATATTGCAGGTGTTTAAGGCTTAAACGCTGAAAATCGTCCGTAATATACTAGGGGATATACCTATACAATTAATTAATATAGTATTGGAGTAAAATTAGAGAAGATACAATCGGCTTTATCTCAGAAAACTCGGTCACATTCTATACACTACTCGCAGCTGACTGGGAGAAACATAAGACGATCCCCTTGCGCTTACCCAGTAGTACACGACCGCTATCTGGCGCGAACTTTCTCTGCCTACATCCCTATTCTACGCATGATATGTTCAAGCGGATTGTTCAATCGAAAGATGCTGTAGTTTCCACATTAGCCATTTTACAAGGCAGCGTGTAAGTGTTGGCCCTACATGAGTGGAATATAGTGGAATATGCAACTGAAGTACTTCAAGTATTTGAAGAAATAACAGTTGAGGTAAGCTCGGAAAAGTCTGTATCCAGAGCTAAGGTGATACCGTTTGTTCAGGCAATGAATAGAAGGCTTATTGCGTACGCACAGGAGAAGAGATTTCCTGTTGAAGTAGTTTCTTTGGTAAAGAATAATTGTTGAAGCGTTTCAAAGACGTCGAAGACAACGAATGGACTGCACATGCGACAATACTGGATCCAAGATTCAAAAAGTATGGATTCATAAATGTGTCTAAATTCACCTCAGCTAACGATTCCTTGAAGAAGAAAGTTTGTGCAGTAAATCTGCGGCTGGATCACGAGCCAGCAATTACGTTATCTGTGGCAGGACGTGCAATTTCTAGCCTCTCGTCGTCACTTTGGGAAGAGTTTGACCGCGAGGTAAAAGAAGTGATTGCCCCTCAAAAATCAGACTTGAGCAGGAATTGTTAAATTAAATAAATACTTGCAGGAACCTCTACTGGACAGAAGGGAAGATCCGATGAAGTGGTGGAAGGAAAGGAGAGCAGCCTATCCTCGCTTGTACGAGCTTGTAAAGAGAAGACTGTGCGTAGTGGCAACATCTGTCCCCTGTGAAAGATCTTTCTAAGATAGGGCAGATAATTACGGAGAAAAGAAATAGACTTACAACAGAATGCATTCAATATTCTCCAAATTAATGGTTCAGTATATTCCAATTCTTTATTATGAGTATTTTTCAATAATTGAATTTTTAATCGTTTAACCTTAGATAATGCACATATTATATATTTTCTTACGTTTATTCATTTTTTCCTACTTGGGCTATATTTATTTGACGTAACTTTTTAACTATCATTTTTGTATATTATATAAAAACTACGAAGAATTTCTTATAATAATGTGCTCTACACGCTAAAACAAGCATGCTGTTTTATTTCATAGAAACACACCAACATATTAATTGTACTATACGTAAGTGTTTTAATATTTGGAGGGCTTGGAAACATAGTGGTGTAACTCAGGTTACTTATGTTCTTCAATAAATAATGTTTTGCGTTTGACGTTATTAAAAAATCTGTGTGCTTTAAACAAATTTTGTACAGTATTTATGGGGTTGATAAAAGATTAAAGCTTGACAATAAAGGATTATTATAAAGAATAATAACAAAGAAATATTTTGGAGGGGCATTTAAATAATATCAACTGACTTACACCATTATGTTTGTAAGTGTATACAAAAGAGTAACTTTCTTATAAACCATTTTATGTTTATTGTGGTAAAATATAGTACAGTATTGGTGCATACACTTTATAATTCAAAAATCATGGTACTGTTAATAATAATAATAATAATCATCATCATCAATCAAGTCTATTCCATGCCTTCCTCCTCATCCTCACAAGACAGCGACCCTAGGTCTTCTACATCCTGCGAACCTTTGATGCCTCTAAAGAATGGGTGATATACGGGCGGAATGTATTTGAGGAGGTATAACATATCACTTTTCTTTAAGTGGTTTATAACACGTGGCCCATTATAAAGCTTTTCTTGAAAGATGCCACCTAAACTAGCTGGTCTGCCCTTTTTATTTGGTTTGATGCTTACTTCATAAAAGGGCATGTCTTCATTCAATGTATACTTAAAGAAGATGGAAAATGGGTTTTCCTTTGTGTACCTAAACCACTGAACCTTTAACCAGTTTACATTTCTATTTTCTACATCCTTTTTACGTCCAGTAATGGCTTTTTCAAGAACATCAGTTTTTAAAAAGTCATCCTCTTGCATTTTAATCAGCATAAACTTATTGTGCTTTCTTGTAGTCTGTATCTCTCTGTACCAGTCATCAGGAATGTACATAATTTTATTGCGAGCTGCCCGTTCTGTAAGACCAAAATCTGAATCGTTTGGTAGGTAAGAATGGCCAGAAACCATGAACTTTTGGTCTATAACTTCAACACTGCTCTCTTGTGTAATTTTCATCAGAGACAAGGCAACCTTCAGGTTCCTGTTCTGTCCAGTACACGTATCACTGTATATAATTACTCGTTTATGGGGGTTCAGTTTAATGTGTTTTACAACACACGATGCAATTTCTTGTGATCCTCTGGATGCAATGGTCTCATCCCACACATACATATATCCAAAATTTTTAGCCATGTCATGTATTCCTAAATTGTAGCAATACATGTTCCTTCTGTAATATGCTTCAGAAACACTCATTTTGGGAAATGGGAGAGCTTTTTGTAAATCTACAGTGATAGTATATAGATCGGGACATTCCTTTGCATTTTCTCCATCAGCTGCCAAACTCTCGCGGGCTTTGTCGGCCTTTCGCAAATGCAGATGATGATCTCTCTCCAGTTCAGCTCTTTTCTCCAGGTTCTCTTCTACATTAATTGCTTGTTTGTATTTATCACAGGATTTGCAGGTATCTTTTCTGGGCAGATGAAAGTGTAGATTGAATTCATTGTTGAAAACGTGTCTATAGTAATACTCTTTCACGGGTTCTGTTTTATTTTCTTTACACCAATCTTCATAAAGGTTGTACATTTTTCTTATGTTAAGCTCAGGACTTAGGTATTTCCGATTTGGATTATCCTTCCTTGTGTAATGACTTTCGAACGAAGGGAACATGTTGATATGATCTTTCACTGCTTGTTTCTGTTCTGGAGTAATTTTCTGTGCTGCTACATGTTTGCCTCTTCTATCTTCTCCAGGGGACTGGCCACTTCTTATTTTCTGAATGGCTCTTGTAACTCTTCCATCACTTACAAGAAAAGTATTCAAGAAAAAATGTTTGCATACTCGAACTGTGCCACTGCCTTTGTTTATGTGATACAAGTTTGTGCTATGCCTGTTACCTTTACTTCCATCCACAGGACATCTTTGCTTGATAGCAGCCTGATGTATAAGTCCACATAAATATGCATTTTGCTTTCCAAAATCTCCTATTTTTCTAAAACTTACAAACTGTCCACGTCTTTCATCTTCAGTAACTAACGACAAACTTTTTTTGAGCATCCACAGTCAATATTTCTGAAAACCTTACCTTTTACTATATTTCCCTTGGCATTAATATAAGTTTTTCCTAAATTACGTAACCGCTTTGCTATAGCTCTTCGTGATTCATGTTTCTTGGTTTTTTTAGTCTTAACAGGTTTTGGATCACAACCCTGGACTATTTTTTCTTCTCCGCCTCCTTCCTTTGGTTCCTCTGGTTTTATTGTCCTCAGTCGTTTTGGAGTGTTGCCTTTTGAACAGCTTGCATCTGAAAAATGCATACACTGTTAGAACTCTACCAAGGCAAAAATAAATAATCCTACACCTCTACACACAATCACACATAGGCCTAATAACACTAACAATATTAAGAATTGTTGTTAATATAGAACACATCATATTCTTAAAATATTTAATAGGCCTATGAACTTACTGTTATTAGTAAGAACATAAAAAAGATTAGTATTTACAAAAAGGTTATTTAAGGTCGCTTTTTGCCTCAATGCTTTCATTTTAATGGAAATATATGAAAATAACCAATGTAAATATATAATGTCTAATTTTAAATCGCTAAATAATGAGGAACTGCCGTAAATACAGTTGGTTTTGTCACCTAACCTAAAACACTTAGATCGCTAAGCAATCTTTTACAATGCCCCCCCAAAAAAATTATTACTTAAAATCAACTAAATTTGCTTACCTGAGACATCACCACTATCTTCAGAAGGAATATAATCCTTGTCTTTATCACTGCCGTCACTATCAAGTATGAAATTCATCAATAATTCCTTGTTTGCCATTCCACTCTATACTATAACCTCATATCACCATTAAAACAAACAGCTGTTTAGTGACATACTGGTGTAAATCAGACTTACTTCACTATGATTCTAAATGGTTTGAGAAATTCCTTAACCCCTCCCAGTAAGTGGTACCATCTCTCGGCAGAAATTGCAGTTATGGGTTACTTCACTATGAACTAAATGAATATACCATTTTCCTAACTTCTTACATGCTTAACTCAAAATAGTAATTTTACTGACTTACACCACTATGATTCTAAGCCCCTCATTTGTTTGCAATGTTTATCATAAATTTAGTAACTTTTTTATAGTTAGGCTTAATTTTGTAAATTTTGTATGCAATTTTAAAAAACTCGCACAAAGTGCCCTTATACTTTTCTAAGTATTTAAATAAGCATACTGTTTGATTTTATGGAAACCTATCCATGTATTGTATTGCATTGTTTTATTTTATGAACCACAGTAAATAATGTACGAAACGGTTTGAACGACCTAAACTACAATCAAAATAGTTCTGTACTAAGTGTCATTACAGTTGAAAGACTTGAACTGCAAAGAAAATAGTTCTTTACGAACGGTATTTTTACAGTTCGATTATGTCTCAAATCACGGAATGAACGACCTGAACTGCAAACAAAATAGTTCTTTACGATTTGTTTCTTTTACAGTTCGTATAGATTTCAAATCACGGAATGTACAGACTGCAGAGCATCCACATGCACTGCAGGTCTTTAGAAAAGATACGAGCTTCTGTGTATGTAGCAAACATAATTAGTGGATTTTAGGTTTATTTCCTCTTGTCAGGCCGTAGTTGTAGATGCCGTATACAAAATAAGATATAAAACAGAATTGTACCGCATGCAGACCAAGTTCCCAAATTCAGCCACTATCAAGGCGCTGCAGTCGCAACGTGGAGTCGCGTTCGTTTATTATTCACGATCGAGAGAACGAGCAGTCGGCAGGAACTTTAGTTCATTTCGAACTGCTGCCAGATGTAAGCGTAACCTAGTTCAATAGTTCATATTAGCGACTAGTTCAATTTGAACTACTCACTCACTAACTACCCATCTCTAGAAAAGAGCCGTTTCTTAAGAAAAGCTTCCTCCTCTTCACTTTCATTAAATTCTACATTCATGTCATTCCAAATTATCAGTGGAGAGAGAGTTTCTCCTCTGGCTTGGAGGAGAAATTTGCCTCCAAGACCATGCATTTTTCCGCCGCCTGTGAAGTGAATTGATATTTTTCGACTCATCGGGTACTCCTAGAAAACATATTAGTAAAAGGGCATAGCTTTTGCCCTGAGGATCTTCACTATTCTACATTCTCCCGCCGAAAAACGACGAAGGGTGTTCACGAAACACGGCTGTCTGCGACTTCATCGTTCCAGCTCTGGAACTTTGGACTGGTAGATCGGCAATGTAGTCTTGTTCGTTAAAAGCAAGAAAATATGTAGTGTTTCATTTGATCGAGTATTTCATATGATAGCATTGCTTTTAATCGCGCTATTCCTACTGACTTCATTGTAATGTATGTTCATAACAGTTGCGATGATGATGATGATGATGCTTGTTGTTTAAAGGGGCCTAACACCTAGGTCATCGGTCCCCAATGGTACGAAATGAAATAAAAAATTAAAGTTCAAAACCATCCATTGACCAAACTAAAAAATGTCATGAAGAATGAATGGATATATGAATTTAAAACAATCAGTGGATCCGATCCAACTCTATAATAAAAAATAGTCTTACTGACCAAGGGACCACATCTAAAGCACAATCTTGAATCGAGGATGCTTGTTGTCTAAAGGGATCCAAAATACAGGTCAACGGCCCCTCAGAATGGTACTTGTCGCTAGTAAAGTGGAACCATGGTATTTGTCATGTTGGAGTACTAATCAAAAGTAGCGAAGACTCACGGTGGTCCACACATGACGGTACTACTCACAAGTATTGTACTCCGTACAGGTAACGCAGACCTATGGTGTTTCACTCAAAATGACGTCACTCATAGCCAACGCAAACCGATGAGTTTCCTCACCTAGGTGTACTAGTCACGGGTGCCGGTCCCACGGGCCCCGTGGTGTTCCTCACATAGGGAGTACTAATCACAGGCAACGCAGACCCACGGTGACGCTCATATAGTGTTACAACTCACAGGCAACGCCCAGACCCGCGGTGTTGCTCACATGGGTACGACGCACGGGTACTGGAAAGCCACACTGAACCCCGCTTGAGTGCTACGAATCACAAACCTATTTCGTCAGTTTGGTCGTAGCCGGGGGCACAGAGTCACAACAACCTCTCAAGAATGTGCAGACCAACTCACCGACGAAGGAGAGCAAACATTCATGCCTTCGCGCATGGATTGTTGAAGCAGAGCGGTCCTACACGCCCTTCAACTGGGATCACCAACTGCCCTCAACATAGTCTACCTTGCACGCTAAGGGAACTATGGACTTCGTAGAATCCTGGGGACGACGACAATCCCGAGGATTACTTAGAACATCTGCCGCAGCCGCCAATCATACGCGATGATTGGGATATACCACGGGACTCAGCCCCGCGGGATATCGCAGACTATGGTGATCCCGCTTCATCCACGCCAGATGAGACCATCGAAGAGGAGCAACCTGAGTACGCCGATGATCAACACGAAGATCTTTGACGACCCCAGCTTCTGGCGACCGGTTAGGCTCCTGCCCCCGCCTGAAGGACAGCCACTACTGCCTGTAGAAGACTTCACGCCTACGAGAAAGAAACCGACAACGTACCTCTCAGCAGCCGTACCTGTAGCAGCCGCTATCCCATACCAGGACAACGATATGGGTCGTTTCGCCGAGCAGCTCATCAAGGAAGGAGCCAGTCTACCCAAGCCAGCGCAAGCATCTCATGTATTCATCCCGACTGCAGCCTCGAGGTGGTCCAGGAATTTCTCCAGCAACGCCTACTCGTGCATCAAGACGTTACCGACGCTCACCCGTTCTAACTCGTAGCAAAGCCTAACGGAAGTGCACGCATTATCCAAGATCTGAGTCGATGGACACCGTTCTACCAAACCCCTAAGTTTTCCTTAGCAGGGCCGGCAAAAGCCCTCTCACGGATACCACCCTTCGCGCAGATGATCAAAATCGACCTACGCTCTGGATTTTATCACATCCCAATTCGCACTCCTCACAGACTATTTTATGGATTGTATTATAAAGGGAAAACATTCGCTTTCACCCGGTTCCCGATGGGACATCCATTGGCACCATCCTTAACGCAACGATGGACAATAGTAGTGACCAACATTCCAGAAGAACAGTTTGGTGTTAAGTCCGTGTGCTACCTTGATGAATGGCGTATCTTTCATAACCACATACCAGTCGAAGACATACTTTTATATCTCGAACTGGCAATGGGCATAACAGTGAATAGAAACAAATCAGTGCTCCAACCACCGACGAAACTTGTATATTTAGGTTTGTTCATTGACACTGACAAGCAAACTGTTTCTTTGACACCAGAAGTGATTAATAGGGTGCATACCTACTAGGACATCCTCCCACATGTGGTACCTGATGATCTCGCCCGTATCGCCGGGAACATTGCTTGGATTTTGTATGTTATGCAATGGCCAATGTTTCTAGTACGCCACGTACTGAGTCGTGAGGCCTACTGGCTTCGGAAAGTGTTAAATCCCATGACGTTACAGACAGTGCGCAGCCTATCACCTCGCGTAGTGGTCATAACGGTATATACGGACGCCACGCCACAGAGCATTGCCTACTACTCCCCAGAGTTAAGTATGGCCTGGGCACAGGCCTTCAGAACACCTACCCGCATAAACGCCGCCGAAGTTGCAGCGGCGCTGTATGGTGCGACACGAGTGCTTGATATAATAGAACGAAATTTAATGTGTGATACTTTAACTGTAAATCGGGGATAGAGAGTGCTTTACCCTCTCGAGCTCCCCTTCATTTTTGATTTGGGGTGACTACGTTTTCATAACCGATTTTCTACTCTTAATATCTTAAAATGTACTTATACGAGTCACCTCCCTAGTTTGGGGATAGCCCCTGTATCATCGGCCTAGTGCCCCTTAGGTTTTATAAGGTTTCATGTAGGAGTGCAAGCAACGCCCCCATTTATCTTGATATTTTGGGCCATTTACTTAATCTGTTCTTTTCCACTGAGGCCCAGTAGGTTGGGTACGAGATACCCCCGTTTCATTTGATGTAAGCGGTGCCTTGGTCGCAATTTGTGTAATAATCTGGTATTGCCTTTAATAGGCTTGAAAAACTGAAAGCGGCTCAGCTCTTCCTCGTGTTTGAAAAGTGCCTCTGGGAGACTTGAGGTTAAAAGTTGGGAACAAGTGCTCCTTGAATGAAGGGGTTTTCTGCCCTTTGAATACATGAGTGTACCTTGGTAATGTTGGGCTAGTAGCTCAAGGATTGTGTAACTGAGGCTCGAAGCCACAACTTGTAATGATCCCCTAAAACAAGTGCTTTCGTGCTCTGGATTATAAATTATACCTTGTACCTGATTTTGGCTTGTTGATTTGTTACTTGTTAAACATTTTGAAAGTCTATATGAAAATTGTTAAGTTCTGAAAATATAACCTTTATTGAAATTTTGATGATGATGATGCGTGTTGTTTTAAGGGGCCTAACATCGAAGGTCATCGGCCCCTAATGGTACGAAATGAAAGAACAAACATTTCAAAGACATCCACTGACAAAAAAAAATGTCATAAAGAATGAATGGATGGACAGGAACCCAACAGAACACAAAACAAACAAAGAAAAACCAGTGGATCGGACTCAATACAGATCGAAAATAACATTATTACCGACCAAGGAACCACTAATAAAGCACAATGATGCTTGGTGTCGAAAAGGGATGCAAAATCCAAGTCTAAGGCCCCACAGAATGGTACATGTCGCGAGTAAAATAGAACCATGGTATGTGTCATGTTGGGGAATTAATCAGCAGTAACGAAGACTCACGGTGTTCCAAAAAGATGGTACTACTCACAAGTGTTGTACTTCGTACAGGTAACGCAAACCTATGGTGTTTCGCACATAATGGTGCCACCTACAGCCAACGCAAACCCATGAGTTTCCTCACCTAGGTGTACTAGTCACAGGTGCCGGTCCCAAGGGCCCTGTGGTGTTCCTCACATAGTGAGTAGTAATAACAGGCAACGCAGACCCCCGGTGTCGCTCATATAGTGGTGCAACTCATAGGCTACGCCCAGACCCGCGGTGTTGCCCACAGGGGTACAACGCACGGGTACTGGAATCCACCCGGCCAGGCTTTTTACTGCAACGAATCACAAACCTATTTCGTACCAAGTTAGTGATACTACTCGCAAGTACATGCAACCCATGGTGTTCCCCGCATGATGGTACGAATCAAGAGTAGCTTCATTGTTCTAAGTCATTCATCCCTTGGTCGCCCCTTTCAGTCGCCTCTTACGACAGGCAGGGGATACCGTGGGTGAATTCTTCGTCTGACCCCCATCCAGAGGGGGTGTGTGTTTGGTCCGCGAGAGGTATTTTGATGATGATGCTTGTTGTTTTAAGGGGCCTAACATCGAAGGTCATCGGCCCCTAATGGAACGAAATGAATGACATGAGACATGAAGTTAAAATTTTTAAAAGTATCCACTGACTAGAGTTAAAAAAGAATGGTGATGAAGAAAAATGAGGGTGAGATTAAAACAGTCAGTGGATCTAATACGCAATGCCTTATGTTCTATTAAAATAAGAGAAAGTATAGGAAATCGAAGGAATACGGCATTGCCCAGTAATACAGATTTTAACACATAATTTACGTTAGACGTTCAAATAACACATTAAAATGCGCAACACAAACTAAAATGAAGTCAATGAGATAAAAGCGCAATTGACATAAACAACACTAGGACAAAGGACATCATCACACACGATAAAACAGACCGCTATCCCTCATAAAGCGGATGACGAGGTCTGCTGACTGCTCGTCATCGCGCAAGATAAGGGAGATAGTACTCGGAAGGTTAATACTACGGCGCAGATCGACCAGGTCCACGCACTCCGTAAGGATGTGTACCACGGTAAGATGGTCGCCGCAGGTACACACCGGAGGGGGTTCTCCTTTCAGTAGATGGGAGTGCGTCAAGATACCATGGCCGATCCGAAGGCGACATAATACCACGGCTTCCCTCCGCGAAGCCCGAAGGGAGGTCCTCCATACCTTCGTTGTTCCTTTTATCGCTCGCAGCTTATTGGGAAGTGGGATGGCCTGCCACTCCATCTCCCAATGAGCCATAACCAGATGTCTCAGCTGAGAGCGAATATCACTTGCTGGAACCTTGAAAGGCAACGGGGGCAGGGTAACTGCCTCCTTGGCAGCCTGATCTGCTAACTCGTTTCCCTCTATGCCCATTGGCTGGGGAGCCACACAAACGTAATTCTGGTGCCGGCATCCCAACACCCGGCCAGCAGGTCCTGGATCCCCTGCACCAGAGGGTGTCGAGGGAAACAGGTATCAATAGACTGAAGCGAACTCAAGGAGTCAGTACACACGAGAAAGTGTCGGCGTACATTGTCTAGTGCGTACGGCAGAGCCTCACAGATAGCATAGAGCTCTGCCGTGTACACACTACAGGTGTCCGGGAGAGCAAAAAGAAACCGATCATTGTCGACAACGAACGCACAGCCCACCTTCGTATCTGTCCTTGAACCATCCGTGTAAACGACGACTGAACCTGGATAGCGGCCAAGAACGGACAGGTAGGTCCTCCGATAAATCGAAGGGTCCGTGTCTCATTTCGGGCCAGTGTGCAAATCCAGGATGATTTCAGGTCGTCGTACAACCCACGGAGGTACCCCACTTGGTTGTCTGACAAGGCAAGGAATCGAAGGTACGTCAAATAATTCATAACTGCTATCCAAGCGTATCCCAACCGGCCGCGTCGCCCGAGGATGAGCAACGTACAACAAAGGTTGCCATTGTTGAACACGCAGGGATAGCTCGGATGACGTGGCATCTGTCGCAAATTTGCAGCATACGTAAGTAGTAGTTGCTGGCGCCTCAGGTGTAAAGGCGGCACACCAGACTCAGCGAGCAGGCTAGCGATGGGGCTACTACGGAAAGCTCCCGTCGCCAACCTAACCCCGCTGTGGTGGATACTGTTCAGCTTCGCAAGAACGCTTGGTCTTGCGGAGCCATATGCTGCACTGCCGTAGTCTAACCGGGATAAAATGTGTGCCCGATAGAATCGCAGGAGCACCACGCGGTCAGCTCCCCAATTAGTGCTGCTAAGAAACTTCAAGAGGTTAAGCCTCTTGGTGCATTGCACTTTTAGCCTCCGCACGTGTGGCTCCCACGACAATTTACTGGCAAAAAGGAGCCCAAGAAATCGGTAGGTGTCAACAACTGGAAGAACGACATTTCCTAGATAAGGCTCAGGATGAGGGTGAAGAGTATGTTGACGACAAAAGTGGACAACGGAGGTCTTTGCGGCAGAAAACCGAAAGCCATGTTCTAAGGTCCACTTCTCCACCCTGATAATAGCTTGCTGTAACTGTCGCTCTGCGAGTGCCATACTGCACGAGCTATAGTGCAGAGCAAAATCATCCACATATAGGGACGGAATTACGGCTGGACCAGCAGCAGCGACAATACCGTTTATGGCAATCGCGAACAGAGTGACACTAAGAACCGATCCCTGTGGGACTCCATTTTCTTGAACGTGGTATTGCGAATATGTCCTCCCTACTCGGAAACGGAATAGACGGAGGGACAAAAAATTCGCAATAAATACCGGCAAGTTACCTCGGAATCTCTATTGATGCAGGACTGAAAGGATGCCATATCGCCAGGTGGTGTCGTAGGCCTTCTCCAAGTCAAAGAAGACAGCTACCAAGTGCTGTTTGCGGAGAAACGCATCCTGGATAGAGCTCTCCTGGCGTACCAAGTGGTCTGTGGTGGATCGAGCGGCCTGAAATCCACATTGGTACTCGGACAAGAGTCCTTGTTTTTCCAGACACCACACGAGTCTGCGATTTACCATCCTCTCAAATAGCTTACACAGGCAATTTGTAAGACAAATCGGTCTGTAACTTCCTGCATACTTAGGATCTTTGTCAGGCCTGAGGACAGGGATGACTATGCCCTCTCGCCACTGAGACGGAAAATCACCCTCCATCCAGATACGGTTGAACACACGAAGGAGATAGAGTAAACTATCATCACTAAGGTGTTTCAACATCTCGTTATGGACGTTGTCCGGACCAGGAGATGATGATGATGATGATGCTTGTTGTTTAAAGGGGCCTAACATCGAAGGTCATCGGCCCCTAATGGAATGTGTTAAACGACATGAGAGATGATGTTAAAATTTTAAGAACATATCCACTGACTAGAGTTTAAAAAATGATGGAGAAAAATGAGGGTGAGATTAAAACAATCAGTGGATCTAATACGCAATGCCTTATTTTCTAATAAAATAACAGAAATTACAGGAAAACAAAAGAATAAGGCATTGCCTGGTAGTACATAATTTACGAGAGACGTTAAAATAACACATTAAAATACGCAAAACAAACTAAAATTAAGTCAATAGGATAAAAGCGAAAGTGACACAAAACACACTAGGACAAAGGACAGCATTACACACGAGAAAACAGTCCACTATCCCTCATAAAGCGGATGACGAGGTCTGCTGACTGCTCGTCATCACGCAAGATAAGGGAGATAGTACTCGGAAGGTTAAGACTACGGCGCAGATCGACTAGGTCCACACACTCCGTAAGGATGTGCACCACGGTAAGGTGGTCGCCGCAGGTACACACCGGAGGGGGTTCTCCTTTCAAAAGATGCGAGTGAGTCAAGATACCGTGGCCGATCCGAAGACGACATAATACCACGGCTTCCCTCCGCGAAGCCCGAAGGGAAGTCCTCCATACCTTCGTTGTTCCTTTTATCGCTCTCAGCTTATTGGGAAGTGGAATGGCCTGCCACTCCATCTCCCAATGGGACATAACAAGATGTCTCAGCTGGGAGCGAATATCACTTACTGGAACCTGGAAAGGCAACGTGGGCAGTGTAACTGCCTCCTTGGCAGCCTGATCTACTAACTCGTTTCCCTCTATGCCCATGTGGCTTGGGAGCCACAGAAATGTGATTCTGGTGCCAGCATCCCAACACCCGGCCAGCAGGTCCTGGATTAGCTGCACCAGAGGGTGCCGAGGGAAACAGGTATCTATAGACTGGAGCGAACTCAAGGAGTCGGTACACAGAAGAAAGTGTCGGCGCTCATTGTACAGTGCGTACCGCAGAGCTTCATAGATAGCATAGAGCTCTGCTGTGTACACACTACAGGTTGCCGGAAGAGCAAAAAGGAACCTATCATTGTTAACAACGAACGCACAGCCCACCTTCGTATCTGACCTTGAACCATCCGTGGAGACGACGACTGAACCTGGATAGCGGCCAACAACGGACAGGAAGAGCCTCCGATAAATCGAAGGGTCCGTGTTTTCCTTTGGACCAGTGTGCAGATCCAGGATTACTTCAGGTCGTCGTACGACCCACGGAGGTACCCCACTTGGTTGTCTGACAAGGCAAGGAACCGAAGGTACGTCAAACAATTCGGAAATGTTATCCAAGCGTATCCCAACCGGCCGCGTCGCTCGAGGACGAGCAGCGTACAGCAAACGGTTACCATTGTTGAACACGCAAGGATAGCTGGGATGAAGTGGCATCTGTCGCAAATTTGCAGCATATGTAAGTAGAAGTTGCTGGCGCCTCAGGTGTAAAGGCGGCACACCAGACTCAGCGAGCAGGCTAGCGATGGGGCTTGTACGAAAAGCTCCCGTCGCCAACCTAACCCCGCTGTGGTGGATACTGTTCAGCTTCGTAAGAACGCTTGGTCTTGCGGAGCCATATGCTGCACTGCCGTAGTCTAACCGGGATAAAATGTGTGCCCGATAGAATCGCAGGAGCACCGCGCGGTCAGCCCCCCAAGAAGTGCTGCTAAGAAACTTAAGGATATTAAGCTTCCTAGTGCATTGCACTTTTAACTGCCGCACGTGTGGCTCCCACGATAATTTACTGTCAAAAAGGAGCCCAAGAAATCGGTAGGTGTCAACAACTGGAAGAACGACATTACCTAGATAAAGCTCAGGATGAGGGTGAAGTGTACGTTGACGACAAAAGTGGACAACGGAGGTCTTTGCGGCAGAAAACCGAAAGCCATGTTCTAAGGTCCACTTCTCCACCCTCCTAATAGCTTGCTGTAACTGTCGCTCTGCGACTGCCATACTGCACGAGCTATAGTGCAGAGCAAAATCATCCACATATAGGGACGGTATGACGGCTGGACCAGCAGCCGCGACAATACCGTTTATGGCAATCGCGAACAGAGTGACACTAAGAACCGATCCCTGTGGTACTCCATTTTCTTGAACGTGGTATTGCGAATATGTCCTCCCTACTCGGACACGGAATAGACGGAGGGACAAAAAATTCGCAATAAATACCGGCAAGTTACCTCGGAATCTCCATTGATGCAGGACTGAAAGGATGCCATATCGCCAGGTGGTGTCGTAGGCCTTCTCCAAGTCAAAGAAGACAGCTACCAAATGCTGTTTGCGGAGAAACGCATCCTGGATAGAGCTCTCCAGGCGTACCAAGTGGTCTGTGGTGGATCGAGCGGCTCGAAATCCACATTGGTACTCGGACAAGAGTCCTTGTTTCTCCAGACACCACACGAGTCTGCGATTTACCATCCTCTCAAAGAGCTTACACAGGCAATTTGTAAGACAAATCGGTCTGTAACTTCCTGCATACTTAGGATCTTTGTCAGGCTTGAGGACAGGGATGACTATGCCCTCTCGCCACTGAGACGGAAAATCACCCTCTGTCCAGATTCGGTTGAACACACGAAGGAGATATAGTAAACTATCATCACTAAGGTGTTTCAACATCTGGTTATGGATGTTGTCCGGTCCAGGAGACGTGTCCTTGCAAAGCGCTAATGCGCTGCGGAGTTCCCACTCCGTAAAGGGCACGTTGTAGTCCTCTGAAGCTTGGGTGGCAAAACTAAGGTGATGACGTTCAGCCTCCCGCTTCAGAGGGAGGAAATCAGGATTGTAATTCCCGGAGCCAGAGACATCCGCGAAATGACTAGCGAGATGATTAGCAATCGCAAGGGGATCAGTGGCGACACTGCCTGCAATGGAAATTCCCGGTACAGCAGATGATCCTTGAATACCCGAAAGTCGTCGAAGTTTCGTCCACACTTGAGATGATGGAGTATGCGACGTCATGGACGACACATATCTCTCCCATGAAGCCTTCTTACTTTGTCGAATAAGAACTCGCGCCTTAGCGCGGAGTTTCTTAAATGTTACCAAGTTGGCCACAGTAGGCTGTCGACGGTAACGTTTATGAGCGCGACGGCGTTCTTTGATGGCTGCTGCTATTTCATCGTTCCACCAAGGAACGAGTTTTCGGCGAGGAGCCCCCGAGAAAAACGGAATGGACTCCTCAGCAGCAGCAAGAATAACTTGGGTGACGTAAGTTATTTCCTCGCCGACGGTCCGCCTGACATCATCGTGAAAGACAGCTAGTGATGTGTACTTTGGCCAATCAGCATGTTTAAGAATCCATCGAGGGGGAGCCTCGACGGGTTTATGTTTCAACAAAGTAAGAATAATGGGAAAATGGTCACTGTCACAGAGATCATCGTGTGCATTCCACCGAAACAGTGGAACCAACGTTCGGCTGCATAGACTTACGTCTATGCGAGAGTATGTGCCGTAACGTACACTAAAGTGAGTTGGTTCCCCTGTGTTCAAAATACATAAATCCAGATCTGTTATAAGTGTTTCCAACTCTCTTCCTCGGGGACAAGGCGTCTCAGAGCCCCATATGGGGTGATGGGCGTTAAAATCGCCCAATAAGAGGAAGGGTGGTGGAAGCTGATCTATAAGATCAGCGACATCATTGATGTTCAGATGCTGGCCGGGTGGAAGATAAACATTACACACTGTTGCTATGACAGGCAGCGAGACGCGAACAGCTACAGCCTCTAGAGGGGTTCGTAATGGAACCTCTTCGCTGTAGCTATCAGAACGTACAAAAATGCCAACGCCTCCGGAAGCCCGGTGAGCATAGTATCGTTCTGTCGAGTATAGTTTGAAATTCCTCAAGACCGTATGATGACCAGGTCTGAAATTGGTCTCCTGAATACAGACTATACTCGCTGCGTACTCACTAATAAGCTGACGTAACTCAGCAAGATGCCTGTCATAACCATTACAATTCCACTGTAACAGTGTCATAGTGTGGACTGTAAAAGGAGTGTTAGGTTATGAGCAAAAAATGCTCGTTAGCCTAAACACTATCTAATTCTACATCCGTAGATGTAGAGGACAGCGCGACATCCATCCCGTCATCAAAAGATGGCAGGGGTGCCGCCCAGAACTTCGACAAATTTCGGGCGCGAGGGGGTCCCCTACGAGGAGAGCGCGCAGGTTTGGGAGCAGGAGTGCCTCCTGGCGCAGACTCATACCCTCCAGATGGGGGGCATGACTTCTCCTTCGCAGGGGAAGGCCGAGAGCGCTCAGAACGGGCGCTCTTCTTCCCCTTCTTTTTTTCAGGTTTAGACGGGCTGGGAGATGGTTTCCCAGCCCTGGTCAACGAAGCCGCCTCCGCCGGCTGGGGCACGACTTTCGTCGACCTCCTAGGGGGGGGAGACTTAGTCTTCCCCCCTTGCTGTGCCGGCTGGGAGTTCCCAGCCGGCACAGACTTCTGGTTGGTCGAAGGTGGGGGTGGTCCCCCCCTTCGAGCTTTGACTATTTGCGACGTTGCTGGGAGCAGCAACAGTCGCCTTGGGCGCAGCGGTCTGGACAGGTGTCTTGGTCGTAAATGACGAACCTGGAAGACTCTGAGCTATCAAGCTATAGTCGAGTGTACGGGCAGGTGTATTCATAGAATGAAACTTACGGCGCGCTTCCTGGTAGGAAAGACCATCCAGGGTCTTGATCTCCTGGATCTTCTTCTCACTCAGGTATGTCGGACAATTCCGATCCCGAGGAGAATGAAAACCGGAGCAGTTAGTGCACTTGTATGGAGTTGTGCACTCCTCCGCGCCGTGAGCTACTCGTCCACATGTACCACATACAGCCTGATTCGAACAGCGAGATACCATATGTCCGAATCGCTGGCATTGATAGCATCGCATAGGAGGCGGGATGTACGGCCTCACATCGCAACGATAAGTGGTTACCTTGACTTTCTCTGGTAACACTGACAACTTGAAAGAGACAATGAAGGCACCAGTGGCAACGTCTTCACCGTTGACCTTGCGCGTAATGCGCCGGACGTGTGTCACGCCACGGTTCTTCATGTCTTCCATCAACTCGTCGTCAGTGTTCAAAATAAGGTCGCGGTGAAAGATGACTCCGCGAACCAGGTTCAAGGACTTATGCTCCTCCACTTTGACGGGGATTTCGCCAAAGTGCTCGCACTTAAGCAACTGATCAGCTTGCAGTGCTGTACGAGTCTTGAGAAGCAAACTACCGTTGCGCATTTTCTTAAGTTCCTCCAGTTCGCCATAGAAGCCTTCGATGTGCCGACTAAAAAGGACCGACTTCACCAGCTTAAAATCGTTCCCATCGGTTCTGGTAGCGACCAGAAACCTAGGGAAGCTGGATCCCATTCCTTCACGCTGCGCATGTTCCCAGGGAGTTGAACCTCTCAGGGAAGCAAAAGTTAAAGACTTAGGTGGGCGACCACCTTGAGAGAGCAGACTTCGTTTGGAAGCCATGCCCGATAGCATCCTCCCCGAATGCCACCCACTCCGATCAGGGGTCTCTGTAGCCGAACCAAGCAGCCAAGGCAATACCCACCTGGTCATAGCAGGTACTGCCCGGGGTCCGATGTTGGACGATGCCTAATACGGCATGACTGAGGCAATGAGCACTAAGACTCCGTTCCTCCAGCCACCCGCAATAGCATGTACCCCATAGCGTTTACAGAGCACTAAATATAGAGAAAAAAATAAAAATAATTAATAATAATATGTCCTTCTGGCATTCGGCTGTGCGGGGACCTGCGTTGTCAGGCGGATACCACTGCCCGGGTACATGATACTCCCACCCGCCGCGTCCTGGGTGGTTGCTGGCACGGGCTTTCGAGCGTAGTCGCACACATAGGAGCTCCATCGCCGGGCAGCACGCACATCAAATTTTGAATGGTCTACATCTGACCCTCGGAAAAATAATAAAAAAATAAAGAGGGGACCATGGCCACATGACCCTTTAAGTCGCCTTCTACGACAGGCAGGGATTACCTATGGATGTATTCAGCCTCTCCCATCCACAGGAGGTCCATCACATTATACCAAACCGCAATCCATGTCCGCGCCAAGGTCGCCCCTTTTTGTCGCCTCTTACGACAGGCAGGGGATACCGCGGGTGTATTCTGCATGTGTGTCCCCCACCCGCAGGGGGTAGTGTGTTTGGTCCGCGAGAGGTATTTTATTTCCCTCAAGTCCGCCGGCAAGCCGGTTAGGACCCCCCTATCCGCCACCTGGGACGCGCCACGTGGGAGTATCACCTCTCCCCCTGCTACGCCATCGTAGTAGGTTCGTGGCGGACCAGGAGACGTGTCCTTGCAAAGCGCTAAGGCGCTGCGGAGTTCCCACTCCGTAAAGGGCACGTTGTAGTCCTCTGAAGCTTGGGTGGCAAAACTAAGGTGATGACGTTCTGCCTCCCGCTTCAGAGGGAGGAAATCAGGATTGTAATTCCCGGAGCCAGAGACATCCGCAAAATGACTAGCGAGATGATTAGCAATCGCGAGGGGATCAGTGGCGACACTGCCTGCAATGGAAATTCCCGGTACAGCAGACGATCCTTGAATACCCGAAATTGGTCGAAGTTTCGTCCACACTTGAGATGATGGAGTATGTGACGTCTTCTTACTCTGACGAATAAGAACTCGCGCTTAATGCGGAGTTTCTTAAATGTTACCAAGTTTGCCACAGTAGGCTGTCGACGGCAACGTTTATGAGCGCGACGGCGTTCTTTGATGGCTGCTGCTATTTCATCGTTCCACCAAGGAACGAGTTTTCGGCGAGGAGCCACCGAGAAAAACGGAATGGACTCCTCAGCAGCAGTAAGAATAGTGTGGACTATAAAAGGAGTGTTAGGTTATGAGCGAAAAATGCTCGTTAGCCTAAACACTATCTAGTTCTACATCCGTAGATGTAGAGGACAGCGCGACATCCATCCCGTCATCGAGGGACGGCAAGGGTTCCGCCCATAACTTCGACGCTTTTCGGGCGCGAGGGGGTCCCCTACGAGGAGAGCGCGCAGGTTTGGGAGCAGGAGTGCCTCCTGGCTCAGACTCATATCCCCCAGATGGGGGGCATGACTTCTCCTTCGCAGGGGAAGTCGGAGAGCGCTCAGGACGGGCGCTCTTCTTCCCCTGTTTCTTTTCTAGTTTAGACGGGCTGGGAGATGGCTTCCCAGCCCTGGTAAACGATGCCGCCTCCGCCGGCTGGGGCACGACTTTCGTCGACCTCCTAAGGGGAGAGACTTAGTCTTCCCCCCTTCCTGTGCCGGCTGGGAATTGCCAGCCGGCACAGACTTCTGGTTGGTCGAAGGTAGGGTGGTCACCCCTTCGAGCTTTGACTATTCGCGACGTTGCTGGGAGCAGCAACAGTCGCCTTGGGCGCAGCGGTTTGGACAGGTGTCGAGTTTGTAAATGACGAACCTGGAAGACTCTAAGCTATCAACCTATAGTCGAGCGTACGGGCAGGTGTATTCATAGAATTAAACTTACGGCGCGCTTCCTGGTAGGAAAGACCATCCAGGGTCTTGATCTCCTGGATCTTCTTCTCACTCAGGTATGTCGGACAATTCCGATCCCGAGGAGAATGAAAACCGGAGCAGTTAGTGCACTTGTATGGAGTTGTGCACTCCTCCGCGCCGTGAGCTACTCGTCCACATTTACCACATACAGCCTGATTCGAACAGCGAGATACCATATGTCCGAATCGCTGACATTGATAGCATCGCATAGGAGGCGGGATGTACGGCCTCACATCGCAACGATAAGTTGTTACCTTGACTTTCTCTGGTAACACTGACAACTTGAAAGAGACAATGAAGGCACCAGTGGCAACGTCTTCACCGTTGACCTTGCGCATAATGCGCCGGACGTGTGTCACGCCACGGTTCTTCATGTCTTCCATCAACTCGTCGTCAGTGTTCAAAATAAGGTCGCGGTGAAAGATGACTCCGCGAACCAGGTTCAAGGACTTATGCTCCTCCACTTTGAAGGGGATTTCTTCAAAGTGCTCGCACTTAAGCAACTGATCAGCTTGCAGTGCTGTACGAGTCTTTAGAAGCAAACTACCGTTGCGCATTTTCTTAAGTTCCTCCAGTTCGCCATAGACGCCTTCGATGTGTCTACTAAACAGGATCGACTTCACCAGCTTAAAATCCTGCCCATCGGTTCTGGTAGCGACCAGAAACCTAGGGAAGCTGGATCCCATTCCTTCACGCTGCGCATGTTCCCAGGGAGTTGAACCTCTCAGGGAAGCAAAAGTTAAAGACTTAGGTGGGCGACCACCTTGAGAGAGCCGACTTCGTTTGGAAGCCATGCCCGATAGCATCCTCCCCGAATGCCACCCACTCCGATCAGGGGTCTCTGTAGCCGAACCAAGCAGCCAAGGCAATACCCACCTGGTCATAGCAGGTACTGCCCGGGGTCCGATGTTGGACGATGCCTAATCCGGGATGACTGAGGCAATGAGCACTAAGACTCCCTTCCTCCAGTCACCCGCAATAGCATGTACCCCATAGCGTGTACAGAGCACGAAATATAGAAAAAATAAAGAAAAATAATTAATAAGAATATGTCCTTCTGGCATTCGGCTGTGCGGGGACCTGCGTTGTCAGGCGGATACCACTGCCAAGGTACATGGCGCTCCCACCCCGCAATGGTCCTGGGTGGACAGTTGCGGGCTTTTGGGCGTAATCGATCCGTAAGAGGCCCATCTCCGGGCAGCACGCACATCAAAATTTTGAAATGGTCTACATCTGACCCTCGGAAAAATAATAACAAATAAAGAGGGGACCATGGCCACATGACCCTTTAAGTCGCCTTCTACGACAGGCAGGGATTACCTATGGATGTATTCAGCCTCTCCCATCCACAGGAGGTCCATCACATTATACCAAACCGCAATCCATGTCCGCGCCAAGGTCGCCCCTTTTTGTCGCCTCTTACGACAGGCAGGGGATACCGCGGGTGTATTATACATGTGAGTCCCCCACCCGCAGGGGGTAGTGTGTTTGGTCGGCGAGAGGTATTTTATTTCCCTCAAGCTGGTCAGGACCCCCCTATCCGCCACCTGGGACGCGTCAAGTGGCAGTATCACCTCTCCTGCTGCTACGCCTCCGTAGCATGTTCGTGGAATAATAAGCTTAAAGTTACGGGCCAGCCTTAAGAAGTTTTAATATTTGTCAAGGGCTAGATTCTGTCACCAGCGAGCTGTTTCCCTTGTGCATAAGCTGGATTTTACGAGTTCTGAGCATAGCAAGTATTGATCCGATTCCGATGTTCGATCGAGACAAAGGGGGAGGCCACGTGACTAACAAGTTTCTCGAGGCCAGCAGCGCGTGTGCACAGCGAGCAAGTACATTCTACAGAATTCTAGAATAGTCGTAGCCCATAAAAGGAGATACTGGTGAACCAATAATAGTCACTCAAAACGACACACCCCCGAGCCGGAAAGTATAAGACTTCGTGCGCACATTAAACCACTCTCTTACTTACTTGCTCTTCTTCCCGATTTACTTACTCGTCGCATGGACAGCTGAATGCATCGTGAACTACGCCGTACTTGTCTTAATTTTACGGACAGCAGCCTACTCTGCTACTTGAGGCTTTAGTCATTGAGAATAGAACATCACCGTGTAGTAATTGGAGTTTAAAGATACAAGTGTAATAATCAACGCGTTAATGGAATTTCAACTGGTTCGTGCACATTTTAATGCCTGTTGTGTTAATTACAGCTAAAATCAACTTGCACGTGGCGAAGACCCATCTTAACGGATATCGTGGACAACTTCAAGATGATGATACTGATGATGCTTGTTGTTTTAAGGGGCCTAACATCTAGGTCATCGGTCCCTGATGGTACGAAATGAAATGACAAAACAAAAGTTTTAAATCATCCACTGACCACAATAAAAATGGCATGAAGAATGAATGAATGGGTATGAACCGAAAACAATCAGTGGATTCTGCCCAAAAACTACCATAAAGAAACAGCATTACCGACCAAGGGACCACTTCTAAAGCGCAATCCTGATGATGATGATGATGATGCGTATTGTCTAAAGGGGTCCAAAATCCAGGTCAACGGCCCCTCATAATAGTACTTATCGATAGTAAAGTAGAACCATGGTATTTGTCATGTTGGGGTACTAATCAAACGTAGCGTAGACTCACGGTGTTCCACATATGATGGTACTACTCACAAGTATTGGACGTCGTAAAGGTAACGCAGACCTATGGTGTTTCTCATATAATGGCGCCACACATAGGCAACGCAAACCGATGGTGTTCCTCACTTAGGTGTACTAATCACGGGCGAGGGTAATCCCGTGGTGTTCGTTACATAGTGGTTAACACAGACCCACGGCACCGCTCATATAGTGGTACAACTCGCAGGCAACGCCCAGGGCCCTGTTTCATAAAACTAACTAATAATATAAGGTAATAATTGTACCGGGCGGTACACCTCCACGCCGCTAATTTAAAATGTGCGCCAGTTGAAACTCCTCTGCTGGAGGAAGTCTGAACTTTATCGACGGTATTAATTTTCAAGTTTCTCAGAAGATGTCACTACGTGAAAAGTTTGGAGTTTTTGAACTGTGTCACTTTTGATGTATTTTTGTTTTACCGGTAGTAAGAAGTGTGAACTTTCTCTTCTAGAGGACACTACTGAAAAACTACAATGGTGCACCCTAGTGCGATGTGAAAGAACTGTTTTTTGGAGAAATTTTTATTTCAAAAGTTTGTTTCTTGTTAATTTTTTTTTTCTGTTATTGTTTAAGTTGGCTGTATACCCCTCTCTTTCCCCTTGTTTTGTATTTAGCCAATCCCGAATTTCTTTAATTAATTTCTGACCAATCTGATGTATCTTCCCCCAACTTAAATATGCTGCTTATCCCTAACCAATAAAGTTTTGGTGGGAGGGTGTTCTCATTCCAAAAACGCCTCGAACTTTCCGCGAGAGTATATAAACTGCTGATTTTTGGGTCTCTGCGCCACTTCTGTTCCATCTTTTAGTGTGTAAAGTACATAGCAGGGGGCGGGAAGCGCCTCTTTCTTCGGCAGCGGTCAACAACAAGGTAATGGTCGATTAATAACTTCTTTCTTTGCTAGCTCAGCAGTTTAACTCTCGGGGCGGGTCCGAAGTTTTTCCATAATGTAACCTTCCTTAAAATGTAAAGACCCTTGGTATCTATTCTATCTTTAAACTGCATATCGGGATAGAGAGTGCTTAACCCTCTCGAGCTCCCACTCATATTGTTTGAGGTGAACTTATTTTTTCTCAACTTATTCTTCTTTAACGTAATGTAAATTGTTCCTTTCGAAAGTCACCTCTTTAGTATGGGATTAGCCCCTGCATTAATGGCCTAGTGCCAAGTAGGTTTTAAACAAATGTATTAGGAGTGCAGGTCGCCTCCTCTCAAGTGGTTATCTTAGAGGTCATGTAATTAACCTTTTTTCTTACTTAATAGACCTCAGTAGGTTGGGTATTTTACCCCTGTATCTATGTCCTTAGAGGACAACTTGAAGGTGGAGTTTGGTATGGCCTTTAATAGGCTTAATGTTGAGAGCGAGTGGCTCTTTCTCGAAAATTGAGTGTTTTATGCCTCGGGGAGGCTTTTCTGTGTAATTTGGAGCAAGTGCTCCTGAGCATGAATGGGGTTTTCTGCCCCTCTGTTAAAACTTATTTTGGAGTAAGGTTGGGCTGATTGCCCAAGAATTGTGAAGTCGGGGCGCGAAGCCCAAATCCGGTAAATATTGTAACTACATTTTGTTGCCTTGCTACTCTGTACCTGCCATGCTTGTTATTTCTTTATTTTGAAAAGAAAATATAACCTTGTTAATTTTACATGAACTCTAATTTCGTAGCTTGAGACCCGTTCACACCCGCACCTTCTTTCACCTCTAACTACCGCAAAAACACGGTAACAATAATATTAGAACTCATAAAACAAATTATTAGTTAACTAAATTCTGTTACATAAAGATGTATGCATGACTAATAAAATGGCTTCACTAATAATATTAGTTCTTCTTTTTCTTCTTCTTCATGAAATGCTGTGTTGGGCTCCTTGTGATTTTCGCCCAATTAATATTAGTTCATTAGTAAGCTGATATAGTTTGAGGTTAGAATCGATTTGTTGAATGTTCTTTGGTTCTTAGTTTGTTTTTGTTCCTTGCAGTAGGCTAGCGCTTGACCCGCTCGTACTCTGTGCTTTTTGAGCTTGACTATTTCTCTTATATGATCCTTGGACTACCGGCTATTCAGTGCGTATATGCTCGATTGACTCAATTAAAATTTTATATATTTTCGTTGTTCGTTTTTTTTACAATGGGGGAAAGAAACGAGAGTAACGTAAGAAAAGAAAGTTTCCTACGAAAAGTGCTGGAGTTGAAGGGGCAGCTGTTCGGAACCTTTTCATTAACCGTAACGAAGGACTCAAAAAGGCAGGCGTGGATGGAGCTTCGAGATTATGCTGTGGCTATTGGGCTGGTCACAGCCGACAATGATTACACGTATGTGCGGGATGCTACTTGGCCTAACATGAGGAGCAGAACAGTGGTAAGTTTTAGCCGTTGTTTTTCTCGTAGTTGGAGGTTATGTTAGTGTTTATTTACTAAATTCAAGCCACCCTTTTCTCAACTGGATGTCGATATTGCAGTAGATTAAACAATTTTTTTTAGTGTCGGGGGGGGGGGCGTAGTGGGGGAAACAAGGAGACTATTTGCTCCGCATTAGATTTTACTGTGCAGTATACTAGCCATAGTCATTTAACATTATGCATCATACAGCGACCCTTTGTGCTTTTATGATTGTGACTGAACAGAACATAACCCGAAATGAACTCCAGTGATATTTATAAATCTTTGTTGTAGTAGGCGTGAAAGCATACAAAAATAATTGTATAAAATAGATACATTAGATATAGGTAGTGCTTTAGTACAGTCAATTATGACAGGATATCCTTCTAAACTTACATGGTTTCTTTTATTCGGAAGTGGGGGAAGTGGGGGAGGAAGTTCCAAAAAATTAGATGTTATAGACCACCTGGTGCTGAACATTATTGGAAGAGAAACTCCTGTTTTACAGGGATTCGGTAATAAAGAAACTGTTCTTCCTGCAGTGGAGCCAAGTGCAGCTTCGACCAGTGACGATATAGCGCCGTTGGAAGAATGCGTATCTACCAATGAAATTGAGGGAAGCTGGCAAAATGGAGAGCTCCAGCATCTGCAGGAGCCACCAGCTGGAAATGATGTAACTGAAGACTGTATTATGGTACCTAATTCCACCTCTTGACTGTGACTTTAAACTTACAGGCTCAGGGTGCCCACTAGTAACCAAAATCTATTTTCCCTACATTACATTTAGTGGAACACAGTACATAAAAGTTACGCTTAAGCATGTTTATCATACTCTGGTATAGCCATCTTGAAACATATTTTGCATGAACACTAATGGCATAAAGAACTTGAAATAAATGTATCATATGCCAAAGAAGCTACATTTAATCATAAAATGTCAATCTGTGAAGTGGATCAACAGTAATTCCATTGTACAAAGCCACTACAACCAACGAAAAAACTGACTACATTGCTCACAGCAAGCCATCAATCACTCTTCTAATGCCTGTGCTCATCAGGGACCCTGTCCGACTCGTTGGCTGAACGGTCAGCGTACTGGCCTTCGGTTCAGAGGGTCCCGGGTTCGATTCCCGGCCGGGTCGGGGATTTTAACCTTAATTGGTTGACTCCAATGGCCCGGGGGCTGGGTGTATGTGTTTTCTTCATCATCATTTCATCCTCATCACGACGCGCAGGTCGCCTACAGGAGTCAAATAGAAAGACCTGCACCTGGCGAGCCGAACCCGTCCTGGGATATCCCGGCACTAAAAGCCATACGACATTTCATTTCATCAGGGACCCTTTCTTGAAATTGGCATGAGTCAGCATGCCAGTTTTAATCACGCTCATAACAGAAACGAATGGATTAGTGTTCAGAAACTTGGGTACGTTCCTAGTTCCTGTCGCAAGTGGAAGTGCCGTTAAATATGTAAGCTGGTCAACTAGTGTGTACTGAAATAAGCACCAGTGACACAGTCCTTTATTTGTAGAATTATTTTCTGTGATAACTTCCTTTTTCTATAATATTTTCTCCTTAATAGCGAGGGAAAATCTGTAATAATCATGGGCAATGCATAATACTTCGAGCACCTCTACGGTATGTAAATTATATGGGCAGCTTTTAAAACATTGGGCGTTTAAAAAAACAAAGCACTTGATCCTAGATCAAGGCGTAAAACTGATTCTAGATCACGTTGATCCTCAAACTTGTGCTGTATCAACGATGATTCGAGATCATTTTTCCTTAATCACGAATCAAAATTGATCCAACGATTTCCTTGGATCAAGCCTTGTGATCCGGATCAAGTAGTGTTCTTGTACCGGTATTGTAGGCCGCATTTATCAACGTGAAAAGAAGAGGGCTTTTGTAGTGCAAAATAGTGCCGTAACAATAATCATGGTAAGAAAAAAAAAAGATGTTCTGCATTATTACCGGTATTTAATCTGATGAAGGGATTGTTATCGCGAATCTGCCTTTGATTTACAGATGTCTGACTTCTCCAATGTTTCTTCAGATGACGATAATGAAGAATTTCGGCGGTCTCTCCGAGTATTCCAAGAAAGAGGAAACCCATTCTTAGAACTTAGCGACAAAGTTTTTAAAATGCGATTCCGTCTAACCAAACACACTGTTGAGACTCTCTGATGAGATGAACGAATAGAAACCAGCCACTTACTCCAATGTTCCAGATTCTATTGACTGCGATTTTACGCGACAGGGAGTTAGTGATTTATTCAAAATTGATAAGGCTACGGTTTGTCGAGTCATCCATAAAGTAACGCGAGAAATTGCTGCGTTGAGACCTCAATGTATATATATGCCGACTGACCAGAGAGAAGCAAGGAGAATCATGCGTCATTTCCATGACATAGCTCATTTTACAGGAATTCTTGGTGCTATAGACTGTCCACATGTGCCTATCATATCCCCAGGGGGTAACAACGCCGAAGTGTTCAGAAACAGGCATGGATGTTTCTCCTTGAATGTACAGGTTATATGTGATGCTAATCTGCGTTGTCTAGACATAGTAGCAAGGTGGCCTGGATCTGCACATGACAGTAATATATTCGGTAACTCTAGACTTCATGTTCAGTTTGAGGCGGAGGAAATGCCCAAAGGATTTCTTCTCGGAGACAGTGCCTACCGTTGCTGCGAGTACCTTCTCACTCCAGTATTACACGAAGCGACACCTGCAGAGATGACATATAACAGAGATCATAAGAGATCGCGATCCACAATTGAAAGAACTTTCGGGCTAGTTAAAAGGCGATTTTCCTGCTTGAAGATGGGTCTTCCGAGTGAAATTGCTTCGGGTTCCTCCTATTATAGTGGCAACGTTTGTCCTACATAACATGGCCTTAGATTCCAAAGATGGTGAACCTGAAGTAGAAGGAGATATTTTTGCAGGAAGAAGGGTTTTCGAGGAACTTCCTGTCTTCGAGGAAGCTGGGCTGAATGGAGGAGATACTGCTGTTAGGAATGAAATAATTAACAAGGTGTTCAGGTATGTTTTTAATATTTCTAAATACTAACAAGACTATACATTTGTATTAACAAGAATGCTCATTTGCTTTGGCTTTAGCCGCCGCTAGCTCATATTTTTTAATTTCCTGGTCTAGTTTGAGATTTTTCATTTCTATGGCGTGTTCTGCCTCTAGACATTCCCGTCTTCTCTAGTAGAAGTTGTCCCTTAAAATTTCCTCAGCTTCAGCTCTTCTCTTTTTAGGAGGTGAAGTTCGTCTGCTGGGGCCAGGACTGACATCTGTATCTGCTACTTGTTCCTAAAATCAGTCAGTCAGAATTGATGATGATGATGATGATGATGATGATGCTTGGAGTTTAAAAGGGCCTAACATCGAGGTCATTGGCCCCCTAATGGTATTAAATGCAATGGCAACAAAAAAATCGAAATCATCCACTGACCAAAATAAGAAAAAGGCATGAAGAATGAATGGATGGACATGAAACCACAAAACAATAAACACACAAACAAAAAAACGGTGGATCCAACGCAAAAAGGATCAGAAAAAATAGTATTACTGACCATGGGACCACATATAAAGCATAATCCTGAATCGAGGATGCTTGATGTCTAAAGGGGTCCAAAATCCATGACTAAGGCCCCACAGAATGGTACATGTCACGAGTAAAGTAGAACCATGGTATTTGTCATTTTGGGGTACTGATCAAAAGTAGCGAAGACTCACGGTGTTCCACACAAGATGGTACTACTCATAAGTATTGTACTCCGTACAGGTAACGCAGACCTATGTTGTTCCTAACACAATGGCGCCACTCATAGCCAACGCAAACTGATAAGGTTCCTCACCGAGTGTACTAACCACAGGGACTTGCACTATCCCGTGGTGTTCCTCAACATAGTGGGGACCAATCACAGGCAACGCTGACCCACGGCGCCGCTCAGAGCCAACGCAAACCGAGAAGGCTCCCCACCGAGTGTACTAACCACAGGGACGCGGGATATCCCGTGGTGTTCCTCAACATAGTGGGGATCAATCACAGGCAACGCCGACCCACGGCGCCGCTCAGAGCCAACGCAAACCGATAAGGCTCCTCACCGAGTGTACTAACCACAGGGACTCGCACTATCCCGTGCCGTTCCTCAACATAGTGCGTACTAAGCACAGGCAACGCTGACCCACGGTGTCGCTCATACAGTGGTACAATGCACAGGCAACGCCCAGACCCGCGGTGTTGCTCACATGGGTACGACGCACGGGTACTGGAAAACCCCCGAGCAGACCATTGATGCTACTAATCACAAAACTATTTCGTACTGATGATGATGATGCTTGTTGTTTTAAGGGGCCTAACATCGAAGGTCATCGGCCCCTAATGGAACGAAATGAAGGACATGAGATATGAAGTTAAAATTTTAAAAAGTATCCACTGACTAGAGTTAAAAAAGAATGGTAATGAAGAAAAATGAGGGTGAGATTAAAACAGTCAGTGGATCTAATACGCAATGCCTTATGTTCTATTAAAATAAGAGAAAGTACAGGAAATCGAAGGAATAAGGCATCGCCCAGTAATACAGATATTAACACATAATGTACGTTAGACGTTAAAATAACACATTAAAATGCGCAACACAAACTAAAATGGAGTCAATGAGATAAAAGCGCAACTGACATAAACAACACTAGGACAAAGGACATCATCACACACGATAAAACAGACCGCTATCCCTCATAAAGCGGATGACGAGGTCTGCTGACTGCTCGTCATCACGCAAGATAAGGGAGATAGTACTCGGAAGGTTAATACTACGGCGCAGATCGACCACGTCCACGCACTCCGTAAGGATGTGTACCACGGTAAGATGGTCGCCGCAGGTACACACCGGAGGGGGTTCTCCTTTCAGTAGATGGGAGTGCGTCAAGATACCGTGGCCGATCCGAAGGCGACATAATACCACGGCTTCCCTCCGCGAAGCCCGAACGGAAGTCCTCCATACCTTCGTTGTTCCTTTTATCGCTCTCAGCTTATTGGGAAGTGGGATGGCCTGCCACTCCATCTCCCAATGAGACATAACCAGATGTCTCAGCTGAGAGCGAATATCACTTGCTGGAACCTTGAAAGGCAACGGGGGCAGTGTAACTGCCTCCTTGGCAGCCTGATCCGCTAACTCGTTTCCCTCTATGCCCATGTGGCTGGGGAGCCACACGAACGTAATTCTGGTGCCGGCATCCGAACACCCGGCCAGCAGGTCCTGGATCCGCTGCACCAGAGGGTGTCGAGGGAAACAGGTATCAATAGACTGAAGCGAACTCAAGGAGTCAGTACACACGAGAAAGTGTCGGCGTACATTGTCTAGTGCGTACCGCAGAGCCTCACAGATAGCATAGAGCTCTGCCGTGTACACACTACAGGTGTCCGGGAGAGCAAAAAGAAAGCGATCATTGTCGACAACGTACGCACAGCCCACCTTCGTATCTGTCCTTGAACCATCAGTGTAAACGACGACCGAACCTGGATAGCGGCCAAGAACGGACAGGTAGATCCTCCGATAAATCGAAGGATCCGTGTCTCCTTTCGGGCCAGTGTGCAAATCCAGGATGATTTCAGGTCGTCGTACAACCCACGGAGGTACACCACTTGGTTGTCTGACAAGGCAAGGAATCGAAGGTACGTCAAACAATTCATAACTGCTATCCAAGCGCATCCCAACCGGCCGCGTCGCACGAGGATGAGCAACGTACAACAAACGGTTGCCATTGTTGAATACGCAGGGATAGCTCGGATGAAGTGGCATCTGTCGCAAATTTGCAGCATATGTAAGTAGTAGTTGCTGGCGCCTCAGGTGTAAAGGCGGCACACCAGACTCAGCGAGCAGGCTAGCGATGGGGCTAGTACGAAAAGCTCCCGTCGCCAACCTAACCCCGCTGTGGTGGATACTGTTCAGCTTCGCAAGAACGCTTGGCCTTGCGGAGCCATATGCTGCACTGCCGTAGTCTAACCGAGATAAAATGTGTGACCGATAGAAGCGCAGGAGCACCACGCGGTCAGCTCCCCAATTAGTGCTGCTAAGAAACTTCAAGAGGTTAAGCCTCTTGGTGCATTGCACTTTTAGCTCCCGCACGTGCGGCTCCCACGATAATTTACTGTCAAAAAGGAGCCCAAGAAATCGGTAGGTGTCAACAACTGGAAGAACGACATTACCTAGATAAAGCTCAGGATGAGGGTGAAGTGTACGTTGACGACAGAAGTGGACAACGGAGGTCTTAGCGGCAGAAAACCGAAAGCCTTTTTCTAAGGTCCACTTCTCCACCCTCCTAATAGCTTGCTGTAACTGTCGCTCTGCGACTGCCATACTGCACGAGCTATAGTGCAGAGCAAAATCATCCACATATAGGGACGGTATTACGGCTGGACCAGCAGCAGCGACAATACCGTTTATGGCAATCGCGAACAGAGTGACACTAAGAACCGATCCCTGTGGGACTCCATTTTCTTGAACGTGGTATTGCGAATATGTCCTACCTACTCGGACACGGAATAGACGGAGGGACAAAAAATTCGCAATAAATACCGGCAAGTTACCTCGGAATCTCCATTGATGCAGGACTGAAAGGATGCCATATCGCCAGGTGGTGTCGTAGGCCTTCTCCAAGTCAAAGAAGACAGCTACCAAGTGCTGTTTTCGGAGAAACGCATCCTGGATAGAGCTCTCCAGGCGTACCAAGTGGTCTGTGGTGGATCGAGCGGCTCGAAATCCACATTGGTACTCGGACAAGAGTCCTTGTTTCTCCAGACACCACACGAGTCTGCGATTTACCATCCTCTCAAAGAGCTTACACAGGCAATTTGTAAGACAAATCGGTCTATAACTTCCTGCATACTTAGGATCTTTGTCAGGCTTGAGGACAGGGATGACTATGCCCTCTCGCCACTGAGACGGAAAATCACCCTCTGTCCAGATTCGGTTGAACACACGAAGGAGATATAGTAAACAATCATCACTAAGGTGTTTCAACATCTGGTTATGGATGTTGTCCGGTCCAGGAGACGTGTCCTTGCAAAGCGCTAAGGCGCTGCGGAGTTCCCACTCCGTAAAGGGCACGTTGTAGTCCTCTGAAGCTTGGGTGGCAAAACTCAGGTGATGACGTTCTGCCTCCCGCTTCAGAGGGAGGAAATCGGGATGGTAATTCCCGGAGCCAGAGACATCCGCGAAATGACTAGCGAGATGGTTAGCAATCGCGAGGGGATCAGTGGCGACACTGCCTGCAATGGAAATTCCCGGTACAGCAGATGATCCTTGAATACCCGAAATTCGTCGAAGTTTCGTCCACACTTGAGATGATGGAGTATGTGACGTCATGGACGACACATATCTCTCCCATGAAGCCTTCTTACATTGTCGAATAAGAACTCGCGCCTTAGCGCGGAATTTCTTAAATGTTACCAAGTTGGCCACAGTAGGCTGTCTACGGTAACGCTTATGAGCGCGACGGCGTTCTTTGATGGCTGCTGCTATTTCATCGTTCCACCAAGGAACGAGTTTTCGGCGAGGAGTCCCCGAGAAAAACGGAATGGACTCCTCAGCAGCAGCAAGAATAACTTGGGTGATGTAAGTTATTTCCTCGCCGACGGTCCGCCTGACATCTTCGCTAAAGACAGCTAGTGATGTGTACTTTGGCCAATCAGCATGTTGAAGAATCCATCGAGGGGGAGCCTCGACGGGTTTATGATTCAACAAAGTAAGAACGATGGGAAAATGGTCACTGTCACAGAGATCATCGTGTGCATTCCACCGAAACAGTGGAACCAACGTTCGGCTGCATAGACTAACGTCTATGCGAGAATATGTGCCGTAACGTATACTAAAGTGAGTTGGTTCCCCTGTGTTCAAAATACATAAATCCAGATCTGATAGGAGTGTTTCCAGCTCTCTTCCTCGGGGGCAAGACGTCTCAGAGCCCCATATGGGATGATGGGCGTTAAAATCGCCCAATAAGAGGAAGGGTGGTGGAAGCTGATCTATAAGATCAGCGACATCAGTGATGTTCAGATGCTGGCCAGGTGGAAGATAAACATTACACACTGTTGCTATGATAGGCAGCGAGACGCGAACAGCTACAGCCTCAAGAGGGGTTCTTAAAGGAACCTCTTCGCTGTAGCTATCAGAACGTACAAAAATGCCAACGCCTCCGGAAGCCCGGTGAGCATAGTATCGTTCTGTCGAGTATAGTTTGAAATTCCTCAAGACCGTGAGATGACCAGGTCTGAAATTGGTCTCCTGAATACAGACTATACTCGCTGCGTACTCACTAATAAGCTGACGTAACTCAGCAAGGTGCCTATCATAACCGTTACAATTCCACTGTAACAGTGCCATAGTGTGGACTATGAAAGGAGTGTTAGGTTATGAGCAACAAAATGCTCGTTAGCCTAAACACTATCTAGTTCTACATCCGTAGATGTAGAGGACAACGCGACATCCATCCCGTCATCAAAAGATGGCAGGGGTGCCGCCCAGAACTTCGACGCTTTTCGGGCGCGAGGGGGTCCCCTACGAGGAGAGCGCGCAGGTTTGGGAGCAGGAGTGCCTCCCGGCGCAGACTCATATCCCCCAGATGGAGGGCATGACTTCTCCTTCGCAGGGGAAGTCCGAGAGCGCTCAGGACGGGCGCTCTTCTTCCCCTTTTTCTTTTCGAGTTCAGACGGGCTGGGAGATGGTTTCCCAGCCCTGGTCAACGAAGCCGCCTCCGCCGGCTGGGGCACGACTTTCGTCGACCTCCTAGGGGGGGGAGACTTAGTCTTCCCCCCTTGCTGTGCCGGCTGGCAGTTCCCAGCCGGCACAGACTTCTGGTTGGTCGAAGGTGGGGTGGTCCCCCCCTTCGAGCTTTGACTATTTGCGACGTTGCTGGGAGCAGCAACAGTCGCCTTGGGCGCAGCGGTCTGGACAGGTGTCTTGGTCGTAAATGACGAACCTGGAAGACTCTGAGCTATCAAGCTATAGTCGAGTGTACGGGCAGGTGTATTCATAGAATGAAACTTACGACGCGCTTCCTGGTAGG
This sequence comes from Anabrus simplex, assembly GCF_040414725.1. Taxonomy (NCBI): domain Eukaryota; kingdom Metazoa; phylum Arthropoda; class Insecta; order Orthoptera; family Tettigoniidae; genus Anabrus; species Anabrus simplex. Next base: position 163,321,858 of record NC_090268.1, read on the forward strand.
AAAGACCATCCAGGGTCTTGATCTCCTGGATCTTCTTCTCACTCAGGTATGTCGGACAATTCCGATCCCGAGGAGAATGAAAACCGGAGCAGTTAGTGCACTTGTATGGAGTTGTGCACTCCTCCGCGCCGTGAGCTACTCGTCCACATGTACCACATACAGCCTGATTCGAACAGCGAGATACCATATGTCCGAATCGCTGGCATTGATAGCATCGCATAGGAGGCGGGATGTACGGCCTCACATCGCAACGATAAGTTGTTACCTTGACTTTCTCTGGTAACACTGACAACTTGAAAGAGACAATGAAGGCACCAGTGGCAACGTCTTCACCGTTGACCTTGCGCGTAATGCGCCGGACGTGTGTCACGCCACGGTTCTTCATGTCTTCCATCAACTCGTCGTCAGTGTTCAAAATAAGGTCGCGGTGAAAGATGACTCCGCGAACCAGGTTCAAGGACTTATGCTCCTCCACTTTGACGGGGATTTCGCCAAAGTGCTCGCACTTAAGCAACTGATCAGCTTGCAGTGCTGTACGAGTCTTTAGAAGCAAACTACCGTTGCGCATTTTCTTAAGTTCCTCCAGTTCGCCATAGACGCCTTCGATGTGTCTACTAAACAGGATCGACTTCACCAGCTTAAAATCCTGCCCATCGGTTCTGGTAGCGACCAGAAACCTAGGGAAGCTGGATCCCATTCCTTCACGCTGCGCATGTTCCCAGGGAGTTGAACCTCTCAGGGAAGCAAAAGTTAAAGACTTAGGTGGGCGACCACCTTGTGAGAGCCGACTTCGTTTGGAAGCCATGCCCGATAGCATCCTCCCCGAATGCCACCCACTCCGATCAGGGGTCTCTGTAGCCGAACCAAGCAGCCAAGGCAATACCCACCTGGTCGTAGCAGGTATTGCCCGGGGTCCGATGTTGAACGATGCCTAATACGGGATGACTGAGGCAATGAGCACTAGGACTCCCTTCCTCCGGTCACCCGCAATAGCATGTACCCCATAGCGTGTACAGAGCACTAACAATAGAAAAAATAAATAAAAATAATTAATAATAATATGTCCTTCTGGCATTCGGCTGTGCGGGGACCTGCGTTGTCAGGCGGATACCACTGCCCGGGTACATGATACTCCCACCCGTCGCGTCCTGGGTGGTTGCTGGCACGGGCTTTCGAGCGTAGTCGCACACATAGGAGCTCCATCGCCGGGCAGCACGCACATCAAATTTTGAATGGTCTACATCTGACCCTCAGAAAAATAATAAAAAATAAAGAGGGGACCATGGCCACATGACCCTTTAAGTCGCCTTCTACGACAGGCAGGGATTACCTATGGATGTATTCAGCCTCTCCCATCCACAGGAGGTCCATCACATTATACCAACCGCAATCCATGTCCGCGCCAAGGTCGCCCCTTTTTGTCGCCTCTTACGACAGGCAGGGGATACCGCGGGTGTATTCTGCATGTGTGTCCCCCACCCGCAGGGGGTAGTGTGTTTGGTCCGCGAGAGGTATTTTATTTCCCTCAAGTCCGCCGGCAAGCCGGTTAGGACCCCCCTATCCGCCACCTGGGACGCGCCACGTGGGAGTATCACCTCTCCCCCTGCTACGCCTGCGTAGCAGGTTCGTGGAAACTATTTCGTACTAACATAGTGGTACTACTCGCAAGTATAGGCAACCCATGGCGTTCCCCACGTGATGGTACGAATCAATAGTAGTTACATGGTTCTAATTCAACCATCCCTTGGTCGCCCCTTTTAGTCGCCTCTCACGACAGGCAGGGGATACCGTGGGTGTATTATTCGTCTTGGTCCCCCACCCACAGGGGGTAGAGAGAGAGAAAAAATGAGAAAAAAGAAGGGATCCGTCACTTCGAAAAAAGAAGTAACGGACGAAGAAAGGCAAGGGCCACGAAGGGCGTGAAAATGAAAAACTCCCTAGGCCTCGAATGCTCTAATACCGTCGGGGTCGGAAAAGAACAAAAGTTGACCAAGGGAGGTCGGACAGGATAGACGAAAGTGAGGAGCCCGGCACAAGTAAGTGGAAGCAATGCCAAGACTCAGCTAAGGGCCCCGTGGTCGCCAATCCACACTCCCAAGATGAGAGCCCCTTGGGCCCCTGTTAGTCGCCTCTTACGACAGGCAGGGGATACCGCGGGTGTATTCTACATGTGCGTCCCCCACCCGCAGGGGGTAGTGTGTTTGGTCCGCGAGAGGTATTTTATTTCCCTCAAGTCCGCCGGCAAGCCAGTTAGGACCCCCCTATCCGCCACCTGGGATGCGCCACGTGGGAGTATCACCTCTCCCCTTGCTACGCCTGCGTAGCAGGTTCGTGGAGTCAGAATTGAAATACGAGAATGATGATGATGATGATGATGATTGTTGTTTAAAGGGGCCTAACATCTAGGTCATCGGCCCCTAATGGTACGAAATGAGACGAAATGGAATGACATTAAAAATCGAAAATTCTCCACTGACCAGAATTCTAAAACGTGAGAACGAAGAATGAATGGATGGACATGAATTTAAAACAATCAGTGGTTGCGACCCGCAATGTCTCACATTCACATAAACAGACGTGACAAAATCTTATTACTGACCAAGGGACTACTGCTATAGCATAACACGGAATCGATTATGCGTGCAGTCAAAAGGGGGTCCTAAATCGCAGTTATCCGCCCCTCATAACGGTACTGATCGCTATCAAAATAGAACCATGGTATTTGTTCTGTTGCGGTACTAATCAAAAGTAGCAGAGACTTGCGGTATTCCACACATTATTGTACTACTCAGAGCTTATGAAATTCGACATAATACAGACCTATGCTTTTCTCACTTTGCGGCGCCATTTACAGGCAACGCAAACCTATGGTGTTCATCACATAAGAGTACTAACCACAGGGACCTCTCCCTATCCCGTGGTGTTCCTCATATAGTGGGTACTAATCACAGGCAAGGCAGAACCATGGTAGCTATCATCCCATGGTCCTGCTCATATGGTGGTACTAATCACAGGTACTGCAAAAGCCGACCGCGCGGTGCTCCTGTGTGCTACTGATCACAAACCAATTTCGTACCTAATGTAGTGGTACTACGCACAAGTAAAAGCAACCCTTGGTGTTCTCCGCGTGGTGGTACTAATCACAAGTAATTTCATGGTTCTAATACAATTAACCCTTGGTCGCCCCTTTTAGTCGCCTCTCACGACAGGCAGGGGATACCGTGGGTGTATTATTCGTCAGCCTCCCCCACCCACAGGGGGTGTGTGTTTGGTCCGCGAGAGGTATTTTATTTCCCTCAAGTCCGCCGGCAAGCCGGTTAGGACCCCCCTATCCGCCACCTGGGACGCGCCACGTGGGAGTATCACCTCTCCCCCTGCTACGCCTGCGTAGCAGGTTCGTGGTCCGCCACCTGGGACGCGCCACGTGGGAGTATCACCTCTCCCCCTGCTACGTCTGCGTAGCAGGTTCGTGGAAATACGAGAATGTGATGATAAAGAAGAAGAAGAAGAAGAAGAAGAAGAACGGCCGTGCTGTAAAAGCTAGTCGAATAGTAATAAGGAACAGTTAAGCGTGTGAAAAGTATATTTGATTTATGGCCGGTTTCTGGAATGACAGTTATCTATAGATTAGTAGTTATCAGTAACCGAACATGGTGATACATTTAAAATGAGTTTCCGAAACAACTGTTATCGGCTTATTCACAGTTATCTGCGCAAAGACTGGTAACTGCAGCTAGTGCTGTAGGTACCTCTGTGCTAGAACTGATTCCAGCAAATTAGTTTCGTAAACATTAGTAAGTGATAATGAACTGACTATACTATATTTACAGTCATTCATTATAGTTTTAACGTGTTTGGGTGTGCTAGAGTTTACACTATTTCGGTCAGTAGGTTTACTTCCACGTTATCACTGACTTCGTAACTGATTCCACCTGTATGGTGTCATCTGTCCCAGCTGTTTCGGTTACAATCACCTCGGAGCATGACGCTCCTACTGCAGATATTCCAACACGGGAAATGAATCGTCAAATAAAATGGAACTCAAATCAAACGGATTTTCACCAGGCTCAAATTGATCTTTCAGTGCAACTATAATGTTAAAGATTTCTTTCATCAGGCTTTGAATCATGAGTCTCGCCAACAGTTAGAGAACACCCAATCTGAATTTATGGAGTATTTACCATTAGCATTTACATTTGTAATAAATGATCTCTTAGGTACCGGTATGCACTTAATATAAGCCTGCTGAATAATAAATAGTCTACCGTTTTTCGTTTCTTTTTTAATGTTATTATATCTTTTAAACGGTGACGTGCGGTCTGATAGACTCCCAATAAACATAAAACATCTGGACTTCTTTAATTAAAAATCTCGCAAGGAGCTGTAGATTATGTTAGCTTCTTATCTGTGGACTGAACGTCAGCAGATGCGAGAGTATTTTTGTCAATGCATATTGCGTGGTCAGTGTAAGTAAAACTTCTCAAGTGACTAGTCCGTTCCAGTTATAAGAAAGACAACAGTTCGAGGAGTACATTGCGGAAATACTAATGAAAAATATAATGGTACCGGTATCTATTTTCTTTCGGCTGTTGGAGATTGACGTTTGTAACGCTTTCGTGTTGTTCAAGTTGTGCCATGAAAGCCCAGAAGAAATGGAATTCTTTAAGAGTTTGGCATCTCGTCAGGTGAAATTACATGCACGTTTTTCATTTATGTTATTATTGTTTACGCTTGTGTTCTGGATCAGTGAAATGTGATCTGTTTTGGTAATCGCGGTGTATTTGTATAATTTTAGTGACGACAACGGATCTAGGTGAAATTTTAAGACTATATCTGCGTACTGTGAATAAGAAAGAACAGGAAATATAACTAGTTTTTGCGCTATTAGATCAGATATATTCATATTATGAGAGATTATTACATGCTGAATCAGATTGATTGAAATGACTTTTGTACATGTTTGCCAACCAGTTCTCATTATAGGAAACTTCTGCTAGTAAAAGTAACTAGATATTACAAAAATAACCCTAATGATGATGATGATGATGATGATGATGATGATGATGATGATGCTTGTTGTTTTAAGGGGCCTAACATGGAGGTCATCGGCCCCTGATGGTACGAAATGAGACGAAATGCAATGACAAAATAAAAATACAAAATCCTCCACTGACCAGAATTCAAAACGTGAGGACGAAAAATGAACGGATGGATATGAAGTTATAACAATCAGTGGAGCCGACCCGCAATATCTCAGTCTCAGGAACTGACGGAGAATAATGGTAATATTGACCAAGGGACTACTTCTAGAGGTCAATACTGAATTGATGATGCTTGCAAGCTAAAGGGGTCATCGGCCTCTCATAATGGTACTTATCGCTTGGAAAGAAGAACCATGGTAGTTGACATGGTGCGGTACTAAGCAACAGCATCGTAGACTCGCGGTATTCCACACATTATGGTATTACTCACAGGTAATGAAATTCGCACAGGTAATACAGACCTATGGTGTTTCACACATAGCGGCGCCATTTATAGGCAACGCAAACCCATGGTTTCCATCACATACGTGTACTGACCACAGGGACCCGTACTATCCCGTGGTGTTCCTTATGTAGTGGGTAGTAATCATAGGCAAGCCAGAACCCTTGTGTCGCTCATATAGTGCTACTAATCACAGGTACCGTAAAAGCCTGACCGCGTGGTGCTCCTGATTGCTACTAATCACAAACCTATTTGGTACCTAACATAGTGGTACTACGCGCAAGTAATAACGACCCATGGTGTTCCCCGCGTGGTGGTACTAATCACAAATAGTTTCATGGTTCGAATCCAATCATCCCTTGGTCGCCCCTTTTAGTCGCCTCTCACGACAGGCAGGGGATACCGTGGGTGTATTATTCGTCTGCCTCCCCCACCCACAGGGGGTGTGTGTTTGGTCCGCGAGAGGTATTTTATTTCCCTCAAGTCCGCCGGCAAGTCGGTTAGGACCCCCCTATCCGCCACCTGGGACGCGCCACGTGGGAGTATCACCTCTCCCCCTACTACGCCTGCGTAGCAGGTTCGTGGAAAGTAACCCTAAAACATTTGCGTAGATACATCTATTGGAGGACGAGAGATACTAAACATGACGATATCTGTACTGTCCATTACCAGGGCTTATAAATATGGATTTAAGTTTCCAGAAACTCGCTAAAGTTAACAGCGCAGTTAGTTACAAGCACATTTAGGTAACTCATAGGTAAATGCAGTGTACCAGAAACCGGCCATTATATGTAATATCTATCTGAATTAATAATCGAAATAATCAATCAATCAATCAATCAATCAATCAATCAATACTGATCTGCATTTAGGGCAGTCGCCCAGGTGGCAGATTCCCTATCTGTTGCTTTCCTAGCCTTTTCCGAAATGATTTCAAAGAAATTGGAAATTTATTGAACATCTCCCTTGGTAAGTTATTCCAATCCCTAACTCCCCTTCCTATAAACGAATATTTGCCCCAGTTTGTCCTCTTGAATTCCAACTTTATCTTCATATTGCGATCTTTCCTTCTTTTATAAACGCCATTCAAACTTATTCGTCTACTAATGTCATTCCACGCCATCTCTCCGCTGACAGCTCGGAACATACCACTCAGTCGAGCAGCTCTTCTTCTTTCTCTCAATTCTTCCCAACCCAAACATTGCAACATTTTTGTAACGCTACTCTTTTGTCGGAAATCACTCAAGAACAAATCGAGCTGCTTTTCTTTCGATTTTTTCCAGTTCTTAAATCAGGTAATCCTGGTGAGGGTCCCATACACTGGAACCATACTCTAGTTGGGGTCTTACCAGAGACTGATATGCCCTCTCCTTTACATCCTTACTACAACCCCTAAACACCCTCATAACCATTATGCAGAGATCGGTACCCTTTATTTACAATCCCATTTATGTGATTAACCCAATGAAGATCCTTAAGTTAGTTGCAACATACAGTAGTCACGCAACTTGATACATTACCATGTTGTAAGAAACTCCACTGACAGCTATTTCCTCCACGAAAGCAACGGACTGAGATTGTGATTCGTTCACTGCAGTTTCCATTGTAAGTGCAGGATTCTACACATCACATTCACGTACATTTAAATAATAAAATTAGACATTATGTACTTCCATAGTAAATGTGCACTGTATTTAGTTAACCTGTCATTCGTCAACAAGGGGTAGTTTATAATTTTATTCGAATTACTGATGACCGAATTATTAACCCATTAATCACGCATCGCAATGCCTTATATAATATTGTATATTTTCAAATCCTTCCGGTTTAACCCTCAACCCGAAAGATCGGTCTGTAAGGCCGCTAGATAATTTTATTTCTACGATATTGGCAACAATGGTAAATGTTTTACATTTTCCTTCGAGCTATGTGTTCTTTGACCTTTCGTCTAATACGCTACAGCGTGTTTGTTGTCTCAAAACTGTTTAGTGCATTGTTATCGGGGTTATTTGTCAAGTGTGTCATTGTTCAGTGCTAATCTTGGCAGTCTTACAGACCGGTATGTCGTATAACGTAGAATTTATCAAACACAACATAGCTGTAAGTTCTATTTGAGGGAGATTTCTCTTCTGTAATTGTACTTATTACATTCCATAGAGATGGAAAATGTCTCTCGCCGTATAGCAATGGCAACGAGGCCAACTGATGTTGATTTTCGCGCAAGATTGGGAGAATGGTTGGAAGACGATAACGATGAGGTGGAAGATTCGGAGATTGATGATTCTGACCAAGATCCAGATTTCATCATCAGCAATACTGGTGAGAGTGTAACATCTGATTCAGACACCGAGGTGTTAGAAGAAGAAATGCTGAACCCTGACGAAGCCAGCCGTGAAGATGAAAAAATAACAACCACAACCGCTTCACCTGACACTGCTACAATCAATGATGTCTATCTAGTTAAAAATAAATTTGTTTGGTACAGCCAGCCGCAAACTCAGTCTAGAAAAACACCTGCACACAATATTATTCGAGGTCTGCCTGGTCTTACTGCCGCTGCTAAAGCCTTGGGTAATAAAGCAGCTCCTACAGATATCTGCAACCTTTTTTGGTTGATTGTATGATTACTGAAATTGTTCTATGAACAAACCAAAAACTATCAAACGTACGGTGTAAAATTCAAAATCCATCAAATCTTTCTAATTACAGGGACACCAATTCTGTTGAAATTAAAGCTCTTCTTGGATTACTGGCATTATCTTCCATTTTCAAGTCAGGCCGCAGGAATATGCACTCGTTTTCTACTGGACCATCAGGACGTCCAATTTTTCGGTGTACAATGTCAGTGAAGAGGTTCGAGATCCTTCTACTCGCCCTGCGTTTCGACGACTCTAGAGACAGAGAAAGCAGGAGGAAGACAGGTCGCGCGGCTCCAATCTCCACATTCTTCGAGAAATTTTTGGGCAACTGCCAAAAGTTGTTCGTCCTGGGAGAAAACGTTTGCGTCGACGAGATGCTTATACCTTTCAGGGGTAGATGTCCATTTAAAGTATACATGCCAAAGAAACCAGGAAAATATGGAATAAAGGTAGTGTGCTTAACAGATGCTAAATGTTCGTACCTTTATAATGCCTATATTTATACAGGTAAAGATTCTGATGGGATAGGTCTTACAGGTGAAGAACGTAAATTAGGAAAGCCAACGCACTCCGTCTTGAGAGTTACAAAGGTTGTGCAGAAAAGCAATCGCAATATAACAGGTGACAATTGGTTTTCATCTGTGGAACTGGCAAACGTTTTAAAAAATCGGGGACTATCATACGTGGGAACTGTGAGGAAAAACAAAAGAGAGATTCCTAAGGAATTCCAGCCATCACCTTCAAGAAAGGTTAACTCCGCTATGTATGGATTTACTAAGGACCTGACACTGTTGTCTATTGTTCCAAAGAAGAATAGAGCTGTAATCTTTATTTCATCAATGCATCATAGCAGATGTGAAGAACCGGGCGAGTTGGTCGTGCGCGTAGAGGCGCGCGGCTGTGAGCTTGCATCCGGGAGATAGTAGGTTCGAATCCCACTATCGGCAGCCCTGAAGATGGTTTTCCGTGGTTTCCCATTTTCACACCAGGCAAATGCTGGGGCTGTACCTTAATTAAGGCCACGGCCGCTCTCTTCCAACTCCTAGGCCTTTCCTATCCCATCGTCGCCATAAGACCTATCTGTGTCGGTGCGACGTAAAACCCCTAGCAAAAAAACAAAACAAAAAAACAAAACAGATGTGTAGATGAAAATGGAATGCAAGAAATCAACAGTTACTACAATACAACTAAATCTGGTGTGGATACACTTGACATGAAGTGCGCAAATTATTCATCTAACAGAAGAACCCGGCGATGGCCCATGGCAGTATTCTTTTCTTTGTTCAATATAGCTATGGTCAATAGCTATGTTCTATACTTGTGCTACTCAGGGAACAAAATTGTGAAAAGGTTTGACTTTGTTCATGAACTTGGGATGGAAATGGTGAAACCTCATCTTGCCGAACGAGTTTCCATACCAAACTTCCCACTTAAATTGAGGAACAGTGTTCGAGAAGTCCTTAACCTCGAAGATGACCTTCCTATTGCAGAACGCACTATAACTGACAGACTTGAGAAGAGGAAGACTTGCAGCACGTGTCCATACCAGAAAAAGAGGAAAACGGCATACAAGTGCATTAGATGTTCAAAAGCAATATGTTTGGAATGTTCTCTCAAAATCTGCCGATCTTGTTCATAAGATCTAGGTAACTGTTGTCAGTTACAGTGCTAATTGTGTAGGAGTGAAAGGATAATATCACCTTAAAAATAATTTGTAAAATAACACTGTACTTTTCCAGTAATCTTGAGCTTGAAGTTTGCAATATTGACCATTTTCTCTACCTGTTAATACCTTAGAGTGTACTAATTGATTCTAAAATGTGCTTTTTATGGTTTATAATATATATTCATCAACTAAACATACATGGATTTTACGTGGTGTCAGTAGTTAAATAAGCCCGGTCTCCGAGACCGGTCTTACTCTAAGTGTTATTTAGAGAGGTCTTTCGAGTAGAGGGTTAATCTACTAATTATTGTTTTATTCTCTTTGACGTACATCTGGCAACTCGGCCTGATCGATATATTATGTTAGTTCTCAATTAGCGGCATTACTGCATTGTGAGTTGGACTGTGCCTCTGTGAGGATCAACAATGGATGCGTGCTTCAAGTAATTGTTTTCTAGTCCTGTTCACACATATTAGCCCATGAAAACTGCACCGATATATTTTATATAAATCATATTGAATGCTGGATAATTTCCAAGAGGGAAAATGTTCTTACTACTATATTATATGCCAAGAATTTTTAGCGTGATCGTACGAACACGCTAGGCTCTAGCGGTGGCTTTCGATTTCATAAAATATCACACATGTAATGAGCTACGATTTTACGAGAATATTGTCAGGAGTCTCTGTTTTAACATTTTAAAAGTTATTTCTCCTACTCCCACTGCTATTATATGTTGTTTTACGGCATATCTGTGCCCTAACCTTCGCTTCTACATCTCAATAACGGTGCTCGAAAACATACCTACGGTAGCTGCGAATGTATCAGACATTTCTATTAGTCCATAATATAGGTAAAAGTACGTTTAGACTGTAAATAGTCTACTTTCTTTACACATGTCCTGATTTTTTGCAGGGACATAACTCTAAAGGAAGTCCTCGATATTTTGGAGGCTGATGACAGTGAAGAGGAAACGGTGAAGGGAATATTCATCGAACCGCCTGAAGTGAACGTACCATCTGATGAAGATTCAGATGACGAAGATGGTGGTTTAGTTGACAATCTCACTGGCCGTCAACTATCCAACAAGGCGGAAATTGTGTATACAAATAATGTACGTTTGGGAGAATGAGCAACGGATGATGATGATGATGCTTGTTGTTTTAAGGGGCCTAACATCGAAGGTCATCGGCCCCTAATGGTACGAAATGAAAGAACAAAAATTTCAAAGGCATCCACTGACCAAAATAAAAATAAAATGTCATGAAGAATGAATGAATGGATGGACAGGAACCCAACAAAACACAAAATAAACAAACAAAAACCAGTGGAGCGGACTCAATGCAAATAGAAAATAACATTAATTCCGACCAAGGAACCACTTACAAAGCACAGTGATGCTTGGTGTCTAAAGGGGGTGCAAAATCCACGCCTAAGGCCCCACAGAATGGTACATGTCGCGAGTAAAATAGAACCATGGTATGTGTCATGTTGGGGTAGTAATCAGAAGTAGCGAAGACTCACGATGTTCCACAAAAGATGGTACTACTCACAAGTACTGTACTTCGTACAGGTAACGCAGACCTATGGTGTTTCGCACACAATGGCGCCACTTACAGCCAACGCAAACCGATGAGTTTCCTCACCTAGGGTACTAGTCACGGGTGCCGGTCCCAAGGGCCCCGTGGTGTTCCGCACATAGTGAGTACTAATCACAGGCAACGCAGACCCACGGTGTCGCTCATATAGTGGTACAACTCACAGGCTACGCCCAGACCCGCGGTGTTGCCCACATGGGTACAACGCACGGGTACTGGAATCCACCAGGCCAGGCTTTTTACTGCAACGAATCACAAACATATTTCGTACCATGTTAGTGATACTACTCGCAAGTACATGCAACCCATGGTGTTCCCCGCATGATGGTACGAATCAAGAGTAGTTTCATAGTTCTAATTCATTCATCCCTTGGTCGCCCCTTTTAGTCGCCTCGCACGACAGGCAGGGGATACTGTGGGTGTATTATTCGTCAGCCTCCCCCACCCACAGGGGGTGTGTGTTTGGTCCGCGAGAGGTATTTTATTTCCCTCAAGTCCGCCGGCAAGCCGGTTAGGACCCCCCTATCCGCCACCTGGGACGCGCCACGTGGGAGTATCACCTCTCCCCCTGCTACGCCTGCGTAGCAGGTTCGTGGAGCAACGGATGATACTGAACACGCAGACACTTCTGCGAAGAAGAGGAAAACATTTACTCGTGGAATAAGTGTAACGTACTAAATCAAGAGAGTGTAAGGTTGATACCTAAAGTTTAATATCCTTGAACCTCGTCCTCCTTTTGATGTTTAGCAGAGGTATACATACCATTGTCTGTGTACTTCTGTATTGTTTCCCCCTCCCTCTCGCTCCCTATTACTAGCGAGAACGCCGGGGCCTTGACCTGTGTTGGGGAAGCCATCTTGCAGTTTTACTCCTGTCTTTGTACCAGACAGACGCGTCATGTAAGCGCTTGTATTTTTGCAGGGTTTTCCCTGGTTTTCCACCCCTTTTGGGTGGGAATTTTGGTAGGTTCTGGCCTTTTTTAATTATTACTTGTATCTGTTAACGTAACTTGAGCTTGTACTATTATTATTATCATTCAGAATTCTCTTCCCGACCGGGCATTTTCGCTAGTAACTGGAACTCATTTGATCATTAGTCCATAACTGACCCCTTTCCTAAAACACATTTTCTACTGGTTCTCGTATTAATTTTTCGAATGGTCAGTTATGTTAATTTAGACCTTTGGTTATGTCAGAAATATTGTTTTGAAAATTTTTCTTTTTCCTTGGTCGTCCATCCTATTCCCTTAAATGCCTCTAAAAATTCGGTCAGCCTTGAACGAACGTTCCCCCTTGGGATCTCTCGCTCAATGGCTGGGGGCAGTATGCACAGTTATTCAGTCATTACTTTTGAACAAAATAATGTAGTTACATTCATGTATGCTTAGCATCTAATTTGAATTCTATTATGCGTACAATTGCAGGATGTACTGACAATGAACAATACCGACAATGGAATTACTAATAACAATTTTTTTATCCGGATGAAGTGAATAAGTAGGCGTACCTCACAGATTTAGACAGTTCTGTAAGTTTTGAGGTAAGTTTGTCTCCTCTTTTTAACAGGAAAGTTAAACTGTAATGCAACTATTATTGAATGTCGCTTCTTAAATAATCTGTAAAGCAGAATAGGTATTCTTAACGGCTCCTGTTGTTGCAGATCTCAACATGCCGCGAAATCCAAAGAGACTCAGATAGGAACATTTTCAAGTGAGACGATGAACACAGCTGTTGAGCCAGTAACGGAATGGAGGAGTTTAAGATCTTTTGCAAAAGAATACAATTTATCATTCCAGACACTGCCTAAATATGTCAAGAAAAGGAAAGATATCCCTGGGGAAATTATTCGTATGACTCCAAATTACATAATCAATCAAATTTTCACTGATGATGAAGAGGGTAGTCTTTCATCTTATTTAATAACATGCTCTAAAATGTTTTATGGTTTGCCAATAATCGAATGTCGAAAGTTAGCTTATGAAATGGCTATTGAAAACAAAATCAAAATGCCGAAAACATGGCAAACCAATAGGATTGCAGGAATTGAATGGCTGAGAGGATTTCTTAAACACCATCCTGAATTATCTCTCCGGTCACCAGAAGGATGCAGTCTGTCAAGGGCAACCTCTTTCAATAACATAATTGTATGATCTATGACAATCTTCACATTGTCTTATCCAGGACAAATAAATTTGCTGATGGAACAAGGATTTTCAACATGGAAGAAACCAGCACAGTCACTGTCCAGAAACCACCAAAGCGGTGAGAAAGGTACACTTGTAACGACATGCTGCAATGGGAGTGCATCTGAAAATAGTCTGCCTCCTGCTATGGTATTTCCGAGGAGCACATGATCATTGGTGTTCCGCCAGGTACCCTGGGATTAGCAACACCTTCGGAAGGATGAACAGTGAATTATTCTATTATGTTATGAAACACTTCATAAAGTATTCTCACAGCTCAAACGACAATCCTTCTCTGCTAATTTCTGATAACCATGAGAGTCATCTCTCTCTCTTGCAGTGCTAAATTTAGCCAAGTCCAATCGTGTAATTTTACTGACAGTGCCACCTCATTCTACGAATAAGCTGCAACCATTAGATGTTGGTGTGTTTAAGCCTTTCGCTGTGGCTTATGATAGTGCAGTAGATTCACGGATGAGGCAACATCCAGTTAAAATTTTCTCAATCTATGATGTCGCGGCGTGTGTTGGATATGCTCACCAGAAGGCATTAACTCCTAGTAACATCATGTCAGCTTTCAAGAAGTGTGGTATCTTTCCGTACGATCGAGACGTTTTCAGTGAGCTTGACTTTCTGCCTGGTTCTGTTACTGACAGGCCTCAAACCACACCAGAAAACTGCAGCAACTTGATGCCTGATCCATTTTCACCAATAAGTCTACCTGGTTCATCTTCAAGGCCTGAAGATGAAAATGTGGTAGATGGAAGGATACAATCTTTTGATGACAGTTCACAACAAGAAACTAAAAATGCATCCCCTCCACCTTCTTCTGAAATGACTGCATTTGTAAGCCCAGAACAAATAAGAGGATACCCAAAGCTGAGAAAAGGATACTTAGTCAAAAAAAGGCTAAGAGGAAGAAGTATGATCGCAACTGACACAGCAGAGAAAAATGCAATTGAAGAACGTTATAACAAAACGATGGCAAAGAAAACTGAACCAAGAAGAAATAAAGCCAAGAAAGTGTTAGTTCTTGATGAAGATAGCAAAGAAAAAGGAATTTCTCGATTAGACGATTCTTCAGATTATGGATCTGACGAGGATGCAGGTCCACAAATCGATCCCTCGGCATTTGGAGCACTTGAACGGGCGCCTTCAGTAGACGATTATGTTCTGTTAGAATTCAGACAAAAGAATTATAGGCTTGTTTACCACATTGGCAAGGTTTTAAGTGGAAAAGATGAAAGTGGAGATTTAGAGATTCGCTTTTTAAAGAAAAATAGGGAAGGCAAATTTACTATTCCAGATGTTCTTGATATAGCTTCTGTTTCTGAAACTGACATTAAAATGATATTGCCAATGCCAAAAGTGACAGATATAATAAAGAGACAGTTGTCTTGTTTTGCATTTCAGGTTGATTTTTCACTGGTCGTTGAAGACTGTCTCATTGTTCTCCCGGTTGTGTCTCATTGTACTCCATCAATGGAGAAGAGTGAGACAATGTGTCTTCAAATATATTACTGTAATTTGTTGATACAGAGTAGCATATCTGTTCTGTAAGGTAACAAAGAGTAATCTTTGAAGAACTGTATGTGCCATATTTGAAGTAAATAACTTAATTTGTTTTCCTTTTGTGATGATCCAAAATAAAAGTGTCTCACTGTTACCCACCCTTCCCTAAATAAGAAACTAAGAAATTCAGGAAAAGCATACACAACCAAAATGGGAGAATATAATCCAAGGAAGCCAAAACCAGTCCAGTGTAAAATAGAGATAACATTTGTGCTGAATATTGGAAACTGGAAGACTGCAAACGATAGAAGGATTATCTACTGAAACACAGTAAAGCTTGTGCACCTCAGCTCAGCAGATCAAGGACGGATTCTGGAAGAGAAAGAAAAAATGCAAAGAAGGTTTTCTTCATGAAAATAATGAAGAAACGCTCTGCTTAAGTAGTGGGCCATTAAACGAAGCTTACGAAGAAGTTTCAGATTCGGATGTGTTTTCTGGGTGTGACATGCGAGGACGATGTTCTCCAGCCAATTAGCTCAGTGTACGAAAATTTAAGGTAATCAGGGATCACACCCGCCTGTGAGTGGGGGCGGTAGAACAACACCCACGGTATCCCCTGCCTGTCGTAAGAGGCGACTAAAAGGGCCCAGGGGCTCTACGTTGGAGCGCGGGCTGGCGACCACGGGGCCCTTAGCTGAATCCTGGCATTGCTTCCACTTACTTGTGCCAGGGTCCTCACTTTCATCTGTCCTATCCGACCTTCCTTGGTCAACTCTTGTTCTTTTCCGACCCCAAAGCTATTAGGTTTATGAGGGCTAGGGTGTCTCATTTTCACGCCCTTCGTGGCCCTTGTCTTCCTTTGGCCGATGTCTTCATTTTTCGAAGTGTCGGATCCCTTCCACTTTTCCCTCTGATTGGTGTTACATAGAGGATGGTTGCCTAGTTGTACTTCCTCTTAAAACAATAATAACCACCACCACCTCAGGGATCACACTGAAAGTTTCCCACTAACAGTCACATTATACGAGAAAGTCATCGACAAGAACATACTTGGATAGGTCACTTTCTATATCGAAAGTGCTTTCCCTCTATGAAGAGTGGTGCAAGAAAAGGAACGAGGTTCCAGCAAGCAAGCAAAATAATTTTCTCTGAGAAATACAATTATTCTTTCTTACGAGCAAGGAAAAGACCAGTGCAATCTATGTGTCAGGAATCAGACATCATCTAGCGACGAAAGAGCAAAGCTAGAACCAGAATGTAATGAGCAAAAGGGAAAAGAAAAGAAAGCCAACAGCAGTAAGGAAACCGACAGAGAACAATAAGGGAAACATGTTTTGTTACAGCTACATTCGACCTCCAGAGTGTTCTGCAGATTCCAAGCAGTGATGTGCGACCCATGTACTACAGCCGCAGCAATGTGCTTACAATCTTACAATTTATGAGGGTGCACCCCCGGGAATTGTCTTTATTTATACCTGACTAGTGTACCGGAAATCGTTAAAAAAGTATATCATTTTTTCGACACTTATAGTGGGCAAAACACCAACCAAAATGCTGCTGCCCTCTTGCTCTATGTAACACAGACTGCCGGTATAGAAGTCATTGAGCAGAAATTTCTCGAGTCTGGCCACTCCATGATGGAATGCGACAGTATGCACAGCGCGACTTAACATCAGAAAAAGTTTGCATCTGTCTACATTATGAATGATTGGTTGAATATTTTCAAGCTGGCTCGTTCGTCAAGGAAGAGGAAAACTGCTTCTCCTTACGAAGTTGGACACTTGAAGTTTAATGATTTTATAGATTTGAATGCTGTTTCTAAAAGTCTTCTCCGTAACAAGTCCAAAGATACTGAAAGGAGGCGAATTAATTGGTTAACCCCTTCTTGACCATTGGGACTTACAAGTCCCGTCCTTACAAAAGTGCATTCACATTTTATTCGCAGAGTTTGGATGGCACTTGACTATTGGGACTTGCTAGTCCCACTTCTGAGCAGGAAGCAATATACGTGTAGTGTTATTACTGGTCAACTGATGGCAGGTAAACGGTTATATCTTAGCTGTGGTATCTAGGCAACCGTAGAGAAAAGTGTAATCAGTTTTCAAATTATTTATTGCCTTGTGTGAAGTATAAATAAAGTTATGAGATTATATTTATGAAGCATGCATATTTGGGAATATATTTCTATTACTGCACAAGGCTTCGAATATGTAATATCGTAAATATTCACATATTTCTAAAACGGACTTGCAAGTCCCGATGGGCAGCTAGTGACACTCGTGTCGTGAGTGTTTTGTTCCATGCCTTAGTGTTGTTGGAGGGCGGTAAGAATTATACACGTTGTGTTAGTTAGAATTCGAGTGAAATGTTGAAAATGTTTGGGCCTAAGACAAAAGGTTTAAGTGAAAATGAACTTATTTCTGTCTTATGTGAAGATATTCCAGTGGATGAAGGAAACTTAATCGATTTGGCAGACAGTAACAAAGAAAAAATAGCTGATAATTTTACCAGTGTATTTGATGCAGAATTGGAAGCTGCTGACTGTAAGTAGTTATTTATTTTCCCATCAATGGCCTAACACTAATACAAATACAAATAATACAAATTGTCACGTGAAAATGGGAACTAATATTTATTGGACATAACTGAATTATAACATTTATCTGGCAAGTCTGCTTGCGTATCGAGCCGTTATCTACATTATCGGCCATTGTTGGAACTGCTGCCTAACTGTGGAATTGTTGATGATGATGATGATGCTTGTTGTTGTAAGGGGCCTAACATCGAAGGTCATCGGCCCCTAATGGTACGAAATGAAAGAACAAAAATTGCAAAGGCATCCACTGACCAAAATAAAAATAAAATATGGCATGAAGAATGAATGGATGGACAGGAACTCAACAAAACACAAAACAAACAAACAAAAACCAGTGGATCGGACTCAATACGGATCGAAAATAACATTATTACCGACCAAGGAACCACTTACAAAGCACAATGATGCTTGGTGTCTAAAGGAGGTGCAAAATCCACGTCTAAGACCCCACAGAATGGTACATGTCGCGAGTAAAATAGAACCATGGTATGTGTCATGTTGGGGTATTAATCAGAAGTAGCGAAGACTCACGGTGTTCCACAAAAGATGGTACTACTCACAAGTATTGCAATACGTACAAGTTACGCAGACCTATGGTGTGTCTCACACAATGGCCCAACTCAGAGCCAACGCAAACCGAGAAGGTTCCCCACCTAGGTGTACTAAACACGGGCGCCGTATTCCCGTGGTGTTCCTCACATAGTGGGTACTAATCACAGGCAACGCAGACCCACGGTGCTGCTCATATAGTGGTACAACTCACAGGCTACGCCCAGACCCGCGGTGTTGCACACATGGGTACGACGCACGGGTACCGGAATCCACCAGGCCAGGCTTTTACTGCTACTAATCACAAACCTATTTCGTACCGAATTTAGTGGTACTACTCGCAAGTACAGGCAACCTATGGTGTTCCCCGCGTGATGGTACGATTCAAAATTAGTTTCATGGTTCTAATTCAGTCAGCCCTTGGTCGCCCCTTTTAGTCGCCTCTTACGACAGGCAGGGGATACCGCGGGTGTATTCTATATGTGCGTCTCCCACCCGCAGGGGGTAGTGTGTTTGGTCCGCGAGAGGTATTTTATTTCCCTCAAGTCCGCCGGCAAGCCGGTTAGGACCCCCCTATCCGCCACCTGGGACGCGCCACGTGGGAGTATCACCTCTCCCCCTGCTACGCAGGCGTAGCAGGTTCGTGGAACTGTGGAATTTACCATCAGCATTTAATTCAAAACTATATCCCTAATTGTTACGTATTTGCTGGACTAATGTGATTCGCTGAATTGCCGTTTGATTTCTGCGCGCCTTCGTGGTGCGGGCTTTGAATCATGGGAATTTTGCGACTTCCGCCTTCTCTGTGAGAGAGACCAGTCGGGCTCTGGTGGATGAGTATTCAACATGGCTACGTTAGGCCGAGCTGCTGAAGAGACATCGTTGCGGAATCGCAGCGCTTTAATAATGGAGCTTGACTTTGGAGGATAACTTCGACAACCTCAGGGCTATACCCTTTAATTTTTTTTAAATATTTATCAGTGTGCTCCAGCCTTAATTCCTTGTTATTGGTGTAAGAAGAAAACTTCATATGAGTGTTTACCGTTAACTAGATGGGATGTGCAAAATGTGTTGTAAGTTGGATATCGTAACTCTACCCAAGTAAGTACTGTAAAGCATTGTTTATTCAAGTGAGCTTGTACAGCCAAGGAGCACAACTTCGAAATGTCTGTTGGTTAATCAAAAGCTGTAAACGTCTGGTAACAAAATTTACTGTAACGGACAGGATTTAAATTTGTAACAGTATGTAACAAAATTTTACGGGAACTTGGAATCGCTAGGTATGCGTGTATGAGGCTGTAGTTCGTGGGTGTTGTTTAAACTTACTCTGTTGTGGTTCGTATCTTGCTTGCCTACTCATTCTTGATGGTGTTTATTATCATTATTATTGTCGACATTATTATTATTATTATTCTGTTCATTTAATTTTATTTCCCTCCCTAATTATCTACGTTGTTCGTATTTACCTTCTACCTGTTACTATTGCCTCTACTTGGTTATTATTTTGATATGATCGTTATTTGCATTGTTGGGACTTAAATGACACCTCATATATGCATCTTGGCGTGATCCAAAGCCCCCTCGATTCTAAATTATTTAAGCAGTTGGCGTACTGTTTAACAAAAGTGTACCGGGCGGTACACATCCACGCCGCGAATTCAAATATTGCGCCTGTTGAAACCTCTCTACAGGAGAAACTCTGAACATTAAAATCTATATTAAATCAAAGGTTTCTCGGAAGATGTCTCTACTGTAAATTTTGAAGTGTTCTGAACTATGTCTGTTTCGATTTGTATTTGTTTGCTCTGTAGCAAGAAGTGTGGACATTCTCTTCTAGATGGCAATACTTAAGAACTATAATTGTGCACCCTAGTGCGAAGTGAAGGAACTGTTTTCTTGAAGAAGTTTTGTGTTCATAAGTTTTTGACCTTACTAAATTTTGTTCTGTGGTTTGTGGTTTGGCAACATTAATCATTTCTACCCGCTTGTTTTGAATTTAGCCAATCCCGAATTTCTCTAATTAATTTTTGACCAATAACGTATGCCTTCTCCGATATGGATATGTTGCTTTAAGCTATCCAATAAAGTTGAGGGGGGTGTGGGTACTCATTCTTGAAAGGTCTCGAATGTTCCACGAGGGTATTTAAACTGCTGCTTTTCTTGTCTCGGGGCCACTTCATGGACATCTTGCTTAGTGCGTGATTATGTATCAAGGGGCGGGAAGCGCCTCTTTCTTCGGGCAGCAGTTCATCCACAAGGTAATGGCCGTTTAATAACTTTATTTCTTGCTAGCTCAGCAGTTTAACCCTCGGGGCAGGTTCGAAACTTTTCTCATGTAACCTATCTTTAAAATGTAATAGACATTTGGTAAAATTTCGTCTCTAACTATAAATTGGGATAGAGAGTGCCTAACCCTCTCGAGCTCCCACTCATATTGTTTTGAGGTGACTACGTTTTCATAACCGCTTTTCTTCTCTTCGTAATGTAATAAAGTTTTCTTATCGTGTCACCTCAGTAGTATGGGATTAGCCCTTGCGTAAGCAGCCTAGTGCCAAGTAGGTTTCAAAAGTGTATTAGGAGTGCAAGCTTCGCCTCCATTCTATTTTGTATTCTGGGCCAGTAACTTAACCTGATGTTTTATTTTCCTCATGTAAAGGCCCTGTACGTTGGGTATCAAATACCCCTGTTTCTTGGTGTGCCTTAAGGGCGGATTGAAATGGAGTTTGTGTAGCCTTTGATAGGCTTGTCAAATTGAGAGCAGATCTGCTCTTTTTCTTAACGTTGTAATTAGGAGCCAGTGCTCCTTGTACTTAGGGGTTTTCTGCCCTTTTGCTATTGTGGTGGTGAGCCGAGAGCTCAGAAATTAATCTTGGGGCTCGAAGCCCCAAATCTTGTAACTATTGTAATTTCTTAAATTATTTTCCTGCTACTTGGCACCTGTTACTCTGTTGTTGTTATCCGTTGATTTTTAAAAGAAACTATAACCTTTGTTAAAGTTTTAAATTAACTTTAATTTCGTAAAATTGAGACCTATTCCACCCAGCACCTTCTTTCAGCTCTGCAATCCACAAAATATCGTAACAAAAAGTAAATGTAATTTCGTATTGTAATCCATGGGAGTAATGAAAAAAATTATTATGATTTTAATAAGGTTGAGTCTGTAAAGGATTGAAATTTGCTGGTCGATATTGAACTTTAAATATGCCAAACTCCTAACGTTTGCCTGTCTCATTCTGCTCTTTGTTTGCGGCTTCTTGCCATTGTTATTATTGCATGATGGTCACGGCTTTCTTGTATTATCTGATGACACGTTATTTTTTGTTTGGTGTCTTTGATGATTATGATGAGATGATGGCCTGGCGTCTGTAAATGTCAGTCCTGGGGTGTGCTCCGAGTTCTATTATTATGTGGGAACGCATTATGTATCTTTTCCATTGATATTTTCTAATTTGGTTGGGATAGTTAGCCACCTTGTTTTATTATTATTATTTAATCTGGATTCCTTTAATTATGTAGTTTTTTATTTGCGGTTGGAGCCACTGATTTTTAATTGTACGCTATTGTGTGTGTTTTTCTTGTGCGTGTATCCTCTTACCTGTTTGTAGTGTAGCAAATTTCAATTTTAAACAGAATTTATATCGCGGGTCCGCATATCGGTTGCAACCAAATTTTAAATAAATATTTAATATTTCTGTACGTCAGGTAACATGTTAGTTATGAATTTTCAAACCTTAATTTTGGTGGTAGCCTATGTTTAATGTGATATTCATTTCACCTTGATTTCCATATTATTTTAAAATACCGTTTCTCTCTTAGTTTAATTGTGTTTTAATTTTTCTAAGATAAAGGAATATATCTATTTCTAACTGTTCTTATATTATACCGATTTTAAAATTGTATTTACTAAGTAAATTTTCCTTATTTTAAAATTTTATCTGATCTCTCATTTGGTAGTTAGCTATATTTACCTGGGAACCTATCAACGTTTATGTAAGACCCTGGCCTTTTTCCTATATGCTTATGTCCTCCACGCTTCATATTTTGTACTACTGCCCTTACGGTAAGTTTTGTGCTGGTTTTCATTTTGATGTTTAGTGTTCTTTTGGTAAGGTTGCACAAATGCAAATAAATAAAAATACACAATGATATTTGAATGGTATTTTGCTCAAATATAATTTTCATTACTTTTATGGGGTTATGTTAGTCACTGACAACGTCACAGAACAGATACTAGGATTGACTGATTGATTGATTTTCCCTATTAGTTATGTCAACAGACAAATACACAGTGATGTCTGAATAGTTCTATTCCTGAGTAGGACTGCTCTTCATTTGTAGTGTTAAGTCTAATAATTATAAGATAGCAACTGGAATGGTTTGGAGGCTGTTATAAATAGCGCATTTGTTTCATTTTTTAGGTGTTAATCCTGAAAATGGTGATAACTATGATGAACTGTGCAATGTTTTTGAAGCAAATGCTGAAGATGGTCCATCAATTGAAAGTAAGACTGCAAGAAATGAAGCTAAACTTCCTGAGCCCAACAGAGGATGGAGAAGAAAGCCCCCTTTGACGGTGATACCTGTATATGAACATCTGTTGTGCAAAGAACAAGAAATGATGGCACTAAAATAGAGGTAAAGTGCCCCATTGTAGTAAAAGACTACAATGCAGATATGGGATGTGGTGGCAAAGTTGATCATCGGCGTGCCCTGTACTGTGTTGATAGAAAGTCAAGAAAGTGGTGGCAAAGGTGGTTTTGGGGAATATTTGACATCATTCTTGTCAATGCCTTCATCATACACAACCAGATGTACCCAAAGATAACAGTCCTGCAATTCAGAAGAGCTGTTGCCCAAGGACTGGTGACAAAAAAGAATGTAGGAAGGAAGAGATCCAGCCAAAGACCCATGCCAACTGATGCACTCCAACCTAAAAGAGGGAAAAGTGCCTATTCAGTGTCCAATGATGTAAGGCTAGGGAATAGGGGGTGTCATTGGCCTGCATTTCACTGAATAGAGGAAGATGTGAAGTGTACAGCCTACAGAAAGTCGAGTCTAGGCCTTACTCAATTTGTAAGTTTTGTAAAGTTCATTTGTGCTGCAATGACAGGTAAAACTGCTTTTCCCTGTACCATGAAGCAGAAATAAGTTAAGAGTGACAGTGCATGCTTGTATTTTTTCAGTTGTAGATGTGTCCTGTACCTTGATGTCATAAGTTAGAATGCACAAATTTTTACAGGAAGCCTATTTCAAATTTTGTATTTTCAGTTGTAAATATTAGTTAAGTAGTTACTTTATACTTATTTAATAATTCATCACAAATCATGTGCTTCCTATTTAAATAACAATTGTAAATAATGAATGTATATCTTGTCTCAACATATACATCGATGTTGTGGTCAATACTGGGTTTTGTGACTGTTGACTGCCCAACGGGACTTCTGAGTCCCATTCTTTTTTTGTTATCATGTATTTATCCTTTTTGTAAAATGCTATGTAGTATGTTTCATTTAGAGTGTATTAACCTTAAATTTAACAATATTCAACAATATATATATATATATAGTGGTCAAGAAAGGGTTAAAGGTGAAATGCTTCCGCTTTGAAAAGTGCACCCCTGAAATAGTGAAATATAGCTACAACTATTCAGGAGAATACGCAGAACTGAATGTCCTGGGCCATCACAGAAAACGGGAGCTTCCTTCTCTGAAAAATGCATACAAATCAAATCTACCAACATATCAACAGAAATACAAAGACTTGATTGGACTATGCTACAAAGGAGTGATCCCTGAAGAATTTCATGCATGTTATCATTCACTACCTCACTCATTAGCAGTCAAGGATCGCAATCCGAGCCCTAGCATGGACAGTGACAGCTAATGATGATGATATAATGTTTAACCTCTTTCAGTGGTAACGTCTTCACGAATGGGTTATTTAACTATTTCTTAAAATTCAAGAACTTTCTGGTTGTTCAACATTATGAAGTGGAGTAAAAGTCCTTAAGTTTGATGTTGGTATGAGTATCTATAATGTTAGCATGTAGTCCTAAATAGCAAATTAAATGGATTATTGTGAAACATGCGTTCTCCTATACCTCCCCAGACAATAAACGAACCTCAGTATGAACAGAAATTAACCGAAATAAGACCTGACAAAAATAACGAAGTCCAAGGTATGGGGCTTAGTTACTTTTCCCGGATGTCAACCGCGTGGCACTTCCTCAAGCAGACGTGACTAAGTCAATTTAGGATCCTTTTTACAGACAGAGTTATGATAAAGGATTAAATAAATACTTGGCCACGTACCTGTAACTTAGTAGCAGGCACTGCGAAAAGGACTAGCCCAAAAGGTGCGATAGCCTCGCAGTATTATCGGATCATATATCACTGACTTCTTAAAACACATGTATCTCAAAACTATGCTTCTGGACTTAGGGACTTCTGCCAAAACGCCGACGATATTTAACCCTTTGCAGGTTACTGATAAGTATACTTACCATTTGCTCTCTACGTCAATATTATACACAAGAACCTACGTACATTAAACATTGTAGTTGATCACCACAGCTCCAAACGGTCTCTGTTATAAATACTCACCACATTTTGAAATTCGCGCTCCACTGCCACATTGATCACACAATAATTAAAAGTGGTATGTATACCAGCGTGCTCTACCGGTCGTAGCCTATACTGGCGCATATTGTGTAAAAACGTGCTTGTATGAAGATATCTGCCACAACTTTTTCTTATAAAGGTAAGAATATCATTCAATATATATTATAGCATACTTAGTGAAGTAATGTATACATTATTGAACGTACAGACAACAATATATTTGAAAGAAGCGTAGTATCCATGGATATCGAAAAAATCATGGAGTTTTCTGCCGTTTCTCTTACTTTATTTACATATCCTACCGGTGTATTTTTGGTAATGCGTGCTCTGATTTGCATTTTATGAAGCTTCTAGTTCCTTATTAGCATTGCGATTTTATTCATAACAGTCCCGCTAAGATGTTATATTGATGTAATGAATAAGGTGTTCCAGAAAACTGACGTTATGTACGATAACTTGCCAAATGAAACCTAGTAATGATTCGCGTATAACCGCCAAAACACTCGGAAACTTAATTTGATAGTTCTGAGTATGATTATATCCCTTCTTGTCTTTATTACAGGCATGGCACACCCTAGAAGATGGTCGGCAGAAGATGAGTTAGTGGCGGAACTCAACAGGGTTACGGATGAAATGGCTGAAGATTCAGATATAGGCGGCGATGAAGATGCAGAAGACTGTCTATCTGTAAATTTGAGCAATTCCTTTGGTTCTCAGAGTGCAGAGGCAGTCCCATTTGATACTAATAACATGCCAATTGTTGATGCAGAAGATGAGGAAGAGCAAGAAGAAGCAGAATATAACGGAAGTGAAAGTGATCCTTCAGATGATAGGCCTGATGAATTACAGTGGTCAAAGCATTGTAAAGTACCACAGCAATTTTCCTCTACAGCCTTTCCTCAGCCATTTGATTTATCGCATAAAGCTCAGGTAGATATAAACAGTCCGTTGAAAATTTTCATGTTGCTCCTACCTGCAACATTCCTGCAGCTCATTGTTCTTCAATCAAATGTGTATGCTACACAACATCATTATGAGCTAGACTTATCGGTTGATGAACTAAAGACTTTTCTTAGGCTACTAATTATAATGGGGTTCAATACCTTACCTACCTTCAGACTTTACTGGAGCAATGACAGCAACTTCCACAATAATCGAGTTTCAGCAGTAATATCAGTGAAGCGGTTCCTCAAGATTTTGAGATTCCTGCACCTGAATGACAACTCAACAATGCCAAAAGAAAGAACAAAATTACGACAGAATGTTTAAACTGCGACGATTGTTGAACCATTTGAATGCTCTTTTCAAGGATGTATTTCATCCCTCACTTTTCTTTTCGATAGATGAATCTATGGTTAGCTTCAAAGGGAGAAGTTCTCTCAAGCAGTTTAAGCCAATGAAACCTATAAAGAGGGGATTAAAGATATGGGTAATGCAGTAGGTTGTGCAGTGACAGACTATTGTTTAGGTATATCAGTGTACGAAGGCAAGCATGAAAGGGAAAGCACTGAATTGTCATTAGGTGAACGCGTAATAAACAAAATTTGCCACGCATTTGAGAGTTTAGGGTACTGCTTGTTTTTTGATAACTTCTTTCCCAACATCGTCATGATGAAGAGACTCCTAACCATAAGTTTCTTCGCTTGTTCAACAATCAAACAAGGACAAGCTCCTTCCTGAGATAATGTTGAAAATGGGCGAAAGTGATGCAGTTATGGCTGGTGAAGTTGGTGTTTCATGATGATGATGATGATGATGATGATGATGCTTGTTGTTTAAAGGGGCTTAACATCGAGGTCATCGGCCCCTAATGGTACGAAATGAAATGACAAATTAAACGTTCAAAATCATCCACTGACCAAAATAAAAAATGTCATGAAGAATGAATGGAAAGATATGAATTTAAAACAATCAGTGGATCCGACCCAAAAACTATCAGTATTACTGATCAAGGGACCACTTCTAAATCACAATCCTGATTCGAGGATGCTTGTTGCCTAAAGGGGTCCAAAATCCAGGTCAACGACCCCTCATAATGGTACTTATCGCTAGAAAAGGAGAACCATGGTATTTGTCATGTTGGAGTACTAATCAAAAGTAGCGTAGACTCACAGTGTTCCACACAAGATGGTACTAAACACAAATATTGTACTTCGTACAGGTAACGCAAACCTATGGTGTTCCTCACACAATGGCGCCGCTCATAGCCAAAGCAAACCGATGACGTTCCTCACCTAGGTGTACTAACCACAGGGACTCGCACTATCCCGTGGTGTTCCTCACATAGTGGGTACTGATGATGATGATGATGCTTGTTGTTTTAAGGGGCCTAACATCGAAGGTCATCGGCCCCTAAGGGTACGAAATGAAAGAACAAAAATTGCAAAGGCATCCACTGACCAAAATAAAAATAAAATATGGCACAAAGAATGAATGGATGGATAGGAACTAAATAAAAACCAGTGGATCGGACTCAATACAGATCGAAAATAACATTAATACCGACCAAGGAACCACGTATAAAGCACAATGATGCTTGGTGTCTAAAGGGGGTGCAAAATCCACGTCTAAGGCCCCACAGAATGGTACATGTCGCGAGTAAAATAGAACCATGGTATATGTCATGTTGGGGTATTAATCAGAAGTAGCGAAGACTCACGGTGTTCCACAAAAGATGGTACTACTCACAAGTATTGCAATACGTACAAGTAACGCAGACCTATGGTGTGTCTCTCACAATGGCCCAAATCAGAGTCAACGCAAACCGAGAAGGTTCCCCACCTAGGTGTACTAAACACGGGCGCCGGTATTCCCGTGGTGTTCCTCACATAGTGGGTACTAATCACAGGCAAAGCAGACCCACGGTGTCGCTCATATAGTGGTACAACTCACAGGCAACGCCCAGACCCGCGGTGTCGCTCACACGGGTACGACGCACGGGTACTGGAAACCCACAGGAGAACCCCCTCTTGCTGCTACTAATCACAAACCTACTTCGTACCTAATATAGTGGTACTACTCGCAAGTACAGGCAACCCATGGTGTTCCCCGCGTGATGGTACGAATCAAAAGTAGTTTCATGGTTCTAATTCTATCATCCCTTGGTTGCCCCTTTTAGTCGACTCTCACGACAGGCAGGGGATACCGTGGGTGTATTATTCGTCTGCGTTCCCCACCCACAGGGGGTAAGGAGAGAGAGAAAAGAAGAAGAAAGAAGGGATCCGTCACTTCGAAAGATGAAGTAACGGACGAAGAAAGGCAAAGGCCACGAAGGGCGTGAAAATGAAAGACTCCCCAGGCCTCGAATGGTCTAATACCGTCGGGGTCGGAAAAGAACAAGAGTTGACCAAGGGAGGTCGGACAGGATAGACTAAAGTGAGGAGCCTGACACAAGGAAGTGGAAGCAATGCCAAGACTCAGCTAAGGGCCCCGCGGTCGCCAATCCACTCTCTCAAGGTGAGATCCCCTTGGGTCCCTTTTAGTCGCCTATTACGACAGGCAGGGGATACCGCGGGTGTATTCGACATGTGCGTTCCCCACCCGCAAGGGGTAAGTGTGTTTGGTCCGCGAGAGGTATTTTATTTCCCTCAAGTCTGCCGGCAAGCCGGTTAGCACCCCCCCCCCCACACTATACGCCACCTGGGACGCGCCACGTGGGAGTATCGCCTATCCGCCTGCTACGCCAGCGTAGTAGGTTCGTGGAAGGGAATGATATAGGTGTGAAAGAATTGAGAAGATTGAAAGGTTTGTTTGTTAGACTAAGGAGAGAGGAAAGGGTTGAAGTAATGCAAGGCGGTAGTAAGATAAATATGAAACGTGATGTGTGGCTTGACCGTTATAGTGTGAAAGGAGGCCTTAGGCTTGTTTCACACCTACCCGGCTGCCGGGACGAGAAGTGTACGAGAGGTTTCACACTTGCCCTGTAAAAGTCCTTGTCGTATAAACGGCTGCCGTGCTATTGTAGTAGGAAGCCGGCAACCCCACTGTACGGACCGGCTGCCGGGCGAACAAAACCAGATTGCGAGGCTGTGAGTCAGTGGAAGTTTACACATCTAGCCAGCACGGCTCTTGTTCTTATGGAGGAAATTGACACAGAAATCCTGATTATGTCAGAATATGGGTCAAAACTAGAAGTTTATAAGAACAGAATCCTAACGAAAAATGCTTGGGTAAGAGTGTGTAACAAATTGAATGCTGGATTTGAAGAAACGGGAGAAAAAGAAAGAAACGAATATGGTAAGTACACTGCTACTCTTTTATTATATTTTATAATTCATTTTGTTTTCTCGGATATAAACACACGAATACTACATGGATTCTACAAAATTAATAAGTATACCAATCTGTTAATGCTTTGAGGACACATTAAATCTTAGATAATTGCAATTTTACTGAGCTTATATGCGTCAAAAATAGTCCATCAAAGTTCTTCTGATGTTGTTTGCTGGCATTCCCCCACGGACGCATTCACTTCTCTGTATACTTGGAAGTCAAACTTTGTTTGGTAACCGTCCCTTTCAAGAACGAAATTATGCAAAACAACACAAGACTTAACAATATCAACGGCAAAATCAGAATCCAGGTTTATAGCTCTGTGTAAAATTCTCCATTTATTGCTCATAATTCCAAATGAAAACTCTACATATCTTCGAGCTCTCCAGAGGCGGTAGTTGAAAACTCCTTTTGCAGTTGTCAACTGATGTCCCGCAAACGGTCGTAGAAGGTATCTGTGCAGTTCGAACGCTTCATCAGCCACGAAAAAATATGATACCTTGGGACTTACTGGAAGGCCATTTTTCAGCAGTGATTTCCACAAAGAACACTCTTGAAATATGGTTGAATCACTGTCTTTACCGTAACTGTCGACATCAACGTCAGTTACAGCCATCAACACTATAGATGAATATCCCGTGTAATTGTAACACATTGAATTACACGGATGGACGATGGGAATGTGTTTCGCGTTAACAGCGCCAATGCAATGAGGGAAATCAGCTATCCGTTCAAAATTTTCAACAATTTCTGTCCAGTGCTGTGAGGTGGGTACAGGTATCCATTCTTGTCGTAGAGATCAAATAGCGTGACATACGCTTCTGACAATTTTACTGATGATGATGAGGCTTGTTGTTTAAAGGGGCCTAACATCGAAGGTCATCGGCCCCTAATGGAACGAGATGGACGAAATGACATATGACAGTTAAAATTTTAAAACGTAGCCACTGATTAGAGTTTAAAAAAATGGCGAAAAATGATTATGAGATTAAAACAATCAGTGGATCTAATTCGCAATGCCTTATTTTGGAATAAAATAAGAAAAATTACAGGAGACAATGGAATAAGGCATTGCCTGCTAGTACAGATATATATACATAATTTACATTAGACGTTAAAAGAACACATTAAAATACGCAACACAAACTAAAATGAAGTCAATAGGATAAGAGCGTAATTGACACAAAGATACAAGCACAAAGGGCATCATTACATACGATAAAACAGACCACTATCCCTCACGAAGCGGATGACGAGGTCTGCTGACTGCACGTCATCACGCAGGATAAGGGAGATGGTATTCGGGAGGTTAAGACTACGGCGAAGATCAACCAGATCCGTACACTCCGTAAGGATGTGTACCACGATAAGATGGTCACCGCAGGTACACACCGGAGGAGGTTCTCCTTTCAAAAGATGCGAGTGAGTCACGACACCATGGCCGACCCGAAGACGACATAATACCACGGCTTCCCGCCGCGAAGCCCGAAGGGAAGTCTTCCATACATTCGTTGTTCCTTTTATCGCTCTCAACTTATTGGGAGGTGGAGTTGGAGGTGATTCTGGTGCCGGCATCCGAACACCCGGCCAGCAGGTCCTGGATCCGCTGCACCAGAGGGTGTTGAGGGAAACAGGTATCAATAGACTGAAGCGAACTCAAGGAGTCAGTACAAACAAGAAAGTGTCGGCGCTCATTGTATAGTGCGTACCGCAGAGCTCCGCAGATAGCATAGAGCTCTGCTGTGTACACACTACAGGTTTCCGGGAGAGCAAAAAGAAACCGATCATTGTCGACAACGAACGCACAGCCCACCTTCGTATCTGTCCTTGAACCATCCGTGTAGACGACGACTGAACCTGGATAGCGGCCAACAACGGACAGGAAGAGCCTCCGATAAATCGAAGGGTCCGTGTTTTCCTTCGGGCCAGTGTGTAGGTCCAGGATTATTTCAGGACGTCGAACTACCCACGGAGGTGCCCCACTCGGTTGTCTGACAAGGCATGGAACCGAAGGTACGTTAAACAACCTGTAACTGCTCTCTAAGCGTATTCCAACCGGCCACGTTGCTCGAGGACTAGCAGCGTACAGAAAATGGTTGCCATTGTTGAATACGCAAGGATAGCTGGGATGAAGTGGCATCTGTCGCAAATGAGCAGCATACGAAAGAAGCATTTGCTGGCGCCCCAGGTGTAAAGGCGGCACACCACACTCAGCGAGCATGCTTGCGATGGGGCTTGTACGAAAAGCTCCCGTCGCCAACCTAACCCAGGCGTGGTGGATGCTGTTCAGCTACGCAAGAACGCTTGGTCTTGCGGAGCCATATGCTGCACTGCGGTAGTCTAACCTAGATAAAACGTGTGCCCTGTAGAATCGTAGTAGCACCGCACGGTCAGCTCCCCAATTAGTGCTGCTAAGAAATTTCAAGAGATTTAGCCTCTTGGTGCATTGCACTTTTAGCTCCCGCACGTGTGGCTCCCACGATAATTTACTGTCGAAAAGGAGCCCAAGAAATTGGTATGTGTCAACCACGGGAAGAGCGACATTTCCCAGAGAAAGTTCAGGATCTGGATGTAGAGTACGTTGGCGGCAAAAGTGGACAACGGACGTCTTTGCAGTAGAAAACCGAAAACCATGTTCAAAGGTCCACTGCTCAACCTACCGGATAGCTTGCTGTAATTGTCGCTCTGCGACTGCCATACTGTGCGAGCTATAGTGCAGAGCAAAATCGTCCACATATAGGACGGTATTACTGCTGGACCAGCAGCAGCAACAATACCGTTGATGGCAACCGCGAAAAAAGTGACACTAAGAACCGATCCCTGTGGGACTCCATTTTCTTGAACGTGGTATTGCAAATATGTCCTCCCTACTCGGACACGGAATAGACGGAGGGACAAAAAATTCGCAATGAAAACCGGCAAGTTACCTCGGAATTTCCATTGATGCAGGACTGAAAGGATATCATATCGCCATGTGGTGTCGTAGGCCTTTTCTAAGTCAAAGAAAACAGCTACCAAATGCTGTTTGCGGAGAAACGCATCCTGGATAGAGGTCACCAGGCGTACCAAGTGGTCAGTGGTGGATCGAGCGGCTCGGAAACCACACTGGTACTCGGACAAGAGTCCTTATTTCTCCAGACACCACACAAGGCGGCGATTTACCATCCTCTCAAACAGCTTACACTGGCAGCTGGTAAGACAAATAGGTCTATAACTCCCTGCATATTTAGGATCTTTGGTAGGCTTGAGGACAGGAATGACGATGCCCTCTCGCCACTGAGACGGATAGTCACCCTCCATCCAGATTCGGTTGAACACACGAAGGAGATAGAGAAGACTGCCCTCACTAAGGTGTTTCAACATCTGGTTATGGATATTGTCTGGTCCAGGAGACGTGTCCTTGCAAAGCGCTAATGCGCTACGGAATTCCCACTCCGTAAAGGGCAGATTATAGTCCTCTGAAGCCTGAGTGACAAAACTGAGATGACGACGTTCTGCCTCCCGCTTCAGAGGTAGGAACTCACGATGGTAATTCCCGGAGCCAGACACGTCCGCGAAATGGCGAGCAAGATGGTTAGCAATCGAGAGTGGTTCAGTGACGATATTGCCTGCAATGGAAATTCCCGGTACCGAAGATGATCCATGGATACCCGAAATACGCCGAAGTTTAGTCCACACTTGAGATGATGGAGTGTGTGACGTCATAGACGACACACATCTCTCCCATGAAGCCTTCTTACTTTGGCGAATAAGAACCCGCGCCTTAGCGCGGAATTTCTTAAATGTTACCAAGTTAGCCGCAGTAGGCTGTCTACGGGAACGTTTATGAGCACGAGACGTTCTTTGATAGCTGCTGCTATGTTCTCGTTCCACCAAGGAACGAGTTTTCGGCGAGGAGTCCCCGAGAAGAACGGAATGGATTCCTCAGCAGCAGCAAGAATAACTTGGGTGACATAAGTTATTTCCTCGCCGACAGTCCGCCTGATATCATCGTTAAAGACAGCTAGTGATGTGTACTTTGGCCAATCAGCATGTTTAAGAATCCATCGAGGGGGAGCCTCGACGGATTTTTCGTTCATCTAAGTAAGAATGATGGGAAAATGGTCACTGTCACATAGATCGTCGTGTGTGTTCCACCGAAACAGCGGAACCAACTTTCGGCTGCATAGACTTACGTCTATGCGAGAATATGTGCCGTAACGTACACTGAAGTGTGTTGGTTCCCCTGTGTTCAAAATACATAAATCCAGGTCTGTTAGCAATGTTTCCAGCTCTCTTCCCCGGGGGCAAGGCGCCTCAGAGCCCCACATGGGGTGATGGGCGTTAAAATTTCCCAACAAGAGGAAGGGAGGTGGAAGCTGATCTAGAAGATCAGTAACATCGTTAATGTTAAGAGGTAGCCCTGGCGGAAAATAGACATTACACACTGTTGTTATGACAGGCAGCGGAACGCGAACAGCTACAGCCTCCAGCGGGGTTCTTAGTGGAACCTCCTCGCTGTAGGTATCAGAACGGACAAAAATGCCAACGCCACCGGAAGCCCGGTGAGCATAATGTCGTTCTGTCGAGTATAGTCGAAAAATTCGCAATACCGTATGATGATCTGGTCGGAAGTTTGTTTCCTGAATACAGACTATACTCGCCGAATACTCGCTAATGAGCTGGCGCAACTCAGCAAGATGCCTATCATAACCGTTACAATTCCATTGTAACAGTGCCATATTGGAAGTGTGGCCTTCTGAGGATTAGGATAGGAGCAACGGAATGCTACCTAACCTAATCTACACTGACATCCCCATCCGAAGATGGAGATTGGTGCTCCATGTGCAGCTCCTCGTCATCAGACGTGGTGATGCAGGCCTTCAACTTCTTCGACGTAGTCCGGGTGCGGGGTTTCTGCCCACGAGGGGAGAGCGCAGGTTTCCCCGAAGGAAGACCTGCTGACGCAGAATCAGGCCCTCCAGGTGTAGGGCGTGACACCCCATTTGCAGGAGATTTGGAAGAGCGCCTATTAAGGGCGCTCTTCTTCCCCGCCATCGATTCTTGTTTGGACGGACTGGGAGGTGAGTTCCCAGCCCTGGTCGGCGATGCCGCCTCCGCCGGCTTAGGCGCGGCTTTCGCTGACCTTGTAGGGGAAGGAGACGTTGTCTTCTTCCCCTTCTGTGCCGGCGTAGGTTTCTTAGCCGACACAGGCAGATTGGTGGTCATAGGCCGGGATGGACCAGCCTTCGAGCTTGTTCTCTTTGCGGCGTTGCTCGCAGGAGCAACCGCCGCCTTGGGCGCAGCGAACTTCTGGACAGGTGTTGCAGATGAAAATGAGGAACCTGGCAGGGACTGAGCTATCAAGCTGAAGTCTAGTGTCTTGGCCGGTGCATTCATGGAATTAAACTTACGGCGCGCTTCCTGGTAGGAAAGATCATCCAGAGTCTTGATCTCCTGGATCTTCTTCTCACTCAGATAGGTCGGACAGTTCCGATCCCGAGGAGAATGAAGACCAGAGCAGTTAGTGCACTTGTACGGAGGTGTGCACTCCTCCGCGCCGTGAGCTACTTTCCCACATGTACCACACACTGACTGATTCGAACAACGAGATACCATGTGTCCGAATCTCTGGCATTGATAGCACCGCATAGGAGGCGGGATGTACGGCCTCACATCGCAACGATAGGTTGTCACTTTGACTTTCTCTGGCAACACTGACAATTTGAAGGAGACTATAAACGCACCCGTGGCAACGTCTTCACCGTTGACTTTGCGTGTGATACGCCGGACGTGGGTCACGCCGCGGTGCTTCATGTCTTCCATCAATTCATCGTCAGTGTTCAGGACGAGATCACGGTGGAAAATCACTCCACGAACCAGATTCAAGGTTTTGTGCTCTTCCACTTTGACGGGGATGTCGCCAAAGTGGTCGCACTTAAGCAACCGATCTGCTTGGAGCGCAGTGCTCGTCTTTAAAAGCAAACCACCATTGCGCATTTTTTTCAGGTCCTCCAGTTCACCGTAGACACCTTCAATGTGGCGACTAAACAGAATCGATTTCACCAGCTTGAAGTCTTGCCCATCGGTCCTGGTAGCAACCAGGAACCTAGGGAAGCTGGAACCCAGACTAAGTCGCTGCGCTTGTTCCCAAGGGGTTGCCCCCCTTAGGGAATCAAAAGTTAAAGACTTGGGTAGCGAACTACCCGACAATTTTACTGATGGTAGTAATGCCGACTCTGTAACTGTAGTGAAGATTAGTGAATGTACAAGCGCTGGCCAGATATCTGCAATAAATATTCCATATAATTGTAATTTTGTTTGTGTGTTATATAATAAATATATCATCACTATTATTACTATTTTAGTAAATGAGCCTGTTTATATTGTTTAGCCAAAGCTGTAATGAAGAAGTGGGCGAATATGCGTGACTCTTTCCAGAATAATGAAAAAAGTACAAAGATTCCATGAAATCATCAGGGAAAAAGAGACAACCACCCAGAACTTACATTTATGGCAAACAGATGCAATTACTGAAAAAAAAAAAAAAAATGGAAGGCTGTCGTTCATATGACAGCCTCACCAATGATAACCAAGCCACACAGCCCCCTGAAAATTCTGGTGACGAAACAAGTAAGGACACACCCAATAATACAAGTGAGACATTTGTAGAGCAAGTTGATACATTCACGAAACAGGCTTCGACAAGAAGGAAGAAAGTAGACCCTGTCGAGGTAAAGCTGATTAGCGCCATTACTCAAAAGCCAGATCGATATACGTCATTTATGCAAGGAATAATTCCCTCGCTCGAAATATTTGATGACGATGAAATAGTAGAGTTTCAGCTCGAAGTGGTGCAAGCAGTTTCAGACATTATGAAACGCAAAAAGGCGTCAACAAATGTGAATCCGGCTTCCCTAACAAGCACTATTCCGACCCCCATACCTAGCATATCAGAGGACATCCATTCACCTCATGGTTCCCAAAGCCATATTCTACAGCCTCTAACAGCCCAACTACAGCCCTCCTCTACTAATGTACAATGCTATGAACATGAGGCACAAAACGTTTTAGAGACAGATTACACCTCCCCCAATATGTCAGACTTTTCTGAAGCTTCATCAATGGACTCATTTAATTCTGAAGTAATATTATGTTCTTAGCAAATTACTTGTGTTCATAAACTTGTGCATTTAGTAATAAAAATATAGAAAAGCATAATATTGTTCCACTTACCTAATGTGACTGCCAACATCTGAATAAGCTGGACTCATTCTCTGAAGGATGTGTTGCGGCGCTGTATGGATTTTTTATTTTTACATGTAGTTCGTCAAAAGTTTGCACAGTCATCCTAAAATAGTTGAAAAGTTTGTCGCTGTCATTTCTTAAGTCTTCAAAAAGTATAAAGAATGCCCGAACCTCGTCTCTTCTCATATTGACTGGATGCATCCATAGCAGTCTATTTTTCTCCTCGTCTTCAAACGCCTATACAAGACCATAAACGCTAGTAATTTATTGCGATCCATTCCAACTCGCGATGTGTACACAACTGCTGCCGTGTGCTTGCCGGGTATATGTGAAAAGGATTCCCATTCTTGCCGGAGCCGGCTACCGGTTACCCGGCAGCGGGGTAGGTGTGAAACAAGCCTTAGGGCCGTTTCACACACACACCGGTTTTGACCGGCCGGTTCATGCCGAACGAAGTAGCGGATTATGCAAAAGCATTATAGCTTTCACACATGCCGGTGTCCGGTAACGCGCCGGGTAGCAGCTGAACACACTCACTAGAGGATCCGGTCGCCGGCCGGCAGCAAGCCTACAGTGGTGTACGTTACTGTATAAGTATTCTCACACACCGGCCATCAGTCGTCCGGCTGCTCTCAGAAAGTTCAGTTGACTGTAAATATGGAGGACATGGAAATTGACATAGAACTATTGATATCGTTGGTTGAGGCCAGACCTGTTGTTGTAAACAAGATAAGGTTTACAAGAACACAACTTATTTATTTGCTTCACACAGAATTCTACAGTATGTACAGGAATAAAACATAAAATTGTCTTGAAGCAAAGTAGATGATTAATATTGAGAGAGTTTCTGTTTCTAAACACTATGTACACTCTGAATGTATTTACACTCACTGCTACCTTGAAAAGATAGTTCTTGGGAAAGATATAGTTCGTGATAGTTGAAAACTATCATTTGCACTAGCATAGATTAGCTAAGAGAGTTCCTTCAAACTTGAAGTGTCTGAGTTTATAAGCTTGTACTAAATGAAAGCTATGTTCACAATTAGAGAATCTAATGTGTGTGTCGGAGCTTGAGTGAGCTTGGGGATGAGTGGCATACAACATCGGGGCTCGACATGGATGAAGAAACGGGAAAGTGGAGTAGTGACCTGAGGCGAAACCTCATACTACCAGACTTCCGTCCACCTGGTCGAGACACATTTTTAAGAGGAGTAGCCTCCGTGTTCGACGTTCAGTGTATTCTGGAACAGGACACTGGGGAGAATCCTCATGAGTGACAGACAGGGAGCTCCTTATATACTGCACACGACGTAACGGACACGCGCACTGAAGACTGCGCGTCGAGTCTCGAATGATCCACGCTTGCGTGCGTGCGGCTGGCTGGCGCTGAGCGAAGAGAGCGGAGGACATACAACACCTGTACTGTGGGACAAGTCAAGTGATATCTATAAAGATCGGGATGAAACACGGAAGGGGTGGAAAGAAGTATGTGAAGGTCTGAAGGAAGATTTTGGAGAATTAAGTGACAACGAAAAAAAAAAAGAGAAAAAAAAAACATTTTCGGTAAGTAACTTTTATTACAAGTAATGACCTACTACAGAAACACCTTTTCATTATTGCATTTTAAACAGACACAGATACTGTTAGGTCTTAAACCTTTGACATTTGCCACTTGACGGCACCAATATCAGTTACGAAATAATCAGCTAATACATTCCTCAAGTTGTTTGCTTCCAGTCCACCTCGTGCTGTTTCTTCAGACGGCAGATCTTCTGATCCAGTTATTGTCATGGTATCCTCAGTCTCATAACAATCTCTGTCACGGCGAAGTTATGTAGTACAACACACGCTTTCACAATATCTATGGCAAAATCAGGATTTGCATGTATGGGTCTATGTAGAATTCTCCATTTATTGCTCAAAATTCCAAATGTACATTCAGCATATTTCCTTGCTCTACACAGACGATAATTGAAAATCCTTTTCTTCAATGTGAGGTTAGATCCTCCATAAGGGCGTAGTAGATGTCTGTGCAGTGCAAACGCTTCGTCTCCAACAAAGAAATGAGGCACATTAGGACTTTCTGTTTCGGGAAGACATCTCTTCTCTGGTAGCTCCTGATTATTTGTCTCGATTGATTCCCACTATGAACACTTTTAGAAAATTGATGAATCACAGTCCTTTCCAAAACTTGCAATATCTACATAAAGAAATCTATAAATTGAGTCTGTAACAGCCATCAGAACTACAGAAAAATAATACTTCTAATTGTAAAACATGGAACAACTGTCAGATGGACAAATTATTCTGATATGTTTTCCATCTACTGAACCTAGACAGTGAGGAAAGTCAGCTCTCTATTCGAATTCTGCAGCAATTGTTTCCCAGCGGTCTTTTGCGGGTACAGGAATACATCCCTGTTGTAAGGTGGACCAAATACTGGAACACACATCTCTAACTATAGAGCTGGCTGTTGAGATGCCAATTCGGTAACTGTAGTGAAGGTCTGTGAAAGTGCATCCGCTTGCTAAGTATCTGAAACAAGGACAATAATACGTGTGCAGGTAAAGAAGT
This sequence comes from Anabrus simplex, assembly GCF_040414725.1. Taxonomy (NCBI): domain Eukaryota; kingdom Metazoa; phylum Arthropoda; class Insecta; order Orthoptera; family Tettigoniidae; genus Anabrus; species Anabrus simplex. The sequence continues at coordinate 163,360,777 of NC_090268.1, forward strand.
AATGAAAAATGGGGAATATTCAGAGATTCTTTCATCAAATCATGTAAAAAGGTAAAAAAATCAAAGGAGCGGTTCTGGGGCTTCCAAAAATAAAAAAGTATGTCTACAACGACCAATTACAATTTTGAAAGAAGCTGACTGAAGGACGTCGTACAGAAGATAGCTTGGCAGACAATACATAGATGGGGATGAACGATTTTACTGAACGCTCTCAGGAATTGAAAGTGGCGAATAAAGAAAAGGGTTCCCGAAGGTGTCATAAACCTGATGAGCTAGAGATAAAAACGTTGCAGGCACTATAAAGAAGTGGCCAGCCAAATCGCCACCTGTCATTCTTCAACGGAATTCTTGCTGATGATGATGATGCTTGTTCTTTTAAGGGGCCTAACATCGAAGGTCATCAGCCCCTAATGGAACGAGATGGACGACAGGATACATGACAGTTAAAATTTTAAAACGTATCCACTGACTAGAGTTTAAAAAATGGGAATGGCAAATGAGCATGAGATTAAAACAATCAGTGGATCTGATTCGAAATGCCTTATTTTGTAATAAAATAACTGAAAATACAGAAGACAAAGGAATACGGCATTGCTTGCTAGGACAGATATATATATATATGTAATTAACATTAGACATTAAAAGAACACATTACATGCGCAACACAAACTAAAATGAAGTCAATGGGATAAAAGCGTTATTGACACAAAAAACACCAGGATAAAGGACATCATCACACACGATGAAATAGACCACTATCCCTCATAAAGCGGATGACGAGGTCTGCTGACTGCTCGGCATCTCGCAAGATAAGGGAGATTGTACTCGGAAGGTTAAGACTACGGCGCAGATCGACCAGGTCCAAACACTCCGTAAGGATGTGTACCACGGTAAGGTGTTCGCCGCAAGTACATATCGGAGGCGGTTCCCCTTTCAAAAGATGCGAGTGAGTCAGGATACCATGGCCGATCCGAAGACGACATAATACCACGGCTTCCCTCCGCGAAGCCCGAAGGGAACTCCTCCAAACCTTCGTTGTTCCTTTTATCTCTCGCAGCTTATTGGGAAGTGGAATGGCCTGCCACTCCATCTCCCAATAGGACATAACCAGATGTCTCAGCTGAGAGCGAATATAACTTGCTGGAACCTTGAAAGGCAACGGGGGCAGTGTAACTGCCTCCTTGGCAGCCTTATCTGCTAATTCATTTCCCTCTATGCCCATGTGGCTTGGAAGCCACAGAAACGTGATTCTGGTGCCGGCATCCCAACACCCGGCCAGCAGGTCCTGGATCCCCTGCACCAGAGGGTGCCGAATGAAACAAGTATCAATAGACTGGAGCGAACTCAAGGAGTCAGTACACACGAGAAAGTGTCGGCGCTCATTGTACAGTGCGTACCGCAGAGCTTCACGGAAAGCATAGAGCTCTGCTGTGTACACACTACAGGTTTCCGGGAGAGCAAAAAGAAACCTATCATTGTCGACAACGAATGCACAGCCCACCTTCGTGTCTGACCTCGAACCATCCGTGTAGAAGACGACTGAACCTGGATCGCGGCCAACAAGGGACAGGAAGAGCCTCCGATAAATCGAAGGGTCCGTGTTTTCTTTCGGGCCAGTGTGCAGATCCAGGATTATTTCAGGTCGGCGTACTACCCACGAAAGTACCCCACTTGGTTGTCTGACAAGGCAAGGAACCGAAGGTACGTCGAACAATCGGTAACTGCTATCCAAGCGTATTCCAACCGGCCGCGTTGCTGGAGGACAAGCAGCGTACAGCAAACGGTTGCCATTGTTGAACACGCAAGGATAGCTTGGATGAAGTGGCATCTGTCGCATATTTGCAGCATACGAAAGAAGCATTTGCTGGCGCCTCAGATGTAAAGGCGGCACACCCGACTCAGCGAGCAGGCTGGCAATGGGGCTTGTACGGAAAGCTCCCGTCGCCAACCTAACCCCGCTGTGGTGGATGCTGTTCAGCTTCCCAAGCACGCTTGGCCTTCCTGAGCCATATGCTGCACTGCCGTAGTCTAACCTGGATAAAATGTGTGCCCGGTAAAATCGCAGGAGCACCACGCGGACAGCTCCCCAATTACTGCTGCTAAGAAACTTAAAGAGGTTAAGCATCCTGGTGCATTGCACTTTTAGCTCCCGCACGTGTGGCTCCCACGATAATTTACTGTCACAAAGGAGCCCAAGGAATCGGTGTCAACAACTGGAAGAACGACATTTCCTAAATAAAGCTCAGGATGTGGGTGAAGAGTACGGTGACGACAAAAGTGGACAACGGATGTCTTTGCGGCAGAAACCCGAAAGTTATTTCCTCGCCGACGGTCTGCCTGATATCACTGTTAACGGCAGCTAAGGATGAGTACTTTGGCCAATCAGCATGTTTTACAATCCATCGAGGGGGAGTCTCGACGGATTTTTGGTTCATCAAAGTAAGAACGATGGGAAAATGGTCCCTGTCACAGAGATCATCGTGTGTATGCCACCGAAACAGTGGAACCAACGTTCGGCTGCATAGACTTACGTCTATGCGAGAATATGTTCCGTAACGCACACTAAAGTGAGTTGGTTCCCCCGTGTTCGAAATACATAAATCCAGCTCCTGTTACTAATGTTTCCAGCTCTCTCCCCCTGGGGCAAGGCGTTTCAGAGCCCCATATGGGGTGATGGGCGTTAAAAACGCCCAATAAGAGGAAGGGAGGTGGAAGCTGATCTATAAGATCAGTGACATCAGTTATGTTAAGAGCGTGACCTGGTGGAAAATAAACGTTACACACTCTTGTTATGACAGGCAGCGGAACGCGAACAGCTACAGCCTCGAGAGAGTTCTTAATGGAACCTCTTCGCTGCAGGTATCAGAACGTACAAAAAAGCCAAAACCACCGGACGCCCGGAAGCATAGTACCGTTCTGTCGATTATAGTCTGAAATTTCTCAAGACCGTATGATGACCAGGTCTGAAGTTGGTCTCCTGAATACAGACTATACTCGCTGCGTAGTCACTAATGAGCTGACATAACTCAGCAAGATGCCTGTCATAACCGTTACAATTCCACTGTAACAGTGCCACAGTGTAGACAATAAAAGGAGTGTTAGGTTATGAGCGACAAAATGCTCGTACGCCTAAACACTATCTAGTTCTACATCCGTAGATGTAGAGGACAGCGCGACCTCCATCCCGTCATCAAAAGATAGCAGGGGTGCCGCCCAGAACTTCGACGCTTTTCGGGAGCGAGGGGGTCCCCTACGAGGAGAGCGCGCAGGTTTGGGAGCAGGAGTGCCTCCTGGCGCAGACTCATACCCCAGATTGGGGCATGACTTCTCCTTCGCAGGGGAATTTCGAGAGCGCTCAGCACGGGCGCCCTTCTTCCCCTCCTTTTTTTCTAGTCTAGACGGACTGGGAGATGGTTTCCCAACCCTGGTCGACGATGCCGTCTCCGCCGGCTGGGGCACGATTTTCGTCGTCCTCCTAAGGGGGGGGGGAGACTTAGTCTTCCTCCCTTGCTGTTCCGGCTGGGAACTGCCAGCCTGCACAGACGTATGGTTGGTCGAAGATGGGGTGGTACCCCCCTTCGAGCTTTGACTATTTGCGACTTTGCTGGGAGCAGCAACAGTCGCCTTGGGCGCAGCGGTCTGGACAGGTGTGGAGGTTGAAAATGACGAACCTGGAAGACTCTGAGCTATCAAGCTGAAGTCGAGTGTACGGGCAGGTGTATTCGCAGAATTAAACTTACGGCGCGCTTCCTGGTTGGAAAGACCATCCAGGGTCTTGATCTCCTGGATCTTCTTTCACTCAGATATGTCGGACAATTCCGATCCCGAGGAGAATGAAAACCGGAGCAGTTAGTGCACTTGTATGGAGTTGTGCATTCCTCCGCGCCGTGAGCTACTCGTCCACATGTACCACATACAGCCTGATTCGAACAGCGAGATACCATATGTCCGAATCGCAGGCATTGATAGCATCGCATAGGAGGCGGGAAGTACGGCCTCACAACGCACCGATAAGTTGTTACCTTGACTTTCTCTGGTAACACTGACAACTTGAAAGAGACAATGAAGGCACCAGTGGCAACATCTTCACTGTTGACCTTGCGCGTAATGCGCCGGACGTGTGTCACGCCACGGTTCTTCATGTCTTCCATCAACTCGTCGTAAGTGTTCAAAATAAGGTCGCGGTGAAGGATGACTCCGCGCACCAGGTTCAAGGACTTATGCTCCTCCACTTTGACGGGGATTTCGCCAAAGTGCTCGCACTTAAGCAACTGATCAGCTTGCAGTGCTGTAAGACTCTTTAGAAGCAAACTACCGTTGCGCATTTTCTCCAGTTCGCCATAGACGCCTTCGATGTGCCTACTAAAAAGGATTGACTTCACCAGCTTAAAATCGTGCCCATCGGTTCTGGTAGCGACCAGAAACATAGGGAAGCTGGATCACATTCCTTCACGCTGCTCATGTTCCCAGGGAGTTGAACCTCTCAGGGAAGCAAAAGTTAAAGACTTAGGTGGGGGACCACCTTGAGAGAGCCGACTTCGTTTGGAAGCCATGCCCGATAGCTTCCTCCCCGAATGCCACCCACTCCGATCAGGGGTCTCTGTAGCCGAACCAAGCAGCCAAGGCAATACCCACCTGGTCATAGCAGGTACTGCCCGGGGTCCGATGTTGGACGACGCCTAATACGGGATGACTGAGGCAATGAGCACTAAGACTCCCTTCCTCCAGTCACCTGCAATAGCATGTACCCCATAGCGTGTACAGAGCACGAAATATAGAAAAAATAAAGAAAAATAATTAATAAGAATATGACCTTCTAGCATTCGGCTGTGCGGGGAACTGTGTTGTCAGGCGGATACTACTGAAAAGGTACATGGCGCTCCCACCACGCAATGGTCCTGGGTGGACAGTTGCGGGCTTTCGGGCGTAATCGCACACGTAAGAGGCCCATCTCCGGGCAGCACGCACATCAAAATTTTGAATGGTCTACATCTGACCCTCGGTAAAATAATAGAAAATAAAGAGGGGACCACGGCCACATCACCCTTTAAGTCGCCTTCTACGACAGGCAGGGATTGCCTGTGAATGTACTCGACCCCTCCCATCCACAGGAGGTCCAACACATTATACCAAACCGCAATCCATGTCCGCGCCTAGGTCGCTCCTTTTAGACGACTCATACGACAGGCAGGGGGGCACCGCGGGTGTATTCTACATGTGCGTCCCCCACCCGCAGGGGTAGTGTGTTTGGTCCGCGAGAGGTATTTTATTTCCCTCAAGTCCGCCGGCAAGGCGGTTAGGACCCCCCTATCCGCCATCTGAGACCCGCCACGTGGGAGTGTCACCTCACCCCTGCTACGCCTTCGTAGCAGGTTCGTGGTGTACCACATACAGACTGATTCGAACAGCGAGATACCATATGTCCGAATCGCTGGCATCGATAGCATCGCATAGGAAGCGGGATGTACGGCCACACATCGCAACGATAAGTTGTTACCTCGACTTTCTCTGGTAACACTGACAACTTGAAAGAGACAATGAAGGCACCAGTGGCAACGTCTTCACCGTTGACCTTGCGCGTAATGCGCCGGACGTGTGTCACGCCACGGTTCTTCATGTCTTCCATCAACTCGTCGCAAGTGTTCAAAATAAGGTCGCTGTGAAAAATGACTCCGCGAACCAGGTTCAAGGACTTATGCTCCTCCACTTTGACGGGGATTTCGCCAAAGAGCTCGCACTTAAGCAACTGATCAGCTTGCAGTGCTGTACGAGTCTTCATGAGCAAAGTACCGTTGCGCATTTTCTTGAGATCCTCAAGTTCGCCGTTGACGCTTTCGATGTGTCTGATAATAAAGATCGACCTCTTGACTGTATGTTGAATGTGTGCAGGGAACAAATTTCTTCAGAAATTGGGGAATCCCAATTCGTTGCTATAGAATCAGATGAAACAACGGATGTTTCAAACAAATGCCAATTGGTACTTATTGTTCGATATGCTTTAGAGGGTCACGTCCATGAAGGATTCTGGAGGTTCATGAATCCAGCCGACAGGACAGCGGATGGATTGAGTCAATGTCTGTTAGAGCAAATTAATCCCATATTAAGGGACACTCCACATAAACTTATTTGTCAGACTTGTGACGGAGTCAGCGTAATGAGCGCAAGGTCAGGGGGTGTGCAGGCGAAATTGAAAGTACACTACCCTAATGCGCATTTCATTCATTGTTATGGACACCAGCTAAATTTGACAATGCAGAAGGCTTGTTCGTACAATCCCCAAGTCAAATTATTTTTCTGTAACCTGTCCACAGTTCCAACTTCTTTTTCCAACTCGTCTCACAGAAGTGACCTCTTGAATGAAATAATGACGACTAGACTCCCTCGGACAATCACTACTCGCTGGAACTACAACTGTACCGGGCGGTACACCTCCACGCCGCTAGTTCAAATATTGCGCCAATTGAAACTCCTCTACAGGAAAAATCCTGAACTTTTAAAAACTGTATTAACTCAACAGTTTTTGTCGTCATTGATCAAGAAGTGTGGACGTTCTCTACCAGATGTCTCTAAGAAAAAACTATGATCATGGACTCTGGTGCACAGGCAAATGCTGGGGCTGTACCTTAATTAAGGCCACGGCCGCTTCCTTCCAACTCCTAGGCCTTTCCTATCCCATCGTCGCCATAAGACCTATCTGTGTCGGTGCGACGTAAAGCCCCTAGCAAAAAAAAAAAAAAAGAATGAACCTTCTTGAAGAGATTTTGTATTCAAAAGTTGTTGTCTTTACTAAATTTTGTTCTTTTATTTTTGGGTCGGCAATATTAATCCTTCCTTCCGCCAGGTTTGAACTTAGCCAATCCCGAATTTCTTTAATTCTCAGCCAATCATTGCTTTCTTCTTCGAATTTCCATGTGTAATTATTAGTGAACCAATAAAATTGAGGGGGTGTGTCTACTCATTCCTGAAAGGTCTCTAATTTTACATGAGGGTATAAAAACAGCTGATTTTCTTGTCTCCGCGCCACTAGTATAACATGTAACTCAGTGTGTGTGAATATGTAGCACGGAGCGGGAAGCGCCTCTTTCCTCGGACAGCAGTTCTTCAACAAGGTAATGGCCTTTTTACATCTTTTATTTCTTCCTTGCTCAGCAGTTTCACTCTCGGGGAGGGTTCGAAACCTTTAATATGTAACCTATTACACATGTAAACCCTTTTCCTGGTAAACTTCAGTTTTGTTGAACTTTAATGCGGGGATAGAGAGTGCTTCACCCTCTCGAGCTCCCCTTCATTTTGAAATTGAGGTGACTACGTTTTCATAACCGTTTCTTCTCTTCCTTAATGTATTAATTTTTTTTTCATACGAGTCACCTCCCTAACTTGGGATTAGCCCCTGTGTATCGGCCTAGAGCCACTTAGGTTTTAAAATGTAGATTTAGGAGTGCAAATTCACGCCTCCATCCTTTTGTTTTGGGCCGCTTAAACTAACCGGGTTTTTGCACACTAATGCCCAGTAGATTGGGTACGAGATACCCCTGTTTCTTTATTATGCCTTGATGGCAGTTTGTGTAAAAGTCTGTTATTGCCTTTATAGGCTTGAAAGATCGAGAGCGGGTCAGCTCTTTATGGTGTTGTGGCAATAGTGCCTTAGAGAGGCTTGAGATGTAAAGTCGGGAGATAATGCTCCATATAATTAAGGTCTTTCTGCTCTTTGGTATTTTGTGATTGTGAGCTGAGAGCTCAGAAATTATACTTGGGGCTCGAAGCCCAGATCTTGTAATAACCCTCTAAATCTTGTGATTTCTTTGTACCTGATTTTGGCTTGTTGTTGACTTGTTAAGTTTTCAAATTCTATGTAAACTTTGGTTAACTCTTGTTGCCTATTGAAAATATAACCTTGTTGAAATTTTTAATTCTTCTTTCGAACTTGTAGTTAGACCCATTCCAGCCCGCACCTTCTTTCACCTCTGACTTCCACGGATAACTCCGTAACAACAACATTCGTACGGTGAATATAGTTTACGAGAATAGAGATAAACTGGTTGATTGCTTTCGTAGAATAGAGGAAGAAGGTAAAACGCCTGTTAGCGTAATTGAAGCCAGTGGACTGCGACGTGCTCTTGAGGATATCATATTCATGTTCTGGTTGTCTATTTTTCACAAATTAATGCCGCATGTTGACAAGTGTACAATATGCAGCAATACGTTATCATGAAACAAACTGTAGATTAACCAATATAATACTGTAATGCTCTGCAGGACCTGCTCACCTGATGAGCTAAACTGAGCACTGTCCCTGCATTGCAGGAGGCTATAGCCTTTAGGGGATTCACACGGCTAATTTATTTATTTATTTATTTATTTATTTATTTATTTATTTATTTATTTATTTATTTATTTATTTATGTTGACATTTTGTACAATCAGCTACAAAACTGGGAAACAGATTCAATCCAAATAAAAAAGGCTATTTCTGACTTCGCAAAGTGTGTAACACAACAACGTGAAGAAACAGATACAATTTCATGTGATCTCACGGACTACAGTAATTCCGATAAAAGGTTGCTAGGGGCTTTACGTCGCACCGACACAGATAGGTCTTATGGCGACGATGGGATAGGAAAAGCTTAGGAGTTGGAAGGAAGCGGCCGTGGCCTTAATTAAGGTACAGCCCCAGCATTTGTCTGGTGTGAAAATGGGAAACCACGGAAAACCCTTTTCAATTCCGGTAAAAGACGTAGAGTAAGTGACACAAGGACCACTGCAGCGAAAGAAGTATGTGACGTTGTAATGAATCAGGTGCAAGATAGACTTGCATTTACTGGGTATACTGAAGCTGCAACAGTACTGTACTCCGATTCATTTGACAAATTCTCTATAAACTTTCCACAAAATGTATTAAATTCTACTGTGTTACATTATCCAATGTTGCAGAAAGAAAGGCTAAAGACGGAATTAGAAATGATTTATAAACGGACAGATTTCAGGCAAGTCAAAGGAGCTCTACCACTCCTCGCTTTTATTTTAGAAAATAATCCGAAATCAACGTTCAAAGAAACGCTGAAGCTTCTCAGGATAATTGTGACAACACCCATGTCCACAGCCGAAGCAGAGCGCTGTTTTTCGACACTGGCTCGTATTAAGTCATTTCTACGCTACGCAATGACCGAAGAACGACTATCTGCTCTGGCAATGATTTCTGTTGTGAAATACCTTATTTACGATATGCCTGACTTTGACGATAAAGTCATTTCTAAGTTTGTGAATTTAAGGCATCGAAGAATGGAATTCGTGTTTAAATAAAGGGATAACACTGCGGTCGTTGAACAAGGCACTACCGTATTCTTCATTTGTATGGCCAGGGCGAGTAGACTGTACTTCATTCGTCCTGTAGACTCAGTAGTAGGCCTATCAGTCGGTACAGTAATTTGAATGGACTTCTGGATTACAAGGCCACCCAACGGTAGTTCCATAATGCATATAGCGCTGTGAACGTATTTCAGATAGACTTCAGTGGCAGTAGGTACATTGAAATAATTCAAGATACATTAGTGACAGTAGGTACTGTACATTTAAATAGTTCAAGATACGTTAGTGACAGTAGGTGCTGTACCTTTAAATAGTTCAAGATACTTAGGATGATGAAGAGTCTGGATCGCACATTCTTCTAATGGACCCCAACATTTCATTCCACAGTTTCTCTTAAAATGAAGAAGATGACAGTGAAGTAGGTGAGTACTGATCAATTATTTAACAATGTATGATGAGTATCCGGGTACGCATTTCTTTACTCATGTGTGCTTAGTAAGAACGTAAATTTGTGAAAAAGTAGTCTGCCCCTCCGCCAGTTCCCCTCAGCAGCCGGGCTGAGTGGTTCAGACGGTTAAGGCGCTGGCCTTCTAACCCCAACTTGGCAGGTTCGATCCTGGCTCAGTCCGGTGGTATTTGAAGGTGTTCAAATACGACATCCCCGTGTCGGTAGATTTACTGGCACGTAAAAGAACTCCTGCGGGACTAAATTCTGGCACCTCGGCGTCTCCGAAGACCGTAAAAGTAGTTAGTGGGACATAAAGCAAGTAACATTATTATTATTATTATTATTATTATTATTATTATTATTATTATTATTATTATTACCCTCAGCAGCCGCTGCTGCTAATCACAGGCAACGCAGAGCCACGGTGTCGCTAATATAGTGGTACAATTCACAGGCAACGCCTAGACCCGTAGTGTTGCTGACATAGGTACGACTCACGGGTACTGGAAACCCACAGTGAACCCCGCTTGACTGCTTCGAATCACAAAACGATTGAGTACCTAACATAGTGGTACTACTCGCAAGTAAAAGCGACCCATGGTGTTCCCTTGCGTGATGGTACTAATCAAAAGTAGTTTCATCGTTCTAATACAATCATGCCTTGGTCTCCCCTTTTAGTCGCCCCTCACGACAGGCAGGGGATATCGTGGGTGTATTATTCGTCTGCGTCCCCCACCCACAGGGGTGGTGTGTTTCGGCCGCGAGAGGTATTTTATTTCCCTCAAGTCCGCCGGCAAGCCTGTTAGGACCCCCTATCCGCCACCTGGGACGCGCCACGTGGGAGTATCACATCTCCCCCTGCTACGCCGGCTTAGTAGGTTCGTGGAATCTGGAGATTACCATGACGAAATGAACGGCAAGTACTCCACCACTTGGCTTGAAACTTAACTGGAACCGAACATACGAGAGAACTGTATCATAATGATGGACAATGCGTCGTACCACACCCATGAGATTAATGAAGTACCTTCAATCATCCAGCAGAAAATACGAATTAGAGACATGGCTAACGACAAACAACATACATTTTGATAAAGATCTACGCAAGTGTGAATTACTTAACTTGGTGAAATGACATAAACCAGCACCAGTAAACGCCGTGGACGAACACTTGAAATCTTTGGGTCACTCAGTTCTAAGATTACCTCCTTATCACTGTGACCTGAACCCAATTAATATGGAGTGTTGTCAAACATCGAATTGCTGTCAAAAACGTGAACCAGTTACCCTAGGACATCACAAGAGCGCATCACAAGAGACGCCTTTGCGACTGTTACGGGTGATGAGTGGAAGAAAGAGTGTGGGCACGTTGACAAGTTATGAGCTGAGTACTGGATGTGGGATGGAGTGCTCGAAGACACTAAAGAACTAACAATACATGTTAATGGCAGTGAAAGTGGCAATGACAGTGATACCGATTCCAACCCTGAAAGTGACGGTTCAGTTCACAGTGGAATACTGTATCAGGAATAGAGGAATTAACTTAAGAATATAAACCTACGTGGTACTCTGCAGGCACCTCAACACTGAACTGGATATTCCTTAATTAATACGGTAAGTTAAAATAGCTGTTTTTTTTATTTTATTTTACTTTACTTTGTTGTAAGTGTGTTTGTACAGTAAGTTGTTCTCGTCGTCGCGTTGTACAGCTGACAACGGCTGTTGTGCTTCGCTACGGCAACAGCGCGTCCACACTCTTCTCTCTCATAGCCACCATCCTCCCTCTGTCACTCCAACTGACGAAACTAGCGCTCACATCGCTCACATTCCAGGGTCTTACTTATACTTGTCGTGCTATAGCTGCTGGCTTTGTCTCAGCTTATTAGCAGCGCTATACTGAGATAAACTCGATTTAGTTAAACCTAGAAAATGGCAAGCAAACGAAAGCCCAGGTCTTGTACTCTTAAAGAAAAACTTGAAGTGCTGAAACGGTTGGATAAGGGTGACAGTTCATAAAAATTATCTGTCGAGTTTGGTGTTAGAAAAACTACGATTTCCGACTGGAAGAGAAACCGTTCTAAAATCGAACAGTTTTGTACATCATCGTTAACAGACATCCTTAAAATCTGCCAAACATCAAAAGTGTCCAAATTCGATAAACTTGATGAAGCGCTTTATTTATGGTTTTCACAGGAGAGGCAAAAAGGTACTCCGTTAAGTGGACCTCTTGTTCAAGAAAAGCCGCGTCATTTAAATACATTACTTAATGGAGATTTTTCATTTACTGCCAGTACTGGATGGTTCGATAGATAGAAGAAAAGGCACGGAATACGTCAGTTAACAATAACGGGAGAACAGTTATCAGGTGATCATGCCGCCGCAGAAGATTACATCACGGAATTTAATGCCTAGGTAGCATCAGAAAATTATTCACCGCAAAAAGTGTATAACGCCGATTAAACAGGTTTAAATTTTAAGGCCCTTGCCAGCAAAAGCCTTGATTCATAGGAGGAGTCTCTACACCTGGATTTCAGATGAGTAAGGAACGTGTTACTGTATTAGCGTGTAGTAATGCTGCAGTAACAAATAAATTGCCCTTAATGGTTATTGGCCAATCAGCAAAACCAAGGGCATTTATGAACTGTAACATGAACACACTTCCAGTTTACTACAGAAATCAATGAAAGGCGTGGATGGATGCACAACTTTTCAAGGAATGTCCTTAAAAACGGTTTGTTCCCACAGTAAAAAGTTTTAGTGTAAAAAGTGGTTTGCCTTCTCGGGCATTGCTCTTAATAAACAATGCTCCATCGCACCCACAAGTGAGTGAATTAACTTGCGGTGAAATAAGAGCAATTTTCTTGCCTCTTAATGTTACGTCGATATTGCAGCCAATGGACCAGGGCGTTCTGCAAAATGTAACATGTGTATGAACGTGATTGAGAATGACAGTTCACTAACTATTCCTAAAAATTGAAGAACGTGAGTGTAAAGGACGTGGTTTACTGGGCAGCAGAGGTATGGGAGTGTGTCAGTGAGCAGTTCATGAGGAAAACGTGGAGGAAATTGTGGCCGAGTCTCGTATTCATCGAGAGTCCAGCGGAAGCGTCTGCAAATGTCAATCTCCTTGAAATAGTTCAACAACTTCCTGGGTGTGAGGAAGCCAATGAAAATGACATTAGCGACTGGATGGAAGCTGACTGTCATCAATTAAAAACAGACCAAGAAATTGTAGCTATGGTGGAGAAAGAATCTGGAGTTGATGAAGAACAGAGTGACGACGAAGAAGACCACAATGAACAACTAGTGTTAACAGTTGTGCTATATTGCCATCTAGCGTCACTTTCAGATGCCGCGGCCACTTCCCGTACGCTACGTCGAGCAACAAACACTCCGCTGCTACGCCCACTGATGGGATGTTTATGAGACGCTGGTTAAACACTCCACCTTCGAGTAGGTTCCAATCAATAAGGCGAAAGAAACTAACAGACTTTGGAAAGATAAACGACCAGTGATTGATGGTTAAAGATGTGTAATTATTTTTACATTAAGTTATTCTAGTAAAATATCTATCTACATGTATATATGTATGTATTACATCTCCTCCTAAACCACTGCAGCGATTTCAACCAAACTTGGTACAATTACGACTTAGTGTCAGGAGACAAACCGCGTGGGTGTAAGACACCCGAAGTAACCCTGGGGCGGGGGGGGGGGAGCGAGGGGGATAACATTTAAAAATATGCGAAAATAGTATCGAATCCATACTTTTCGGAGTTGCTGAGTGCAATCTCACTTCGTACCATTAGGGGCCGATGACCTCGATGTTAGGCCCCTCTAAACAACAAGCATCATCATCATCATCATCATCAGGATTGTACTTTGGAAGTGGTCCCTAGGTCATCCCCCTGTGGGTGGGGGCGGTAGAATAACACCCACGGTATCCCCTGCCTGTCGTAAGAGGGACTAAAAGGGGCCCCAGGGGATCTGAACTTTGGAGCGTGGGTTGGCGACCACAGGGCCCGTAGCTGAGTCCTGGCATTGCTTCCACTTACTTGTGCCAGGTTCCTAACTTTCATCTATCCTATCCGACCTCTCTTGGTCAACTCTTGTTCTTTTCCGACCCCGACGCTATTAGGTTTGCGAGGGCTAGGGAGTCTTTCATTTTCACGCCTTTGTGGCCCTTGTCTTCCTTTGGCCGATATCTTCATTTTTCGAAGTGTCGGATCCCTTCCATTTTTTCTCTCTGATTAGTGTTATATAGAGGATGGTTGCCTAGTTGTACTTCCTCTTAAAACAATAACCACCACCACCACCACCATCCCTTGGTCAGTAATACTATTTTTATGATAGTTTCTGGGTCGGATCCACTGATTGTATTAAATTCATATCCATCCATTCATTCTTCATGGCATATTTTTATTTCGGTCAGTGGATGATTTTGAACTTTTAATTTGTCATTTCATTTCGTACCATCAGGGGCCGATGACCTAGATGTTAGGCCCCTTTAAACAACAAGCAACATCATCGTCATCATCATCAAGTTCTGTTCCATGAAGGCCCAGTAGGTTGGGTATTAAGTACCCCTGTATAATCCAGAAATTGCGAGTTGATGTTGCCTTGAATAGGCTTGGAAAACTGAGAGCCTGTTAGCTCTTTTTCAAAGTAAGATTACTGCATGCTTCTTGAAGGCTAGATGTTGTATGTTGCTCCGTGAATTAGGGGATTTCTGCCCTTGTGTAAATTTGTGAGCCTTGTAAATTTGTGCTAGGAGCTCAAGAATTGTAAATCTAGGGGCTTGTAGCCCGAGAGTGTTAAAATTCTGAAATCTTGAATTTTTCTAAGTCTTGTACCTGAAATGTCATTGTTATCTCACTAAGTGCAAAGTTGTTGAGTTTTTTTAAAATATAACCTTCAGTGTAAGTTTTAAATTCTTTTCCTGACATTGTAGTCAGACCCATTCATCCCGGCACCTTCTTTCACCACTGTTGGTCCACAAATACCCCGGAACACATATCACCATCAACATGGCGGTAGGTGCATGGACAGCTCTTCCCCAACCACTCGCTATTGCGGAGCCAGCGGTGCTTGCTAAGAGTCCCGATAACAGTTGGAATCGTGTACATCATATCTATAGCGCGACACCTAAATACATACAGTTATATCATGTTTATTGCACATCTCCTCGCAAACCACGTTTCGGGCCCGCCGCTCACATAAACATGTACTTCAGCACGTCTAACCATCTACCGCTGCCATATAAATACGTCCAAATTAATTTTCATTCATCGTAAAGAAGACATCTTGACCTTCCTCTGGTACCAAATTTGTCCGTCTTTGTTCGTTCTTGGTGTGGCCGCTCATGTTCGTAGCTGTGCAGGTTCGTCGGCCATCTACCACTTTCAATGGAACTGTATGTGATGATGATGATGATGATGATGCTTGTTGTTTAAAGGGGCCTAACATCGAGGTCATCGGCCCCTAATGGTACAAAATGAAACGACAAAGTAAAAGTTCAAAATCATCCACTGACCAAAATAAAAAATGCCATGAAGAATGAATGAACGAATGAATGAATGAATGAACATGAATTTAAAACAATCAGTGGATCCGACTCAAAAAACTATCATAGTTGATAGTATTACTGACCAAGGGACCACTTCCAAGGCAAATCGAGGATGCTTGGTGTCTAAATGGGTCCAAAATACAAGTCAAAGGCCCCTCAGAATGATACTTATCGCTAGTAATGTAGAACCATGGTATCTGTCCTGTTGCGGTACTAATCAATGGTAGCAGAGACTTGCGGTATTCCACACATTATTGTACTACTCAAAGCTTATGAAATTCGACATTAATACAGACCTATGTTTTTCTCACTCTGCGGCGCCATTCACAGGCAACGCAAACCTATGATGTTCATCACATAAGAGTACTAACCAAGGGACCTCTCCCTATCCCGTGGTGTTCCTCATATAGTGGGTACTAATCACAGGTAAGGCAGGTCCATGGTAGCTATCATCCCATGGTCCCGCTCATATGGTGGTACTAATCACAGGTACTGCAAAAGCCGACCGCGCGGTGCTCCTGTGTGCTACTAATCACAAACCTATTTCGTACCTAATATAGTGGTACTACGCACAAGTAAAAGCAACCCTTGGTGTTCGCGTGGTGGTACTAATCACATGTAGTTGCATGGTTCGAATACAACCATCCCTTGGTCGCCCCTTTTAGTCGGCTCTCACGACAGGCAGGGGATACCGTGGGTGTATTATTCGTCTGCCTTCCCCACCCACAGGGGGTGTGTGTTTGGTCCGCGAGAGGTATTTTATTTCCCTCAAGTCCGCCGGCAAGCCGGTTAGGACCCCCCTATCCGCCACCAGGGACGCGCCACGTGGGAGTATCACCTCTCCCCCTGCTACGCTTGCGTAGCAGGTTCGTGGGGAACTGTATGTAAACATCGCCCTCTACTATGACTGCGCAGTCCACTGCCAGCTCGATATCCACCCGAAGCAGCCATTTGATGCATATCGAGCAGGCGGAGGCGCAATCGAGAGCGATGATCCACAGCAGGCAGTGCGATGATCTAACCAAGACCGACTACAATATATAAGACCTTTATACTACGCGTGGGCGAGAGTTTGAGACATGTGGTTGGTTCATGGCTTTGTTTACATTGTGTTAAAAGTGTTATTTTGATCGTGTAATTAAAGTATTAAGTATATATTTGGTGAAATAGTAATCTATAACGGTTTATTAGTATGGTGCATTGTTAGGAGTGTGTATAATGGTATTGTTAGTATATAATTGCGTATATATTGCCGTACTGAAACATTTCACGAAATGGGTCGTTCCTGCTGTGTTCCTGGTTGTAGATCGAACTATACCATTGCGGATACTTCAACTTTTAAATTCCCAAGATAGAGATTTACGGGAGAAATGGATAAGGAATATTCATCAGGAAAATCTGAAAGTCAAAGACCAAACTGTTGTATGTGTGAAACATTTCGAACCAAAATTCCTAAATTAACTCCTAATGCAGTTCCTAAAATTTTCACAAATCAACCTTCTTACCATACAATTTGGCTCCCCAAAGGCAGGCAAAATCCAGAAGAACGATTACAACAAGTGATTGACAGGGAGGAGAAGAATTTTGCTAAGTGGTGTGAGCAGGATTTAATACCATCTTAGGACTTCAGAAGAATTCTCGACAGTAAACAGGTGGCTCCATTCACAGTAATTAAGAGTGAAAGTAGTGTTCTTTTTATTAAGATGTGCCATCAATGAATGTGTGTTTTAAAGTATCGAGTTCCTTAGATGTAAAAGTATTTTATAAGAATCGGTGTGTGCCTACTGAGAAGTTTAAGTGAATACTGCAGTGTGAAGGAAGCAGTGACCTGAAGTGTAACAGGTGGAGTAAGCTGGACAATTTGGTGAGTTATCTTTCAAATTACAGTGATGAGCATGTTTCCACATATGATAGAATTTCTGTCCTAGTCATTTTTTTAAAGGAGGCCGTGGTTCTTGACGGTGATCTGGATTTAGTAAGACGTAGAAAAATTAAATTTGCTCGGAATTGTTTGTAGTAAGTCATGTACAGTATTTGTCAGAGCTTCTTATATGGGCTGCCACAATTTCTTACTCATATCCAGGAGCCTATCAGTCCATTCGTAAAACTAACCTTATGGCTCTACCTCATCAAGACAAACACGATAAACGAAGCTCATACGGCTTATATCCTATGTCGTATCAACTTATGGATCGTGATAGTTGTGTATGAGGGAGCTATAAGGGTGAGAAAGCAGCTGACCTCTGCTATGTCAAAGTGAACCTCCCTTTAGGGAATAAGCGATTCGACGGATTGTCCCTTCACACCTCCGCTGGTTCTCTGAACACTATCACAGCACGGAGGTCTAGGCCAGCAGTACAATGTGTTATCCAACCAAAGAGATTGCCCCCCCCCCCCCCTCCGGGAAGGTTTCAATCCTAGTCCCGGCGGATAATGTTGTAGACTTAGATACGTTAGGTGTTCTTATGTGTAATGACTAATGAGTATGGCGAGTTTCTTCCCACAGACAACACTATAGGGCTGCACTATGAGCTTGTAGGGGCTGTCATATCCATGCTCCTTTGTTATCTTCCAAGACGGGAGATTGATGCTCAAGGACAATTGTCCGCAGCGTGCAAGAAAACAGGTCTAACTCTAGAGTATACTGAGGTGAATGATCTGGATGACGCTCTTAAGACATTGACTCTAAAAGGTGCGGAATTCATGAGAAGTTTTGACACCGAGGAGATTTTCAACCGCTACTCTCATACATGGGAAGAGCAGGTGTTAATGATGGGTACCATACTCCTCACTATGGCCAAGCATATCACTACAGAGGGGTATAACGGGTGGATGACTAACAGGGTCAAAAGTTTCTCTGGTACACTTGGCATCCTCACCAACGCCCAGTGTTGGAGTGAGGATCTTTGGCCTGATCAAGAGTCATTAGCAACCTTCCACCAGTTAATGTCTGCGAGCTTCTCATTGAGAAGATACTTGTTCTGTGTATGTGTCTCTGTAGCCGAATCCAGTGGAAGGATTTCCAAAGATGTGGTCCAGTTGATGAGAGGAGCAGAGTTGAACCATATTGTCTTGATAGAGTATTATATACTAAATACCCTGAGCTGCTAAGGATCAGAGTGTTACATGACAACATGGTTCTCTACAATGAGGCGATGGCATATCCCTGCTCCCAGCCGGAAGCGGACCGAATGTACATATAGATCTTAAGAGTCAAGGACGATGATGATGATGCTTGTTGTTTTAAGGGGCCTAACATCAAAGGTCATCGGCCCCTAATGGTACGAAATGAAAGAACATAAATTGCAAACGAATCCACTGACCAAAATAAAAATTAAATATGGCATGAAGAATGAATGGATGGACAGGAACTCAACAAAACACAAAACAAACAAACAAAAACCAGTGGATCGGACTCAATACAGATCGAAAATAACATTATTACCGACCAAGGAACCACTTATAAAGCACAATGATGCTTGGTGTCTAAAGGGGGTGCAAAATCCACGTCTAAGGCCCCACAGAATGGTACATGTCGCGAGTAAAATAGAACCATGGTATGTGTCATGTTGGGGTATTAATCAGAAGTAGCGAAGACTCACGGTGTTCCACAAAAGATGGTACTACTCACAAGTATTGCAATACGTACAAGTAACGCAGACCTATGGTGCGTCTCACACAATGGCCCAACTCAGAGTCAACGCAAACCGAGAAGGTTCCCCACCTAGGTGTACTAAACACGGGCGCCGGTATTCCCGTGGTGTTCCTCACATAGTGGGTACTAATCACAGGCAACGCAGACCCACGGTGCTGCTCATATAGTGGTACAACTCACAGGCTACGCCCAGACCCGCGGTGTTGCACATGGGTACGACCAAATACTTTAATACACCAATACCGGACAGCTGTATCTCAACAGCATTGAGTGGAGTGCGAACAGAGACGGTGGTGACATCTAGCGTGTTGGTGTGAACTGCATACTCGTCTATACTACAGTTGAGAGGAATGCACTACACTCACTGGGAATATTTTTGTTAAAATAATTGAATAATCACAATAATTAAGAATGAAATTTTAAAATATGTAACTCCTTCATAAACCTCCAAACGAGCATTATGTTAGCCGTGTCTTTCTCTATGTCTTAAAAATTATAGAGCAGAATTTGTTTGAGGATCCACCCAGCCTCTGGGGAAATATTTAATAACTACACTCTCCTCTTCTTTCTAACCTTTTCTCAATTACCTAGCGCAGGATTCTGTATGGACTTAGCCTAGTTTTCCGGCCGGATGCCTTTCATAACAGCAATCATATGTGGAGGGATATATACCGTACTCACTATTGCGTGTTTTTGGGGTTGTTTTTTGCATGATGTGTTGTATATACTTGAAGATGCGTACGAATACGAACACAAACACGTAGTCCTCGATCTACAGGAATTAACAGACGCGATTAAAATCTCCGACTTAGCCGGGAATCGTACCAGGGCCCTCTGAACCGAAGGCCAGTACGCTGACCATTCCGTGGTGGTGATTATTTTAAAAGGAAGTACAACTGGCCAGCCATCCTCTATTAACACTAATCAGAAGGGAAATGGGCCGGCCCCGTGGTGTAGGGGTAGCGTGTCTGCCTCTTACGCGGAGGCCCCGGGTTCGATTCCCGGCCAGGTCAGGGATTTTTACCTGGATCTGAGGGCTGGTTCGAGGTCCACTCAGCCTACGTGATTAGAACTGAGGAGCTATCTGACGGTTAGATAGCGGCCCCGGTCTAGAAAGCCAAGAACAACGGCCGAGAGGATTCGTCGTGCTGAGCACACGACACCTCGTAATCTGCAGGCTTTCGGGCTGAGCAACGGTCGCTTGGTAGGCCAAGGCCCTTCAAGGGCTGGTTTTAGAAGGGAAATGGAAGAAGTCCAACACTCCATCCATGATTTATTAAGATTTTGGGAAAGAGAAGAAGCTGTAATTAAGAAACAGTAGTTTGGTCCATTATGTTGACTTCTTTCTTCTTCTTATTCTTCGGTACGGCCGATCTTCCCGAACTCTACAGAGCAACTCAACCTCACGCTGCTATCTCGCTTTTGCCGTTCTTTGAATTTTCTGCTTTACCTCTGAAGACAAAGATACATAATATATAACACATATTGGGGTTACGTGAGTGAACTACGATGTTCCTGACAAAGATGAAGGGTCCAGAATATCCTAAAGTCTCTTTCACAAATTAATGCATGAAGAATTACCATACACATGTATTAAATTAATTGGACTGGTGCTCCAGCCTATGCCAATAATGCACTGAAATAATTTTCTTACGCCGGGCTGAGTGGCTCAGACGGTTGATGCGATGGCCTTCTGATCCAATTTGGCAGGTTCGATCCTGGCTCAGTCCGGTGGTATTTGAAGGTGCTCAAATACGTCAGCCTCGTGTAGGTAGATTTACTGGCATGTAAAAGAATTCCTTCGGGATTATATTCCGGCACCTCGGCGTCTCCGAAAACCGTAAAAGTACATAGTGGGACGTAAAGAAAATTATTATTATTTTCTTACAGTAAAAGAAAAGGTGACTGGATTCGAAACTCATGGCTTTGAATTTTCAATTTCAAGACTACCACGATAACCATTACGCTACAGACCCACAAGTTTTTCGATTGTGAAATTTATGGCACTGTTTAACAATATGGACCCTCAAGCTTGAGTATACTAGAGTTGCATATTTGTTAATATTATTGGTTTTACGTTCTACAAACATTTCAGTAGGGTATTTGATTGAATTTCTTAATATAAGGGGCATAGAATGTAACCTCAACACAGATGCGAGGTCATTACTTTTTGTAATACTTGCGGTCCTTATCATTTTCCCACGCCCATTATCTTGCTGGGTAATTTTTTCAGCGCATAACACAGATTATTTAGTGACAAACACTGATACATTATAAACAACACGGCAGTGCGCCAAGAATCATGCAGATGGCAATATGTTTTTGAAGAGTTGGTCACACCAAGCCATGTAGGTAGCAGCACTATCGACTTTCTCGCTGAAAACAGCAAGCTGTCCGGTATTATCATATTAAAGTATTTGGTACGACGCACGGGTACTGGAATCCACCAGGCCAGGCTTTTACTGCTACTAATCACAAACCTATTTCGTACCGAATTTAGTGGTACTACTCGCAAGTACAGGCAACCTATGGTGTTCCCCGCGTGATGGTACGATTCAAAATTAGTTTCATGGTTCTAATTCAGTCAGCACTTGGTCGCCCCTTTTAGTCGCCTCTTACGACAGGCAGGGGATACCGCGGGTGTATTCTACATGTGCGTCCCCCACCCGCAGGGGGTAGTGTGTTTGGTCCGCGAGAGGTATTTTATTTCCCTCAAGTCCGCCGGCAAGCCGGTTAGGACCCCCCTATCCGCCACCTGGGACGCGCCACGTGGGAGTATCACCTCTCCCCCTGCTACGCCATCGTAGTAGGTTCGTGGCTACGCGCAAGTAAAAACGACCCATGGTGTTCCCCGCGTGGTGGTACTAATCACAAGTAGTTTCAAGGTTCAAATCCAATCATCCCTTGGTCGCCATTTAAGGTCACCTCTCACGACAGGCAGGGGATACCGTGGGTGTATTATTCGTCTGCCTCCCCCACCCACAGGGGGTGTGTGTTTGGTCCGCGAGAGGTATTTTATTTCCCTCAAGTCCGCCGGCAAGCAGGTTAGGACCCCCCTATCCACCACCTCGGACGCGCCACGTGGGAGTATCACCTCTCCCCCTACTACGCCTGCGTAGCAGGTTCTTGGTGACGCCTAAAGGAGTCCAAAATCCATGTCTAAGGCCCCACAGAATGGTACATGTCACGAGTGATGATGATGATGTTTGTTGTTTTAAGGGGCCTAACATCCGCCCCTAATGGAACGTGATGGACGACATGATACATGATATTTAAATTTTTTTAAATGTATCCACTGACAAGAGTTAAAAAATATGGTGATGAAAAAATGAGTATGAGATTAAAACAGCAGTGGATCTAATTGGCAATGCCTTATTTCTAATAAAATAAAAGAAAATACAGGGAGTTGCCTGGTATATATATCTATATCTATACATATATACTTCATTCACATTAGACGTTAAAATAACACAATACAATACGCAACACAAACTAGAATGAAGTCAATACGTTAAAAGCGCAATTGAAACAAATACACGAAGGCAAAGGACATCACTAGACACGGTAAATGAGACCACTATCTCTCATAAAGCGGATGACGATGTCTGCTGACTCCTCGTCATCTCGCAAGATAAGGGAGATGGTACCTGGAAGGTTAAGACTACGGCGAAGATCGACCAGGTCCATACACTCCGTAAGGATGTGCACCACGGTAAGATGCTCGCCGCAGGTACACACCGGAGGGGGTTCTCCTTTCAAAAGATGCGAGTGAGTCAAGACACCGTGGCCGATCCGAAGACGACATAATACCACGGCATCCCTCCGGGAAGCCCGAAGGGAAGTCCTCCATACCTTCATTGTTCCTTTTATCGCTCTCAGCTTATTGGGAAATGGAATGGCCTGCCACTCCATCTCCCAATGGGACATAACAAGATGTCTCAGCTGGGAGCGAATATCACTTGCTGGAACCTAGAAAGACAGCGGGGGCAGTGTAACTGCCTCCTTGGCAGCCCGATCTGCTAACTCGTTGCCCTCGATGCTCATGTGGCTTGGGAGACACAGAAACGTAATTCTGGTGCCGGCATACGAACACCCGGCCAGCAGGTCCTGGTTCCGCTGCACCAGAGGGTGCCGAGGGAAACAGGTATCAATAGACTGGAGTGAACTCAAGGAGTCAGTACACACAAGAAAGTGACGGAGTTCATTGTACAGTGCGTACCGCAAAGCTCTACATTTAGCATAGAGCTCTGCTGTGTACACACTAGAGTTTTCCGGAAGAGCGAAAAGAAACCTATCATTGTCGACAACGAACGCACAGCCCACTTTCGTGTCCGTCCTTGAACCGACCGTGTAGACCAGGGCCTCTCAGGGTGCATGCGCGTGGTGCATGCACTGTGCACGGTGCAAAAGACGACTTCGCTTGGTTGACCAGAGTGCAGACCCCCCACTCCTCTCTCCCTACACCTGTCTCCCCGTTCGGCCTGTCTCCGCGTTCCTCACCTTCACTGCTGTTTCTCCCCCACTGCGAAATGTTTACGTGTGGTGAGCGGAGACGCACAGTTGTATGGGACAAGGTTACCAGTGTTATTAAAAAAATTCAAAAAGTGAATTAGAAATACACATACATGTTTGAGAGGAATGTAAACATAATTTAAAAAAAATGCAGAACCCGTAACCAAAATGAAAATGCTACAGTACAGGAACAAAACTCATTTGTGGATATAGAATGCTCTTCTTCAAGCTGTTTCAACTTCCTTAATTCTTTCTCTCTGACGTCTCCTATGATTTCACAATAATTTTCCGAATGTAGTCTGTTGTAGTGTCTTTCAATAGATGATTTTCTTACGCACGTAATTATCGTCCCACAGATTAAGCATTTGGCGTTAACGTCACGACAAACAAACAAAAAAAAGAAAATACGAAAGTTCCCAGTTCGATTGAAATGGACTTTCGGAAGTCTTTGCTTTCTTCGAAACAGGTTGCTCCATTATTATGTTGTCGTGAGCTTGTCTATTTCACTGATAAACACGTCGTCTACCACCAAACGCTTCGTCGCTCTCAGCACACTACACCATCCGAGTCAAGCCGAGTTGAGGCGAAGCGTACCGATGCACAGTGCACAGAGCCTATGCACCTCGCTCTGCACGCGTGAGAGTTTGGGCGTTTGAGAGGCCCTGGTGTAGACGACGACTGAGCCAGGATAGCGGCCAATGACGGACAGATGCCACGAGTAAAGTAGAACCATCGTATCTGTCATTTTGGGGTACTAATCAAAAGTAGCGAAGAGACGGTGTTCCACACAAGATGGTACTACTCGCAAGTATTGTACTTCGCGCACGTAACGCACACCTATGTTATTCCTAACACAATGGCGCCACTCATAGCCAACGCAAACTGATAAGGTTTCTCACCGAGTGTACTAACCACAGGGACGAGCACTATCCCGTTGTGTTCCTCAACATAGTAGGGCCCAATCACAGGGAACGCTGACCCACGACGCCGATCAGAGCCAACGCAAACCGAGAAGGCTCCTCACCGAGTATACTAAACACAGGGACGCGCCATATCCCGTGGTGTTCCTCAACATAGTGGGGACCAATCACAGGCAATGCTGACCCACGGCGCCGCTCATAGCCAACGTAAACCGAGAAGGCTCCTCACCGAGTGTACTGACCACAGGGACTCGCACCATCCCGTGCCGTTCCTCAACATAGTGGGGACCAATCACAGGCAACGCTACACACGGTGTCGCTCATGTAGTGGTACAATGCCAAGGCAACGCCCAGACCAGCGGTGTTGCTCACATGGGTACGACGCACGGGTACTGGAAAACCCCCGACCAGACCATTGGTGCTACTAATCACAAACCTACTTCGTACACATAGTGGTACTACTCGCAAGTACAGGAAACCCATGGTGTTCCCCACGTGATGGTACGAATCAAAAGTAGTTACATGGTTCTAATTCTATCATCCCTTAGTCGCCCCTCACGACAAGCAGGGGACACCGTGGGTTATTATTCGTCTGGGTCCTCCACCCACCGGGGGGAAAAAGAAAGAAAAAAGGAGAAAGAAGGGATCCGTCACTTCGAAAAATGAAGTAACGGACGAAGAAAGACAAGGGCCACGAAGGGCGTGAAAATGAAACACTCCCTAGGCCTCGAATGCTCTAATACCGTCGGGGTCGGAAAAGAACAAGAGTTGACCAAGGGAGGTCGGACAGGATAGACGAAAGTGAGGAGCCCAGCACAAGTAAGTGAAAGCAATGCCAGGACTCAGCTAAGGGGCCCGTGGTCGCCAATCCACACTCCCAAGTTGACAGCCCCTTGGGCCCCTGTTAGTCGCCTCTTGATACTGGCTCAGTCCGGTGGTATTTGAAGGTGCTCAAATACGACAGCCGCGTGTCGGTAGATATACTGGCACGTAAAAGAACTCCTGCGGGACTAAATTCCGGCACCTCGGCGCCTCCGAAGACTTTAAAAATTAGTGGGACGTAAATCAAATAACATTATTATTATTATTAGTCGCCTCTTAAGACAGGCAGAGGATACCGCGGGTGTATTCTACATATGCGTCCCCCACCCGCAGGGGGTACTGTGTTTGGTCCGCGAGGGGTATTTTATTTCCCTCCAGTCGGGCAAGCCGGTTAGGACCCCACTATCCGCCACCTGGGACGCGCCACGTGGGAGTATCACCTCTCCCCGTGCTACCCCTGCGTAGCAGGTACGTGGCACGGGTACTGGAAAAGCCCCGACCAGGCCATTGGTGCTACTATTTCGTGCTTACATAGTGGTACTACTCGCAAGTATAGGCAACCCATGGTGTTCCCCGCGTGATGGTACGAATCAAAAGTAGTTACATGGTTCTAATTCAACCGTCCCTTGGTCGCCCCTTTTCGTCACTTCACGACAGGCAGGGTATACCGTGGGTGTATTATTCGTCTGGGCCCACCCAAAGGGGGTAGAGAGAGCGAGAGAGAAAAAAGAAGGGATCCGTCACTTCGAAAAATGAAGTAATGGACGAAGAAAGGCAAGGGCCACGAAGGGCGTGAAAATGAGAAACTCCCTAGGCCTCAAATGCTCTAATACCGTCGGGGTCGGAAAAGAACAAGAGTTGACCAAGGGAGGTCGGACAGGATAGATGAAAGTGAGGAGCCTGGCACAAGTAAGTGGAAGCAATGCCAGGACTCAGCTAAGGGCCCCGTGGTCGCCAATCCACACACCCAAGTTGAAAGCCCCTTGGGCCCATGTTAGTCGCCTCTTGCGACAGGCAGGGGATACCGCGGGTGTATTCTACATGTGCGTCCCCCACCCGCAGGGGGTAGTGTGTTTGGCCCGCGAAAGGTATTTTATTTCCCTAAAGTCCGCCGGCAAACCTGTTAGGAACCCCAATCCGCCACCTGGGACGCGCCATGTGGGAGTACCGCCTCTCCCCCTGCTACGCCAGCGTAGCAGGTTCGTGGACGAAATAACTAATCTTTTCGCATATCTACATACATGCATCAATAAAACAATGCTACACCCACAATGACCGCGAAGATTGTGGGTCTACTACTGCACTCTTACGACGACTTGAACACAGGAAGGTGCGAATACCGATATCACTGCAAGTAGTGGCATAGAGCAGGCAGTATAAGAGGAACGAGTCGGCGTTGATTGTTACATGGTGATGATGATGATGCTTGTTGTTTTAAGGGGTCTAACATCGATGGTCATCGGCCCCTAATGGAACGAAATGAACGACATGAGATGTGAAGTTAAAATTTTAAAAGGTATCCACTGACTAGAGTTTAAAAAGAAAATGGATATGAAGAAAAATGAGGGTGAGATTAAAACATTCAGTGGATCTAATACGTAATGCCCTATGTTCTAATAAAATAAGAGAAAATACAGGAAAACGAAAGAATAAGGCATTGCCCAGTAGTACAGATATTAACACATAATTGACGTTAGGCGTTGAAATAACACAATAAAATGCGCAACACAAACTAAAATGAAGTCAATGAGATAAAAGCGCAACTGACATAAACAACACTAGGAAAAAAAACATCATCACACACAATAAAACAGACCGCTATCCCTCATAAAGCGGATGACGTGGTCTGCTGACTGCTCGTCATCTCGCAAGATAAGGGAGATTGTACTCGAAAGGTTAAGACTACGGCGCAGATCGACCAGGTCCACACACTCCGTAAGGATGTGTACCAGGGTAAGATGGTCGCCGCAGGTACGCACCGGAGGGGGTTCTCCTTTCAGTAGATGGGAGTGCGTCAAGATACCGTGGCCGATCCGAAGGCGACATAATACCACGGCTTCCCTCCGCGAAGCCCGAAGGGAAGTCCTCCATACCTTCGTTGTTCCTTTTATCGCTCTCAGCTTATTGGGAAGTGGAATGGCCTGCCACTCCATCTCCCAATGAGACATAACCAGATGTCTCAGCTGAGAGCGAATATCACTGGCTGGAACCTTGAAAGACAACGGGGGCAGTGTAACTGCCTCCTTGGCTGCCTGATCTACTAACTCGTTTCCCTCTATGCCCATGTGGCTGGGGAGCCACACAAACGTGATTCTGGTGACAGCATCCCTACACCCGGCCAGCAGGTCCTGGATACGCTGCACCAGAGTGTGCCGAGGGAAACAAGTATCTATAGACTGAAGCGAACTCAAGGAGTCAGTACACACAAGAAAGTGTCGGCGCTCATTTCACAGTGCGTACCGCAGAGCCTCACAGATAGCATAGAGCTCTGCTGTGTACACACTACAGGTTGCCGGAAGAGCAAAAAGGAACCTATCATTGTCAACAACGAACGCACAGACCACCTTCGTGTCTGTCCTCGATCCATCCGTGTAGACGACGACTGAACCTGGATAGCGGCCAACGACGGACAGGAAGAGCCTCCGATAAATCGAAGGGTCCGTGCTTTCCTTAGGGCCAGTGTGCAGATCCAGGATTATTTCAGGTCGGCGTACGACCCACGGAGATACCCCACTTGGTTGTCTAACAAGGCAAGGAACCGAAAGTACGTCAAACAATTCGGAACTGCTATCGAAGCGTATCCCAACCAGCCGCGTCGCTCGAGGACGAGCAGCGTATACCAAACGGTTGCTATTGTTGAACATGCAAGGATAGCTTGGACGAAGTGGCATCTGTCGAAAATTTCCAGCATACGAAAAAAGCATTTGCTAGCGCCTCAGGTGTAAGGGCGGCACACCAGACTCAGCGAGTAGGCTGGCAATGGGGCTTGTACGAAAAGCTCCCGTCGCCAACCTAACCCCGCCGTGATGGATGCTGTTTACCTTCAGAAGAATGCTTGGTCTTGCTGAGCCATATCCAGCACTGACGTAGTCTAGCGTAGATAAAATATGTGCCCTATAGAATCGTAGGAGCACCGTGCGCTGTGCCCCCCAAGAAGTGCTGCTAAGAAACTTTATGATTTTAAGCTTCTTAGTGCATTGCACTTTTACTGCCGCACGTGTGGCTCCCACTACAATTTACTGTCAAAAGGGAGCCCAAGAAATCGGTAAGTGTCAACAACTGGAAGAACGACATTTCCTAAGTAAAGCTCAGGATGGGGGTGAAGAATACGTTGATGATGATGATGCTTGTTGTTTTAAGGGGCCTAACATCGAAGGTCATCGGCCCCTAATGGTACGAAATGAAAGAACAAAAATTACAAAGGCATCCACTGACCAAAATAAAAATAAAAAATGTCATGAAGAATGAATGGATGGACAGGAACCCAACAAAACACAAAACAAACAAACAAAAACAAAAACCAGTGGATCGGATTCAATAGAGAACGAAAATAACAGTATTACCGACCAAGGTACCACTTATAAAGCACAATGATGCTTGGTGTCTAAAGGGGGTGCAAAATCCACGTCTAAGGCCCCACAGAATGGTACATGTCGCGAGTAAAATAGAACCATGGTATGTGTCATGTTGGGGTATTAATCAGAAGTAGCGAAGACTCACGGTGTTCCACAAAAGATGGTACTACTCACAAGTATTGTACTTCGTACAGGTAACGCAGACCTATGGTGTTTCGCACACAATGGCGCCACTTACAGCCAACGCAAACCGATGAGTTTCCTCAACTAGGGTACTAGTCACGGGTGCCGGTCCCAAGGGCCCCGTGGTGTTCCGCACATAGTGAGTACTAATCACAGGCAACGCAGACCCACGGTGTCGCTCATATAGTGGTACAACTCACAGGCTACGCCCAGACCCGCGGTGTTGCCCACATGGGTACAACGCACGGGTACTGGAATCCACCAGGCCAGGCTTTTTACTGCAACGAATCACAAACATATTTCGTACCATATTAGTGATACTACTCGCAAGTACATGCAACCCATGGTGTTCCCCGCATGATGGTACGAATCAAAAGTAGTTGCATGGTTCTAATTCATTCATCCCTTGGTCGCCCCTTTTAGTCGCCTCGCACGACAGGCAGGGGATACCGTGGGTGTATTATTCGTCAGCCTCCCCCACCCACAGGGGGTGTGTGTTTGGTCCGCGAGAGGTATTTTATTTCCCTCAAGTCCGCCGGCAAGCCGGTTAGGACCCCCCTATCCGCCACCTGGGACGCGCCACGTGGGAGTATCACCTCTCCCCCTGCTACGCCTGCGTAGCAGGTTCGTGGAAGAATACGTTGACGACAGAAATGGACAACAGAGGTCTTTGCGGCAGAAAACCGAAAGCCATGTTCTAAGTTCCACTGCTCCACCCTCCTAATAGCTTGCTGTAATTGTCGCTCTGCGATTGCCATACTGCATGACCTACAGTGCAGAGCAAAATCGTCCACATATAGGGACGGTACTACTGCTGGACCAGCAGCAGCGACAATACCGTTTATGGCAATCGCGAACAGAGTGACAATAACGACCGATTCCTGTGGGACTCCATTTTCTTGAACGTGGTATTGCGAATACGTCCTCCCTACTCGGACGCGGAATAGACGGAGGGACAAAAAATTCGCAATAAATACCGGCAAGTTACCTCGGAATCTCCATTGATGCAGGACAGAAAGGATGCCATATCGCCATGTGGTGTCGTAGGCCTTCTCCAGGTCAAAGAAAACAGCTACCAAGTGCTGTTTGCGGAGAAACGCATCATAAATAGCGCTTTCCAGGCGTACCAAGTGGTCAGTGGTGGATCGAGCGGCTCGATGATGATGATGCTTGTTGTTTTAAGGGGCCTAACTCGAAGGTCATCGGCCCCTAATGGAACGAAATGAATGACATGAAACATGAAGTTAAAATATTAAAAAGTATCCACTTACTAGAGTTTAAAAAAAGGGTGATGAAGAAAAATCTGGGTGAGATTAAAACATTCAGTGGATCTAATACGCAATGCCTTATGTTCTATTAAAATAAGAGAAAATACAGGAAAACGAAGGAATAAGGCATTGCCCAGTAGTACAGATATTAACACATAATTTACGTTAGACGTTAAAATAACACATTAAAATGTGCAACACAAACTAAAATGAAGTCAATGAGATAAAAGCGCAACTGACATAAACAACACTAGGACAAAGGACATCACACACGATAAAACAGACCGCTATCCCTCATAAAGATGATGATGATGATGCTTGTTGTTTAAAGAGGCCTAACATCGAGGTCATCGGCCCCTAAAGGTACGAAATGAAACGACAAAGTAAAAGTTCAAAATTATCCACTAACCAAAATAAAAAATGTCATGAAGAATGAATGAAGGAATGAATGAACATGAATTTAAAACAATCAGTGGATCCGACTCAAAAAACTATCATAGTTAATCGTATTACTGACCAAGGGACCACTTCCAAAAGCAAATCGAGGATGCTTGGTGTCTAAATGTGTCCAAAATACAAGTCAAAGGCCCCTCAGAATGATACTGATCGCTAGTAATGTAGAACCATGGTATCTGTCCTGTTGCGGTACTAATCAATGGTAGCAGAGACTTGCGGTATTCCACACATTATTGTACTACTCAAAGCTTATGAAATTCGACATTAATACAGACCTATGTTTTTCTCACTCTGCGGCGCCATTCACAGGCAACGCAAACCTATGATGTTCATCACGTAAGAGTACTAAACACAGGGACCTCTCCCTATCCCGTGGTGTTCCTCAGATAGTGGGTACTAATCACAGGTAAGGCAGGTCCATGGTAGCTATCATCCCATGGTCCCGCTCATATGGTGGTACTAATCACAGGTACTGCAAAAGCCGACCGCGCGGTGCTCCTGTGTGCTACTAATCACAAACCTATTTCGTACCTAATATAGTGGTACTACGCACAAGTAAAAGCGACCCTTGGTGTTCTCCGCGTGGTGGTACTAATCACATGTAGTTGCATGGTTCGAATACAATCATCCCTTGGTCGCCCCTTTTAGTCGGCTCTCACGACAGGCAGGGGATACCGTGGGTGTATTATTCGTCTGCCTCCCCCACCCACAGGGGGTGTGTGTTTGGTCCGCGAGTCCCTCATAAAGCGGATGACGAGGTCTGCTGACTGCTCGTCATCTCGCAAGATAAGGGAGATTGTACTCGAAAGGTTAAGACTACGGCGCAGATCGACCAGGTCCACACACTCCGTAAGGATGTGTACCAGGGTAAGATGGTCGCCGCAGGTACGCACCCGAGGGGGTTCTCCTTTCAGTAGATGGGAGTGCGTCAAGATACCGTGGCCGATCCGAAGGCGACATAATACCACGGCTTCCCTCCGCGAAGCCCGAAGGGAAGTCCTCCATACCTTCGTTGTTCCTTTTATCGCTCTCAGCTTATTGGGAAGTGGAATGGCCTGCCACTCCATCTCCCAATGAGACCTAACCAGATGTCTCAGCTGAGAGCGAATATCACTGGCTGGAACCTTGAAAGGCAACGGGGGCAGTGTAACTGCCTCCTTGGCAGCCTGATCTGCTAACTCGTTTCCCTCTATGCCCATGTGGCTGGGAAGCCACACAAACGTGATTCTGGTGCCGGCATCCGAACACCCGGCCAGCAGGTCCTGGATCCGCTGCACCAGAGTGTGCCGAGGGAAACAGGTATCAATAGACTGGAGCGAGCTCAAGGAGTCAGTACACACGAGAAAATGTCGGCGTTCATTGTACACTGCGTACCGCAGAGCCCCACAGATTGCATAAAGCTCTGCTGTGTACACACTACAGGTTTCCGGGAGAGCAAAAAGAAACCGATCATTTCCGACAACGAACGCACATCGAGCGGCTCGAAAAGCACACTGGTATTCGGACAAGGGTCCTTGTTGCTCCCGAGACCACACGAGACGACGATTTACCATCCTCTGAAATAGCTTACACAGGCAGTTTGAAAGACAAATTGGTCTGTAACTTCCTGCATACTTACGATCTTTGTCAGGCTTGAGGACAGGAATGATTATGCTGTCTCGAAACTGAGACGGAAAATCACCCTCTGATGATGATGATGATGATGATGCTTGTTGTTTTAAGGGGCCTAACATCGAAGGTCATCGGCCCCTAATGGAACGAAATGAATGACCTGAGACATGAAGTTAAAATTTTAAAAAGTATCCACTGACTAGAGTTAAAAAAGAATGGTGATGAAGAAAAATGAGGGTGAGATTAAAACAGTCAGTGGATCTAATACGCAATGCCTTATGTTCTATTAAAATAAGAGAAAGGACAGGAAATTGAAGGAATAACGCATTGCCCAGTAATACAGATATTAACACATAATTTACGTTAGACGTTCAAATAACACATTAAAATGCGCAACACAAAATAAAATGAAGTCAATGAGATAAAAGCGCAACTGACATAAACAACACTAGGACAAAGGACAACATCACACACGATAAAACAGACCGCTATCCCTCATAAAGCGGATGACGAGGTCTGCTGACTGCTCGTCATCGCGCAAGATAAGGGAGATAGTACTCGGAAGGTTAATACTACGGCGCAGATCGACCAGGTCCACGCACTCCGTAAGGATGTGTACCACGGTAAGATGGTCGCCGCAGGTACACACCGGAGGGGGTTCTCCTTTCAGTAGAGGGTGTCGAGGGAAACAGGTATCAATAGACTGAAGCGAACTCAAGGAGTCAGTACACACGAGAAAGTGTCGGCGCACATTGTCTAGTGCGTACCGCAGAGCCTCACAGATAGCATAGAGCTCTGCCGTGTACACACTACATGTGTCCGGGAGAGCAAAAAAAAAACCGATCATTGTCGACAACGAACGCACAGCCCACCTTCGTATCTGTCCTTGAACCATCCGTGTAAACGACGACCGAACCTGGATAGCGGCCAAGAACGGACAGGTAGATCCTCCGATAAATCGAAGGGTCCGTGTCTCCTTTCGGGCCAGTGTGCAAATCCAGGATGATTTCAGGTCGTCGTACAACCCACTTCGTTGTCTGACAAGGCAAGGAATCGAAGGTACGTCAAACAATTCATAACTGCTATCCAAGCGTATCCCAACCGGCCGCGTCGCACGTGGGTGAGCAACGTACAACAAGCGGTTGCCATTGTTGAACACGCAGGGATAGCTCGGATGAAGTGGCATCTGTCGCAAATTAGCGAGCAGGCTAGCGATGGGGCTAGTACGAAAAGCTCCCGTCGCCAACCTAACCCCGCTGTGGTGGATACTGTTCAGCTTCGCAAGAACGCTTGGTCTTGCGGAGCCATATGCTGCACTGCCGTAGTCTAACCGGGATAAAATGTGTGCCCGATAGAATCGCAGGAGCACCACGCGGTCAGCCCCCCAATTAGTGCTGCTAAGAAACTTCAAGAGGTTAAGCCTCTTGGTGCATTGCACTTTTAGCTCCCGCACGTGTGGCTCCCACGATAATTTACTGTCAAAAGGGAGCCCAAGAAATCGGTAGGTGTCAACAACTGGAAGAACGACATTTCCTAGATAAAGCTCAGGATGAGGGTGAAGAGTACGTTGACGACAAAAGTGGACAACGGAGGTCTTTGCGGCAGAAAACCGAAAGCCATGTTCTAAGGTCCACTTCTCCACCCTCCTAATAGCTTGCTGTAACTGTCGCTCTGCGACTGCCATACTGCACGAGCTATAGTGCAGAGCAAAATCATCCACATATAGGGACGGTATTACGGCTGGACCAGCAGCAGCGACAATACCGTTTATGGCAATCGCGAACAGAGTGACACTAAGAACCGATCCCTGTGGGACTCCGTTTTCTTGAACGTGGTATTGCGAATATGTCCTCCCTACTCGGACACGGAATAGACGGAGGGACAAAAAATTCGCAATAAATACCGGCAAGTTACCTCGGAATCTCCATTGATGCAGGACTGAAAGGATGCCATATCGCCAGGTGGTGTCGTAGGCCTTCTCCAAGTCAAAGAAGACAGCTACCAAGTGCTGTTTGCGGAGAAACGCATCCTGGATAGAGATCTCCAGGCGTACCTAGTGGTCTGTAGTGGATCGAGCGGCTCGAAATCCACATTGGTACTCGGACAAGAGTCCTTGTCTCTCCAGACACCACACGAGTCTGCGATTGACCATCCTCTCAAATAGCTTACACAGGCAATTTGTAAGACAAATCGGTCTGTAACTTCCTGCATACTTAGGATCTTTGTCAGGCTTGAGGACAGGGATGACTATGCCCTCTCGCCACTGAGACGGAAAATCACCCTCTGTCCAGATTCGGTTGAACACACGAAGGAGATATAGTAAACTATCATCACTAAGGTGTTTCAACATCTGGTTATGGATGTTGTCCGGTCCAGGAGACGTGTCCTTGCAAAGCACTAAGGCGCTGCGGAGTTCCCACTCCGTAAAGGGCACGTTGTAGTCCTCTGAATCATGGGTGGCAAAACTAAGGTGATGGCGTTCTGCCTCCCGCTTCAGAGGGAGGAAATCAGGATTGTAATTCCCGGAGCCAGAGACATCCGCGAAATGACTAGCGAGATGATTAGCAATCGCGAGGGGATCAGTGGCGACACTGCCTGCAATGGAAATTCCCGGTACAGCAGATGATCCTTGAATACCCGAAATTCGTCGAAGTTTCGTCCACACTTGAGATGATGGAGTATGTGACGTCATGGACGACACATATCTCTCCCATGAAGCCTTCTTACTTTGTCGAATAAGAACTCGCGCCTTAGCGCGGAGTTTCTTAAATGTTACCAAGTTGGCCACAGTAGGCTGTCGACGGTAACGTTTATGAGCGCGACGGCGTTCTTTGATGGCTGCTGCTATTTCATCGCTCCACCAAGGAACGAGTTTTCGGCGAGGAGCCCCCGAGAAAAACGGAATGGACTCCTCAGCAGCAGCAAGAATAACTTGGGTGACGTAAGTTATTTCCTCGCCGACGGTCCGCCTGACATCATCGGTAAAGACAGCTAGTGATGTGTACTTTGGCCAATCAGCATGTTTAAGAATCCATCGAGGGGGAGCCTCGACGGGTTTATGTTTCAACAAAGTAAGAATAATGGGAAAATGGTCACTGTCACAGAGATCATCGTGTGCATTCCACCGAAACAGTGGAACCAACGTACGGCTGCATAGACTTACGTCTATGCGAGAGTATGTGCCGTAACGTACACTAAAGTGAGTTGGTTCCCCTGTGTTCAAAATACATAAATCCAGATCTGTTAGAAGTGTTCCCAGCTCTCTTCCTCGGGGGCAAGGTGTTTCAGAAACCCATATGGGGTGATGGGCGTTAAAATCGCCCAATAAGAGGAAGGGTGGTGGAAGCTGATCTATAAGATCAGCGACATCATTAATGTTCAGATGCTGGCCAGGTGGAAGATAAACATTACACACTGTTGCTATGACAGGCAGCGAGACGCGAACAGCTACAGCCTCAAGAGGGGTTCTTAATGGAACCTCTTCGCTGTAGCTGTCAGAACTTACAAAAATGCCAACGCCTCCGGAAGCCCGGTGAGCATAGTATCGTTCTGTCGAGTATAGTTTGAAATGCCTCAAGACCGTATGATGACCAGGTCTGAAATTGGTCTCCTGAAGACAGACTATACTCGCTGCGTACTCACTAATAAGCTGACGTAACTCAGCAAGATGCCTGTCATAACCGTTACAATTCCACTGTAACAGTGCCATAGTGTGGACTATAAAAGGAGTGTTAGGTTATGAGCGAAAAAATGCTCGTAGGCCTAAACACTATCTAGTTCTACATCCGTAGATGTAGAGGACAGTGCGACATCCATTCCGTCATCGAAAGATGGCAGGGGTGTCGCCCAGAACTTCGACGCTTTTCGGGCGCGACGGGGTCCCCTACGAGGAGAGCGCGCCGGTTTTGGAGCAGGAGTGCCTCCTGGCGCAGACTCATATCCCCCAGATGGGGGGCATGACTTCTCCTTCGCAGGGGAAGTCCGAGAGCGCTCAGGACGGGCGCTCTTCTTCCCCTTCTTTTTTTCGAGTTTAGACGGGCTGGGAGATGGTTTCCCAGCCCTGGTCGACGATGCCGCCTCCGCCGGCTGGGGCACGACTTCCGTCGACCTCCTAGGGGGGGGAGACTTAGTCTTCCCCCCTTGCTGTGCCGGCTGGGAACTGCCAGCCGGCACAGACTTCTGTTTGGTCGAAGGTGGGGTGGTCCCCCCCTTCGAGCTTTGACTATTCGCGACGTTGCTGGGAGCAGCAACAGTCGCCTTGGGCGCAGCGGTCTGGACAGGTGTCTTGGTCGTAAATGACGAACCTGGAAGACTCTGAGCTATCAAGCTATAGTCGAGTGTACGGGCAGGTGTATTCATAGAATGAAACTTACGGCGCGCTTCCTGGTAGGAAAGACCATCCAGGGTCTTGATCTCCTGGATCTTCTTCTCACTCAGGCATGTCGGACAATTCCGATCCCGAGGAGAATGAAAACCGGAGCAGTTAGTGCACTTGTATGGAGTTGTGCACTCCTCCGCGCCGTGAGCTACTCGCCCACATGTACCACATACAGCCTGATTCGAACAGCGAGATACCATATGTCCGAATCGCTGGCATTGATAGCATTGCATAGGAGGCGGGATGTACGGCCTCACATCGCAACGATAAGTTGTTACCTTGACTTTCTCTGGTAACACTGACAACTTGAAAGAGACAATGAAGGCACCAGTGGCAACGTCTTCGCCGTTGACCTTGCGCGTAATGCGCCGGACGTGTGTCACGCCACGGTTCTTCATGTCTTCCATCAACTCGTCGTCAGTGTTCAAAATAAGGTCGCGGTGAAAGATGACTCCGCGAACCAGGTTCAAGGACTTATGCTCCTCCACTTTGACGGGGATTTCGCCAAAGTGCTCGCACTTAAGCAACTGATCAGCTTGCAGTGCTGTACGAGTCTTTAGAAGCAAACTACCGTTGCGCATTTTCTTAAGTTCCTCCAGTTCGCCATAGACGCCTTCGATGTGTCTACTAAACAGGATCGACTTCACCAGCTTAAAATCCTGCCCATCGGTTCTGGTAGCGACCAGAAACCTAGGGAAGCTGGATCCCATTCCTTCACGCTGCGCATGTTCCCAGGGAGTTGAACCTCTCAGGGAAGCAAAAGTTAAAGACTTAGGTGGGCGACCACCTTGTGAGAGCCGACTTCGTTTGGAAGCCATGCCCGATAGCATCCTCCCCGAATGCCACCCACTCCGATCAGGGGTCTCTGTAGCCGAACCAAGCAGCCAAGGCAATACCCACCTGGTCGTAGCAGGTATTGCCCGGGGTCCGATGTTGAACGATGCCTAATACGGGATGACTGAGGCAATGAGCACTAGGACTCCCTTCCTCCGGTCACCCGCAATAGCATGTACCCCATAGCGTGTACAGAGCACTAACAATAGAAAAAATAAATAAAAATAATTAATAATAATATGTCCTTCTGGCATTCGGCTGTGCGGGGACCTGCGTTGTCAGGCGGATACCACTGCCCGGGTACATGATACTCCCACCCGCCGCGTCCTGGGTGGTTGCTGGCACGGGCTTTCGAGCGTAGTCGCACACATAGGAGCTCCATCGCCGGGCAGCACGCACATCAAATTTTGAATGGTCTACATCTGACCCTCGGAAAAATAATAAAAAATAAAGAGGGGACCATGGCCACATGACCCTTTAAGTCGCCTTCTACGACAGGCAGGGATTACCTATGGATGTATTCAGCCTCTCCCATCCACAGGAGGTCCATCACATTATTCCAAACCGCAATCCATGTCCACGCCAAGGTCGCCCCTTTTTGTCGCCTCTTACGACAGGCAGGGGATACCGCGGGTGTATTCTACATGTGCGTCCCCCACCCGCAGGGGGTAGTGTGTTTGGTCCGCGAGAGGTATTTTATTTCCCTCAAGTCCGCCGGCAAGCCGGTTAGGACCCCCCTATCCGCCACCTGGGACGGCCACGTGGGAGTATCACCTCTCCCCCTACTACACCACCGTAGTAGGATCGTGAAAATCACCCTCTATCCAGATCCGGTTGAACACTCGAAGGAAATATAGTAGACTATCATCACTAAAATGTTTCAACATCTGGTTATGGATG
This sequence comes from Anabrus simplex, assembly GCF_040414725.1. NCBI lineage: Eukaryota > Metazoa > Arthropoda > Insecta > Orthoptera > Tettigoniidae > Anabrus > Anabrus simplex. The sequence continues at coordinate 163,399,211 of NC_090268.1, forward strand.
TTGTCCGGTCAAAGAGATGTGTCCTTGCAAGGCGCTAAGGAGTTCCCACTCCGTAAAGGGCACGTTGTAGTCCTCTGAAGCTTTGGTGGCAAAACTAAGCTGATGACGTTCTGCCTCCCGCTTCAGAGCGAGGAAATCAGGATGGTAATTCCCGGAACCAGCTACATCCGCGAAATGACTCGCTAGATGGTTAGCAATCGGGAGAGGGTCAGTGGCGACACTGCCTGCAATGGAAATTCCCGGTACAGGAGATGACCCTTGGATACCCGAAATCCGTCGAAGCTAAGTCCACACTTGAGATGATGGAGTATGTGACGTCATAGACGACACATATCTATCCCATGAAGCCTTCTTACTTTGTCGAATAAGAACTCGCGCCTTAGCGCGGAGTTTCTTAAATGTTATCAAGTTGGCTACAGTAGGCTGTCTACGGTAACGCTTATGAGCGCAACGGCGTTCTTGGATGGCTGCTGCTATTTCTTCGTTCCACCAAGAAACGAGGTTTCGGCGAGGAGTCCCCGAGAAAAACGGAATGGATTCCTCATCAGCAGCAAGAATAACTTGGGTGACGTAAGTTATTTCCTCGCCGACGGTCCGCCTGATATCATCGTTAACGTCAGCTAACGATGAGTACCTTGGCCAATCAGCATGTTTCAAAATCCATCGAGGGGGAGCCTCGACGGATTTTTGGTTCATCAAAGTAAGAATGATGGGAAAATGGTCACTGTCACAGAGGTAATCGTGTGCATTCCACCGAAACAGTGGAACCAACGTTCGGCTGCATAGACTTACGTCTATGCGAAAGTATGTTCCGTAACGTACACTAAAGTGAGTTGGTTCCCCTGTGTTCAAAGTACATAAATCCAGATCTGTTAGTGGTGCTTCCAGCTCTCTTCCTCAGGGGCAAGGCGTCTCAGAGCCCCATATGGGAAGATGGGCGTTAAAATCGCCCAATAAGAGGAAGGGTGGTGGAAGCAGTGCTGTAAGATCAGTGACATCATTTATGTTCAGATGCTGGCCTGGTGGAAGATAAACATTACACACCGTTGCTATGACAGGCAGCGGAACGCGAACAACGAGAGCCTCGAGTGGGATTCTTAATCGAACCTCTTCGCTATAGGTACCGGAACGTACAAAAATGCCAACACCACCGGAAGCCCGGTGAGCATAGTACCGTTCTGTCGAGTATAGTCTGAAATTTCTCAAGACCGTATGATGACCAGGTCTGAAGTTCGTCTCCTGATTACAGACTATACTCGCTGTGTACTCACTAATGAGCTGACGTAACTCAGCAAGATGCCTGTCATAACCATTACAATTCCACTGTAACAGTGCCATAGTGTGGACTATAAAAGGAGTGTTAGGTTATGAGCAATAAATGCTCGTAACCCTAAACACTATCTAGTTCTACATCCGTAGATGTAGAGGACAGCGCGACATCGATTCCGTCATCAAAAGATGGCAGGGGTGCCGCCCAGAACTTCGACGCTTTTCGGGGGCGAGTTGTTTCCCTACGAGGAGAGCGCGCAGTTTTGGGAGCAGGAGTGCCCCCTGGCGCAGACTCATACCCCCAGATGGGCGGCATGACTTCTCATTCGCAGGGGAAGTCCGAGAACGCTCAGCACGGACGCTCTTCTTCCCCTTTTTTTGTAGTTTAGACGGGCTGGGAGATGGTTTCCCAGCCCTGGTCAACGATGCCGCCTCCGCCGGCTGGGGCACGACTTTCGTCGACCTCCTAGGGAGGGGGGGGAGAGACCTAGTCTTTCCCTTTGCTGTGCCGGCTGGGAACAGCCTGCCTGCACAGTCTTCTGGGTGGTCGAAGGTGGGGTGGTCCCCCCTCCGAGCTTTGACTATTCCGACGTTCCCGGGAGCAGCAACAGTCGCCTTGGGCGCAGCGGTCTGGACAGGTGTCTTGGTCGTAAATGACGAACCTGGAAGACTCTGAGCTATCAAGCTATAGTCGAGTGTACGGGCAGGTGTATTCATAGAATGAAACTTACGGCGCGCTTCCTGGTAGGAAAGACCATCCAGGGTCTTGATCTCCTGGATCTTCTTCTCACTCAGGTATGTCGGACAATTCCGATCCCGAGGAGAATGAAAACCGGAGCAGTTAGTGCACTTGTACCGAGTTGTGCACTCGTGCGCACCGTGAGCTACTCGTCCACATGTACCACATACAGCCTGATTCGAACAGCGAGATACCATATGTCCGAATCGCTGGCAGTGATAGCATCGCATAGGAGGCGGGATGTACGGCCTCACATCGCAACGATAAGTTGTTACCTTGACTTTCTCTGGTAACACTGACAACTTGAAAGAGACAGTGAAGGCACCGGTGGCAACGTCTTCACCGTGCCGCAGGTTTGGGAGCAGGAGTGCCTCCTGGCGCAGACTCATACCCCCCAGATGGGGCGCATGACTTCTCATTCGCAGGGGAAGTCCGAGAGCGCTCAGCACGGGCACTCTTCTTCCCCTTTTTTCTAGTTTAGACGGGCTGGGAGATGGTTTCTTAGTGTGCCGATATGTAGCAGGGGGCGGGAAGCGCCTCTTGCTGCGGGCAACAGATCTTCAACAAGGTAATGGCCTTTTAACATCTGTATTTCTTGCTAGCTCAGCAGTTTAACTCTCAGGGTGGGTTCGAAACCTTTAATATGTAACCAATTCCTTTAAAATGTAAATTACTTTTCAGTATATGTAAACACTTCAAATCCCTTTTCCATAAAGCAGGGATAGAGAGTGCTTCACCCTCTCGAGCTCCCTTTCATTTTGAAATCGAGGTGACTACGTTTTCATAACCGATTCGTCTCTTCCTTAATGTATTAACGTTTTTTCATACGAGTCACCTCCCTAGCTTGGGATTAGCCCCTGTATATCGGTCTAGAGTAACTTAGGTTTTAATATTGTATATTTAGGAGTGCAAGTTCACGCCTCCAGTCCTTTCTGTACTTTGGGCCATTAACTTAACCTGATGTTTTGTTTTCTTCATGCGAAGGCCCTGTAGGTTGGGTATTATATACCCCTGTTTCTTTGCATGCCTTGATGGCAGTTTGGATAAGTCTGTTATTGCCTTTATAGGCTTGAAAGTTCGAGAGCGGGTCAGCTCTTTATGGTGTTGTGGTAAAGGTGCCTTAGAGAGGCTTGAGGTTAATATTTGGGAGCAAGTGCTCCTTGTATGAAGGGGTTTTCTGCCCCTGGGATCTGATCTGTAACCTGGCAAAGTTGAGCTTGCAGCTCGAGGAATGTAAAACGGGGCTCGAAGCCCAAATCTTATAACGAACTGTAATTTGTAATTGCTTTATTTGTTGATCTGCTACTTGGTACCTGTTAATACTCTGTTATTTGTTGATTTTGAAAAGAAAATATAACCTTTGTTAAAGTTTTAAATTAACTTTTTTTTGTAGTTGAGACCTATTCCAGCCCGCACCTTCTTTCACCTCTAACTACCACGGATATCTCCGTAACAGAGATTATCTGAAATATACACTCTGAAAGTACCTGTTCAGCCGGCTGGACATCAGGTTTTAACTTGGTCCCATGATCATAACAGGCTTAAAATCAGTTGTTACACATGTGGCATTCTGCCGGTTCTGCTGGTTTGATATGCTACCTATGTTTTAAAATATCAATTGTTGCCTTATTTTAGACAACAGTACACTCTAATAATATGAACAATTGACTTTTCATTGTAATGTGCATGTGAGACATAACCTTACTTACATATATTATTCTTTACCTCAGGCGTGTGCCATGAGAAACCACTTACGGAAGAGGGGATTTTACAAGCAATGGACAACAGTGATCTTGAGGGTGCATCATCTGATTACAATGAAGATGAATTCCAACCTATGCCATCAGACAGTGATGATGATGATGATGCTTGTTGTTTTAAGGGGCCTAACATCGAAGGTCATCGGCCCCTAATGGTACGAAATGAGACGAAATGGAATGACATATTAAAAGTCTAAAATACTCCACTGACCAGAATGTAAAAACGTGAGAACGAAGAATGAATGGATGGACATGAATTTAAAACAATCAGTGGTTGCGACCCGCAATGTCTCACATGCACGTAAACAGACGTGACAATATAGTATTACTGACCAAGGGACTACTGCTATAGCGTAACACTGAATGGCTTATGCGTGCAGTCAAAAGGGGGTCCTAAATCGAAGTTATCGGCCCCTCATAACGGTACTGATCGCTATCAAAACAGAACCATGGTATTTGTTCTGTTGCGGTACTAATCAAAAGTAGCAGAGACTTGCCGCATTCCACACATTATTGTACTACTCAGAGCTTATGAAATTCGACCTATAATACAGACCTATGTTTTTCTCACTTTGCGGCGCCATGTACAGGCAACGCAAACCTATGGTGTTCATCACATAAGAGTACTAACCACAGGGACCTCTCCCTATCCCGTGGTGTTCCTCATATAGTGGGTACTAATCATAGGCAAGGCAGAAACATGGTAGCTATCATCCCATGGTCTTGCTCATATGGTGGTACTAATCACAGGTACTGCAAAAGCCGACCGCGTGGTGCTCCTGTGTGCTACTAATCACAAACCAATTTGGCACCTAATGTAGTAGTACTACGCACAAGTAAAAGCAACCCTTGGTGTTCGCCGCGTGGTGGTACTAATCACAAGTACTTTCATGGTTCTAATACAATCAACCCTTGGTCGCCCCTTTTAGTCGGCTCTCACGACAGGCAGGGGATACCGTGGGTGTATTATTCGTCTGCCTCCCCCACCCACAGGGGGTGTGTGTTTGGTCCGCGAGAGGTATTTTATTTCCCTCAAGTCCGCCGGCAAGCCGGTGAGGACCCCCCCATCCGCCACCTGGGACGCGCCACGTGGGAGTATCACCTCTCCCCCTGCTACGCCTGCGTAGCAGGTTCGTGGCCATCAGACAGTGATTCGGAAAGTTCAGATTCAAGCCCCCATCCAGAACCTGACGCTATTCCTCGTGAGGTAAATTATTTACTGTATTGATCAGTATACTGAACATATGAGTAATTATGATGGAGGACTTTTGAGACTAATTAGGCATTCTACTTTCTTTATTTCAGAATCAGAAAAAAAAATCCAGGGAACTAAAATGGAAAGCACAAGATTTCACTCCCACTCCTAACTGCGCAGAGGACCTTGACTGGGAAGTAAATGGACGGGATCATTGGACACATCTTGATTATTTTAATAAGTATTTTGATGATGATTTCTGGAACCTTGTAGCAGATCAGAGCAACAGAAGAGCCCTTCAGGACAACGTCTCCGCGCCTTTGAGAGCAACAGCAGGAGAGTACAAAATGCTAGTAGGAGCTCATATCATTACTGGTGTCTTGAAGCTACCACGACTTACAGTAGACTGTATTATTGCCCAAATTTGAGGATTCCTGCTGTAGTACAAATACCCAGGGATAGATTCTACAGACTAAAATATTATTTGCATTTTGTGGACAACCTTGCTGTTACAGATGAAGTGAGAAAAGAAAACAGACTCTGGAAAGTTCAGCCAGTTATTGATGCAGTGAAAAATGTCTGTAACAAATTACCCCGTTGCATTAACCTAAGTATTGACGAGCAAATGATTCCGTTTAGTGGCACAACAAAGTTGAAACAGTATGTTAAACGCAAGCCTAACCCTGTAGGATTGAAGAACTATGTTTAGCATCACCGCAGAGTCTTGTGCTTGATTTCTTTATTTATCAAGGAGCAAATACCTGGCCAGATGGGAAGCCTAATCAGGAATACGGAATAGGGGGCTCTGTTGTAATTAAGATCACAGAGAATTTAAATAGAAGTCACGTACTGCATTTTGATAGGTACTTCACTTCAGTCCGTATTCTTGGCCACCTATTAAACCGAGGCATTTATGCTACAGGTACAATTCAAGCAAATAGACTCCAAAAGGACCTGAAGTTGAAGTTGTCCTCCGATGAAGCCCTGCAGAAAAGAGGAAGGTGAAGCTATGGTGAATTTGTATGCGAAGACGGCAGTATTAGTCTTTTGAAATGGATGGACAATCGTTCAGTTCTGATGGCTTCTTCAGCGACTGGAGCAAAGCTTCTACAGTATGTCCGGAGGTGGTTGATGATGATGCTTGTTGTTTAAACGGGCCTAACATCGAGGCCATCGACCACTAATTGTACGAAATGAAAGAACAAAAAAACAAAAATGTCAAATTCATCCACTGACCAAAAAAATAATAATGTCATGAAGAATGAATGAATGGACATGAACCCAACAAAAAAGGAAACAAAAAACAAAATACAGTGGATCAGACTCAAACAAAGATCATACATAATTGATTACTGACCAAGGGACCACTCATAAAGCACAATGATGCTTGCAAAATCCATGCCTAAGGCCCCACAGAATGGTACATGTCGCGAGTAAAGTAGAACCATGGTATTTGTCATGGTGGGGTGCTAATCAAAAGTAGCGAAACTCACGGTTTTCCATACAAGACAGTACTACTCAGAAGTATTGTACTTCGTACAGGTAACGCAGACCTATGGTGTTTCTCACACAATAGCGCCACTCATAGCCAGCGCAAACCAATGAGTTTCCTCACCTAGGTGTACTAGGCACGGATGCCGGTCCCACGGGTGCCTTGATGTTCCTCACATAGTGGATTCTAATCAAAGGCAACGCAGACCCACGGTGTCGCTCATATAGTGGTACAACTCACAGGCTACGCCCAGACCCGCGGTGTTGCTCACATGGGTACGACGCACGGGTACTGGAAACCCACAGGGGAACCAACTCTCTGCTGCTACTAATCACAAACACATTTCGTACCGAATATAGTGGTACAACTCGCAAGTACAGGCAACCCATGGTTTTCCCCGCTTGATGGCACGAATCAAAAGCAGTTTCATGGTTCCAAATTTATCATCCCTTGGTCGCCCATTTTAGTCGCCTCTCACGACAGGCAGGGGATACCGTGGGTGGATTATTCGTCTGCGTCCCCCACCCACAGGGGGTAAAGAGAGAGAGAAAAAGAAAGAAGGGATCCGTCACTTCGAAAGATGAAGTAACGGACGAAGAAAGCAAGGGCCATGGAGGGCGTGAAAATGAAAGACTCCCTAGACCTCGAATGCTCTAATACCGTCGGGGTCGGAAAAGAACAAGAGTGGACCAACGCAGGTCGGACAGGATAGACGAAAGTGAGGAGCCTGGCACAAGTAAGTGGAAGCAATGCCAGGACTCAGGTAAGGACCCCGTGGTCGCCAATCCACACTCCCAAGTTGAGAGCCCCTTGGGCCCGTTTTAGTCGCCTCTTACGACAGGCAGGGGATACCGTGGGTGTATTCTTCATCTGCGTCCGCAACCCACAGGGGGTGTGTCCGGAGGTGGGACAAGAGAGAAAAGAAGTACATCCTTGTTCCATGTCCCAAAACAGTACCAAGTTATAATTATAGTATGGGCGGAGTGGATCTCTGTGATCGGCTGATCGCTTTCTATAGGATCATTATGAGAACACCCAAGGGGTCAGTTAGGGTGTTCTGGCATTTCATAGATCTTGCCATAGTCATTTCATGGATTCTTTATAAAATGGATCAAGTGGCAATGGGAACAAGGCGCTGCGATATCATGGATCTGCTGCATTTTAAGATTTACATGGGTGAATCACTGTCAACGGGTGCTAATGGCCAAGTTGAACACCGGAAACGTGTTACCCTACAGCATTTTCCTCTTCCTGACAGCTCCAGCGATTAAGATGAGCGCCAGGTAGAAAAGAAAACAAAAAATTTCCCAGACGTATCCCTACGAAAGACAGCCGACTGACAGGAAGCGAGCACCTTCCTATATGTGCTGTGGAAAATAGTCAACAATTCATGAGGTGCCGCAATTACAATTGCACAGGTAAAACCAGTTTCGAATGTGTAGCCTGTGATATATTCCTTTGCATAAACAAAGAACGTCAGTGCTTCTTCGAGTTCCACACCTAGAAAGAACTGGACGGCTGAAGTCAATGATACTAGAATATCAAATGTGTATTTTTTATGATTTGCTGTAAATGAACAATCATTCTAACTCGTTTTTTTTTATTTAAATGAGTAGCTGAGGCTGTAATCTACACTTAATAAATTTGATGACAATGTAATTATAAAGAAATCTAATTTTCTTCTGTGATGTTCCACAAGCAATCCCCATGTTGAATGTCCAGCCTACTGGACAGTCCCCCCCCCCTCCCCACCTGATATTTGTAGCATTTTGGTAAGCATATTCTCAATATTCTGTGGTTATTTCAACCTCAAAAATTCATGAAAATCACTATCTTACAAAAAAAATGGAATCGCGGGACTCAGGAGGTTAAAGTGATAGACTATCTGTTTGTCCGCGCTCGTGTTTGAAGGAATGTTGCGGTGATTAGCCAGCACTGTAACATGTAAATAGATGGGTGTCACGGTTTTATAAGTGTATACATTTATGTAGATAATTTCAGGTGTATTTTCACAATGTTCAAGTGTAGTGACTGTGGTTTATTATACAGGCTTATTATACAAAGTTTAAATAGACACATTAATAGTACACATAAGGAAATTAACTCAAGTGGCCCTGACGCTACTAGTGCCCGTAATTTTACATGCAGTGTATGTTCACATACAAATTCTAAAAGGACATATATATTGTCACATTTCCGCAATATTCATGACATTGTCATTCTTTTGAAGAGTTTAAGGAATGGAAAAGAAATTATGAAGCAAAAAACCTTGTACGATATGTTTTAATGTTTGGTTCTGAGGACATTGCAAAAAGTGAGACAGTATATTACAATTGTCATCGTTCAGGACACTTTATATCAAAGGGGTCGGGGTGCCCGTCATTTAAAGAGCCAAGGCACATGAAAGACTCATGGTTTCTGCCCTTGAACAATAAAAGTTACTTTAGTTTAAGAGGGAAGGTGTAAGGCTGTTTTTTCACCTACTCATGTGGGGCATCAAAATGATATAGAGCATTTATTTTTAACTCAGGATGAAAAGAGTTCTTTGGCAGCTAAAATAGCATTAAAAATTCCTTTTGATGTAATATTAGATTGATATTCGAAGCAGTCTGAAAACCCCAGAAGAACTGCAAAGAATTCATCTCCTCATAAGAAGAGATTGCATAACATTGAGAAGTGAAGCTGTGAAGCATTCTAATGATGCAGTGTGTGTTGATGCCTGGGTGAATGAGGTGAGAACAGGAAGTGGGGACTGTGTGTTATTTTATAAGCCTCAGGGGAAGGTTTCTGAAGAGTATACTTTCTTGGCTAAAAATGAATTTGTTTCGCATTAATGAATGATGCACAAGCTTTTATGCTGGAGAAATATGGAGGGGATGCTGTATACATTGATGGTACCCATGGACTCAATGCGTATGATTTTGAATTGATAACCCTTATAATTATTGATGATATGCGTCAGGGTTTCCCATGTTCATTTTTATTTACAAACAGAACTGATGAAGGTCTTAGAGATTCTATTTTTAAAAATCAAAGACCATCTTGGCAATTTGTCTCCAAAGATTTTAATGTCAGATATGGCAGATTCATTTTTAGTGCTTGGATTGAAGTTATGGGGGAACCAAATCAAAGGCTGTATTGCTGCTGGCACACTGACCGGACATGGCGTAAGAACCTTGGCAAAATCAAATCTAGAGTCAAACAAGCAGAAGTGTACAAAATTATAAGATCACTTATGCAAGAGCGAAGTGTGAATACATTCAGTATTATTTTTGAGCCAGCTGTTCAGAAATTAATTGATGACCCTGACACCCATGATTTTGGTAAATATTTTTTAGAAAATTATGTTCCCACAGCCAGACAGTGGGCATTCAGCTATCGGATGCACTGTAGTTTGAACACAAATATGCACACTGAGAACCTGCGTAAGTGCCTAAAAATATATATACTTGCAAGGAAAGAGAATGAAGCGCCTGGACAAATCCATTTGTGCAATAATGAGATTCCTCAAAGATAAGATGTTTGTCAGGGTCATCACTATGCATAATGATAAAGTGACAAGTAAGCTGAGGGACCTTAGGCAAAGACACAAAATTAGTCTGACATTAAGAAAAGATTTAGTTTTACAGGAAGACAACATATGGACTATTCCATCAACACCCAGTTCTGATATGTACAAAGTTGTCCCGCTGAAACAAAACTGTGAGTGCCAGTTAGTATGTAATGACTGCAAGTCATGCATTCACAGCTAGTCTTGCAAGTGCATCGATTCTGCCATACGATTCAACATGTGCAAACACATTTATCTTGTATGCCAGATTATTTCAGAGGTAGAGGTCAATCCTGAAGAATGCCAAGAACACCTTTAAATATGTTCTGAAAAAGAGTTAGAAGTGATGATGATGATGATGCTTGTTGTTTTAAGGGGCCTAACATCGAAGGTCATAGGCCCCTAATGATACGAAATGAAATAACAAAAATTGCAAAGGCATCCACTGACCAAAATAAAAATAAAATATGTCATGAAGAATGAATGGATGGACAGGAACTCAACAAAACACAAAACAAACAAACAAAACCCAGTGGATCGGACTCAATACAGATCGAAAATAACATTATTACCGACCAAGGAACCACTTATAAAGCACAATGATGCTTGGTGTCTAAACGGGGAGCAAAATCCACGTCTAAGGCCCCACAGAATGGTACATGTCGCGAGTAAAATAGAACCATGGTATGTGTCATGTTGGGGTATTAATCAGAAGTAGCGAAGACTCACGGTGTTCCACACAAGATGGTACTACTCACAGGTATTGCAATACGTACAAGTAACGCAGACCTATGGTGTGTCTCACACAATGGCCCAACTCAGAGTCAACGCAAACCGAGAAGGTTCCCCACCTAGGTGTACTAAACACGGGCGCCGGTATTCCCGTGGTGTTCCTCACATAGTGGGTACTAATCACAGGCAACGCAGACCCACGGTGCTGCTCATATAGTGGTACAACTCACAGGCTACGCCCAGACCCGCGGTGTTGCACACATGGGTACGACGCACGGGTACTGGAATCCACCAGGCCAGGCTTTTCCTGCTACTAATCACAAACATATTTTGTACCGAATTTAGTGGCACTACTCGCAAGTACAGGCAACCTATGGTGTTCCCTGCGTGATGGTACGATTCAAAATTAGTTTCATGGTTCTAATTCAGTCAGCCCTTGGTCGCCCCTTATAGTCGCCTCTTACGACAGGCAGGGAATACCGCGGGTGTATTCTACATGTGCGTCCCCCACCCGCAGGGGGTAGAGTTAGAAGTTGCTGAAAAAGAAGTATTATTGAAACAAATCTCCACCGTTGCACTTCAAAGCACCAGTACTACAGAAACCAATAATCAACACAGGTGGTTAGATATCAAGAAACAAAAATCATTATCTCAGTTAAATGAAATCAATGAATTGGTGCAAAATTTCGCAACCATTCAAGAAGCAGATGCTTTAGAGAAGTAAGCCTACATTAGCAGCAGTTCAAAGTTTTAACATGCCATATAATCAAACAGACACATCCCAGAAAAGAAAAATTGAACCTCAAAGGAGACTCATCTAAACCAAGGAGGAGAGATCGAAAAAAAGTAGTACAGTGACCAAACCATCTCCAGCGGAGCAACAAGCTATTACCTTGAATTTAATCAGTTCTGTTGACAATGAGGGACATTCTACATGGAACCAATAAATGCCCTATGAACAATATCTACTGTTTCTGAATGCTCATGTTTGGATGAATTCATTCAAATGCATTATTAACCATCCTACATCTAACATTGAGTGAGACATACAGCTCAGTAAAAAGTATTTTATAGGTTAAGAACCTGCCTTATGGTATCACACTGAACTAATAGTTCGTAGTACAGTAGCATTAGGGCATCTAGTAAGCTTAGTAATGCATATTTGACAGTTATCCTAACTTAATTTTCGGACAGCTGACAAGTGTTTGATTGCCTATAGTGTGTGCGCATTTGTAATGTGCTTCGACAAGTGACAAAATGACAAGTCGCCGCTCTTCCATACGCTAGTCGTCAATGATGAGTAATATATTTTTACAATAATTTCCTCTTGTTTTGTTGAAAGAAGTCCTTACCTGGTGAGTTCACTGTAGTTTCATTCGGTACATGCGTTTACGTAGTTATTTTATAGGCCTAGTATTATATGTAGTAACGAAGACCGAGTCGCACTCCGTATCAGTATCAGCTGTTTGCGTTTACGGTGCACAAGCATGTGTCTTAGCTGTTCCCAGTTCACCAGCGCGCTCGCAACATTACGTGCCATAGCTTAAAACTAAAGCTCGCTCACCGAACTTTCCGAAGTTCTCTGATGATTTTCTTACAGCGATATGTGGCGAAATATGAAACTATTGCTCCCTCAGGAGCTAGACTCTTGTCATGTAATCGGCCTTGTACATTCGCTGCTGCCTTCCTTATCGCCCGACCTGCTGAACATCTCGCTGCATCCCCCCCCCCCCCGATCCCTCGGTCATCAGTCCAGCGCTGATACCGAGTGAGGTTGGATAGTCGTCCAACGGGTTCCCAGTATTCCGCTGGGAACTCTATTTTATTTTCTACTAGATTGGGTGAGCAACAGAGTGTCTTATTAACTATTATTATTAATATTATTATTTGCCCAGTGGATTTTGGCAATCAGGGCCTAACTTTACCTTCGTCACCATGGTCAGTTTCAGTTTACATGAGTGTTTTTTAACAAAATAATGGCATCAAGATAATTAATACACTCAAGAGGCTTGAATGATTGAATATGAGGCCTGGACTTAGTAACCGTACTATGAACTGGCTTTGCACTCTGCATCGTAACGTGCTTGGGCGACTCCCACAGTTGTGATCCCGTCCTCCTCCCCCCTTGTTACACTCCTTTTCCTTCTATTTTAAAACTGTGTTCGTTTATCTTGTTCCGCGGAGGCTTGTTGTTATATCTTTTTTAAATTGCCTGAACTAATATAAAATTTTGTAGATGATCTAGGGGTTTCTTTTATATACTGTACATTATTCCTATTCAAAACATTGTTCTTATACTTTACCATGCTGTGGAATGTTGAGTTTTTGGTTATCTTTCAAGTAGTAAGAGTATAATCTTGGTTAACTTATTCCCTCCACTGACCTCTCATTGGTCCCAGCCTGTTTCTTATTGGATAGCCTGCCAATGTATCTAAATAATTACTACGTCATATGGATTACTACCTTCTACGAATTGCTGCATATCGATACATGTTTGGTCCCATATACCCCCACAATTGTAACACCCTTCAAAACTATGTGACTAGTTGTACAGTACCTGGCCAAATTAATATGACCACCTAAGGAAACCTAGGAAAATAAACTTTAAATTGCCTTTATGCATTTCATTCATGTTTTATTTATGTTAATTGTGTGAAATGTGACTAGACTTATACATATACACACAGAATAACACAACTAATCACAAAACTCAGATTTGAACCCTCATTTAATTGTCAATAGTAGTATTTTGTCAGTCCTCCTTTTGCTGCAATAACGGCCTGCACTCTGCGAGGCATGCTATCTATGCATCGTAAGCTCATATCCTTCAATTGCTGGTTGTGGTTCCAGTGGAATATTATCCGTTCAAGTAAATGTATCCTCGTAGTGACATTGTCTTTTGCCACTTCCCTCTTTAACAGTTCCCATACATTCTCAATTGGGTTGAGGTCGGGAGAATTACCTGGCCAGTCCAACAGAGGAACTTCCTTTTCCTTCAAGAATATTTTGACAGTCTTTGCCGTATGGCATGGCGCACCATCTTGCATAAATATTTTCTTTTCATCTCCTTTGAACCAGTCCCGGAGTTGTGGAAGAAGTCGAGTTTGCAGAACATTGATGTACTGTTGTTGTTTCATCGTACCTTCAACGATGTACAGCCTACCCAGACCTCTGCCACTAATCACTGACCATATCATCACCGAAGTTCAATGTTTGATAGTCTTTATCACACAATCTTCACTGAATTTTTCCAATGTCCTTATCTTAATAAACTGAGCCTTGTTCACTAAAATCTGGAAGGTGCTTTCGTCACTAAAGCATACCTGAAACACAAAAGCACTTTGTAATTTTTTTTAAACTATGGATAATTTTCAAATCAAATGAAGAGTTGGAAAACATACTGATCTCCAGTCTTCTACAGTGAAGTGTTTGTGCGCCTTAGCCCATTCCAACCGTTGCTTCATCATCCTTGGATTAAGTCTGGGCTTGCGAGCAGGTCTGCAGCTTTTGTAGCCCAAGTCTGCCAGTCTCCGCCGAACTGTTCTGGTAGACACTGGAATTCCTGCATCGTTTAATTTCCTACTTATGATGCTGTTCGTTGCTGCTCTATCTTCTATTATTATTTTTCTCAACATTCGTTCACCGCGAGGTGACAGCACTTTTTTTCTGCCACACTTGCCCTTACGATTCGATGCCAGAGTGTTCTTTTCACGTAACCTACGACTGACATTAGCCACTGAAGTTTTTGAAACTCCAACTTTTTTTTGCTATTTCTCGCTGTGAAAGATTAGTTTCAGTCAAAAGACCTTGAATCATTCTCCTTTTGTTTGGTGACAGGTCCTTTTCTAAGCCCATTTCTGAAAACATAATGATTTGAGGTTAGAATTGGAAAATGTTGTTAATTTTCCCCCAAAGGAGCATAAACTTATCGTGAACGGACACGAAATATAGGTACATGCAAGCAGAAATGAAAATAATTGATTAGGATTAACTTACCATTAGAATTTTACCTTTAAAAAGCAACTTGTGTGCAGAGAAAATGAATACAAGAGCGACACGCATTTTTCTCTATAAGTATAAATTGGCGCCAACATGTAAACAGTGTGACCAACATACAATATTTTTCACAATTCTTCGACTTAAATGTTTCCTTGATATATAAATGCACTTACAGTCTTCCTACAAACACTTTCCAGTGACGAAAATGGTTAAATGAATCCATAAAGAGAGAAAATATGAGGTGGTCATATTAATTTGGCCAGGGACTGTATGATTCCAATACTGGAACTATACAACGTGTAACTATTTCGATTATTTGACAATAGCTAAATGGTCATTTCAAAATAGCCTAAATCCTGACGGGGATTGTTTTAAAATCTAAATATTTCGAATTGTAGGGTTAGGTGACGCTGAAATTCAAGATTTCCTCATAGTCCCTGCTGTATAGGATCTTTAAATGGAATTCGAGGATGAGGAAGATGACCTAGCAGTTCCTGTGAGTGATGGAGAACCGGACCGTGACGACATAGGTTCATCATCTGCTTCAGAAGATGACGAACCCGTTTCATCACTCAGAGGATCACGACCACTTTGGCGGCAAATAAATGAGTAAGTATGCTGTTGGAAGCCATACAATACGAATGTTAGAATTAATTAGCGGAAGTAAATTTCACGCATTCCTGGGTTTTGTAGAGAATTATCTACTTACACAAACTTCATTTCTCTTCAGGTTTCATCCACCAAATCAGATAGCCAAACAACCTATCAACCCGCGAGAGATTTCGTTGAGGTAAAAAAGCCCTTTGTATACTTCACCAGATATTTAGACCCCACATTATTTGACGAGATGGACTTGTACACACACAAAAATCTGTATTAGACATAGGGAAATCATTAGACACTAATGCTGAGGAAATATCTACGTTTTGGGACTGTAGCATTGTAGCCGGATTGCTTTCATTTCCACGCTTACGCATGTGTTGGGGAAACAAGAACCCGTTTTCCACTCATAGCAGATAACATCTCTCGTGATAGATTTTTTCTCATACGCAAGTCTCTAAAAGTTGTTGATGACAACGTGGTAACAAATGAAATGAAAGAACACAATTCCTTCTGGAAAGTTCAACCAATATTAGCCCGTGTCAGGAATGCGTGCCTCGAAAACCCTCGTCATAAAGATATATCGGTGGATGAACAAATGATCCCTTTCCATGGACATGTTAGGATGAGGCAGTATGTGAAAGGAAAGCCGCGTCCTGTTGGCCTGAAGAATTTTGTTTCAACCAGTACATTTGGCTTACCACTTGATTTTCACCTCTATGAAGGTAAAGGACCTCAGATTATTTCGGAAAAAGTGCCTCAACCTGAAGAACTGGATATTGGAGGGAGAGTAGTCAAGCTTTCAGATACGATGCCTTCTGGTTGTTGTTTATTTACGGACAGATATTTTACATCAGTCGCCCTCCTTGAACTACTTTCACATGGATCTATATTAGCTAGTGGTACCATTATGTCAAGTCGACTGCCCCAAAGTCTGTAAGATTGAAGAGTGACAACGAGATGAAAAAGCAAAGAGGCTCATTTGACCAGATTGTTAGACGTGATGATAAACTAGGATTAGTCAAGTGGTATGACAACAGGCCGATTTTCTTGGCTCCACAGAATATGGTGTTGAATCTGTGGAAGACTGCAGGAGGTGGTCTAAAAGAGATCACGCCCACATACAAATACCTAGACCAAACCTTGTCAAACAGTACAACTCGAAGATGGGGGGAGTTGACCTGCTAAACAAAATTACAGATAAATATCCAATGTGAGGTCGAACTAAGAAGTTGACCATAAGGGTTATGCATCATTTTTTGATTTTGTTACTACAGCATGCTGGATTGAGTATCGTACAGCAGCGAAAGAACAAGGTATGAAGAAGAAAGATATCATGCCATACTTTCAGTTCAAGATGGATGTGGCAGAGAATTTGATATATCCCAAGTTTGTAGGCAGAGATGATGATCTGGAGGTAGATGAAAACAGTGATGAAGAACCTCGTTCCTCAACGCCAAAGCGACATGCACCTACATCTCTTCCACCTGTGGCAAAGAGAAGTAGATATGCCATGCATCTTCCACAGATGATGAGCAAATGCCAGACTTCTCGTTCATGATGCAGAGCCAGTGGATGTTCAACTGGCCTTTGTGCGTTGTTCAGACTGTAAAGTATCCCTATGTTTCAATGCGGAAAGGAACTGCTTTATGGATTTCCATCAAACCTAAAGACAATAATGAAGTAAATTCACAAAAACTGCAATTTTTCAACATGGTTATTGAAATTTTTGAAAATGGCAGGAATACATTAAATTTAGAGTTTTGTGATTTCTGTGTCTGTATACATTTGTATTATATAAATAAAGTATCTATGGATTATTTGTATGCTTATTATTTACAGTGGGAAGGTAAGCATTTTTTTTCATGAGCGTATGGTTCTACTATGTTCAGTCCCAATGTATCATATATGATACATGCTGTATCCGGTTTCGATTTTGTGAAAATATTTTAAATACTGAAATCGTGTTTCTTTGAGTCTAAGTTGTCTTTCCCATAAAAATATGTGAAAGTTGTTCATTAATATATCTATGCTCAGGACTGAAGAGGGTATACACACGCAGTTTAATTTTGGCTGATGGTAAGTCTCCTCTTTGCAGACTTTACACAAATAGCGGTGCACGCCTTTCATTTTAATCATGTGACGGAGTTCATAATTAGAGTTCATCCACTCGCAGGTCGTCATGGCGTCTGTACAGAAAAAGTCACTCCAGATATCCATCTTCTTGTCGTGAAGTTCGCATAGTAGTTTATCGTATGCTCTAGTGGTAGGCAGCATCCGTTGGCTTCTAAAATCTTGTATATAAAACGATTGATTGGCTAACACATGTAACAGACGGGGGATGTATATTTTGAGAGGTTGACTAACTTCTCTAAAAAAGCTTCCTTCACTTTTTCATTAGGTCCTTCTTGGTCAGGTGATCCCATATATTTTCTGATGATGATGTTTGTTGTTTTAAGGGGCCTAATATCGAAGGTCATCGGTCCCTAATGGAACGAGATGGACGGCAGGATATATATTTAAAATTTTAAAAGGTATCCACTGACAAGAGTTTTAAAAAATGGCGATGAGAAAATGAGTATGAGATTAAAACAATCAGAGGATCTAATTCGTAATGCCTTATTTTCTATTAAGATAAGAGAAACTACAGGAGAAACAAAGGAATAAGGCATTGCCTGGTAGTGCCGATATATATATATAAGCAGTACTACTTGAGCAACCGGACAGTGTAGACGTGTGGTAAGGCGAGTGCAGTAAAACATGATTGGTATTCAACAACATCGTGCGGCGATAGGCGGCTGGCAGAGCAGGCAGAATAAGACGAAGGGAAATGAGACGGACAAGAGAGAACTGGGGAAGATTGGCGAAGCTATTCTGGCAGCGATGGTGATAACTATGCTACTAATCATAGGGGGAGTGGAGATGAATCCAGGCCCCGACATGAGCTGGGAAGACTGGGATAGAATCAAAGGGCTGAGAGGAGATGCCGTAAAAACATATACTGGTAAAGGCACTGGTAAAGTAATTGAGCCAAGAACAAGCCAGGGGTTTTGAAGATATGAAGATATGGTTCAAGGAGCAGTGGGGAGCTACGGAAAAAAGAATAGAAGAGAATGAGAGAGCAACGGGAGTGCTAAAAGAGAAGGTGAAAAATCTGGAGAAGGAAGTGGAGTCCCTGAAGAATGAGCTCGGACTTGCTAATCAAGAAAAGACGAAGAAATGCGTGTATATATATATATGGACTACAGGAAGAGCGAAATGGAGATAAAGTGAAGCCTATATATAAAGTGGTGGACCTCGTATAAAATAAACTGAAAATTAACTTCAGTAAAGTAGATATGGACGATGTAGAGAGAGTAGGAAAAGTGAAAGGCAGTAGACCAGTGAAAGTGAAGCTCATGTCAACTATAATGGCGCATATAGTGGTAAAAAACGCTAGGAATTTACAAGGCGAAAAGACCTGGATAAACAGAGACTTAGAAAGAGAAGGAGTTGAGAATAGGAAAATTCTATGAAAGCATTTACGACGAGCTAGACATCGAGGCATAAAAGCATTTATTAAGGACCAAAGGCTGGTGGTAACGAACGGTATCTGGTGGCGTGTTTGGTCCGTACCAAAACTAAAAGGTATGAAGGAAGAGATGAAACGGGAAGAGGAGCGATCGAAGCGGCCAAAAGACAGGCAGGAGGACGCACAAGAAGAAGGAAGAAACGGGGCAACGATGACTGAAGCGACGAGACAAGAAAACGGTGCAGTGCAAGGTAATGTCAGTGGAATATCAAGTGTGCAGGTTCAAGAAGTGTTATTGGATAGTGCTCCGCAAGGAAAAGAGGTTGCATTGATTACCGACCTAGGGGGTGACAAGAGAGAGACCTTATGTCTAAGGGGAGGAGCAGGAGTCTGAAAGATCTATGGGGGAAAAGAAATAAAGGTTTAGAAGATAAAGAGAAGAAAGATTACAATAAAGTGTCCGAGAATGACGGAAGTGAGGTAGAAGCTGATAATGAGAGGGTGACGAGTAAAAATAAAGAGAGTGCCTCGGAGGGTAGGGAAAAATACTATAACTAGGCTGGAAGACAGGCTTTAATATTGAAGGTGTATTGAGTAAAATAGGCAATACAAAAGTGAAAAATTTAATAGAAAGCTTTGATATTGTAGCGCTTTTGGAAACATGGCTAGAAATAGGCAGGGAGATAACTTGGGGAGGATTTACGGTGAGGCACAAGTCAAGGAAGATTGAGCAAAATGGGCCGTGTGCCAGGAGTAGTCGTGCTAGTTGATGATGCTTGTTGTTTAGAGGGGCCTAACATCTAGGTCATCGGCCCCTATGGTACGAAATGAGACGAAATGGGGTTACAATTTAAAAGTACAAAATTCATCCCCTGACCCGAATTCAAAACGTGATGGTGAGGAATGAAGTGATGAATATGAATTTAAAACAAGCACTGGATAAGAAGCGCAATGCCTGACATTCCCCCCCCCCCAAAAATGTTACTGACCAAAGGACTGCTTCCAAAGCCCAATCCTGAATCTATGATGCTTGTCGGAATGGGTTAATATCTATGTCAACGATCCCGCATAATGGCACTTATCGGTAGTAAAGGAGAACCATGATATTTCTCAAGCTGCGGTACTAATCAAAGGTAGCGTAAACTCACGGTGTTCCAAACATTAAGGTACTAACAAGTATTGTACGTCGTAAAGGTAACGCAGACCTATGGTGTTTCTCACACAATGGCGCCACTCATAGCCAACGCAAACCGATGAGGTTCCTTGTTGTGTGTGTCCTCCGCGCCTACAAGCTCCGCAGCCCGCCGAACATGGATGTTTCCAGAGACCACGAGGCAGACTGCAGTGCGCTGACGTGATCGTCGGTGACGTCAGCCAGCGCTATAAAAGGAACAACGTTTCTCGCCTCTCCAGGACTCCTAAAGTGTCCAACGACCAGACTACACCGCAAGTCAGACATGGAGGCACCCTCTTAAAAATATGTTCTGAACAGGTGGACTGATTCCTGGCCGTGAGGTTTCACCTCTGGACATTGCCTCATTCATCCTGCATCCCGTAGCCACGTCGAGCACCCATCCAACCATTCTGCTACTCACTCAAGTCCTCTACAGTGCTCCGACTCCAATCATAGCATTCTGCTATATATGAACATTAAACGCAAGTTCCTTCCAAGTTATACGCCTCCCGTTAGCATTCTGCTAGTACGAACTCTCTCTACAAATTGCACTTGTTATTATACATGACCGATAGTTTTCGACTATCAAGAATATTCTCACATTTGAACAGACTGTCTCATCAAGACAAGATTGAATATATATATATATAGGAATCTCAAATTATACAAATGTAAATATTATTCAGGCCCTCAGCCTACTACCTTATATTACCATTAAACGTGTGCAACTCAACAAGCTTCAAGAAAAGTTTCGTTCTATTTCATGTACATATTGTATAAAAATGTTGAAGCAATAAACTTTTATGTTGTGCCTTGTATATAAACTTCCTTGTACACAACCTTCCTCACCTAGATGTACTAATCACGGGCGCCGGTATTCCCGAGGTGTTCCTCACATAGTGGGTACTAATCACTGGAAACGCAGACCCACGGTGTCGCTCATATAGTGGTACAACTCACAGGCAACGCAAACCCACACTGAACCCAACTTGGGTGGTACGAATCACAAAACTATTGAGTACCTAACAGAGTGGTAATACTCGCAAGTAAAAGCGACCCATGGTGTTCCGCGCGTGATGGTACCAATCAAAAGTAGTTTCATAGTTCTAATATGATCAGCCCTTGGTCGCCCCTTTAGTCGACTCTCACGACAGGCACGGGATAACGTGGGTGTATTATTCGTCTGCCTGCCCCACCCACAGGGGGGTGTGTTTGGTCCGCGAGAGGTATTTTATATCCCTCAAGTCCGCCGGCTAGCCGGTTAGGACCCCTCTATCCGCCACCTGGGACGCGCCACGTAGGAGTATCACGTCTCCCCCTCCTACGCCAGCGTAGTAGGTTCGTGGGGTATGAAATGAGACAAAATGCAATTCAAAAGTACAAAATTCCTCCACTGACCAGAATTCAAAACGTGATGAAGAATGAATTTATAAATATGAATTTGAAACAATCAGTGGATCTCACCCGCAATGCCTCACAATTCCAGGAACAATATTACTGACCAAGGGATTTCTTCCAAAGCACAATCCTGAATCGATAATGCTTGTCTAAAGGAGTTCAATATCCTTGCCAACGGTCCCTCATAATGGCACTTCTCGCTAGTAAAGCAGAACCATAGTATTTCTAAAGTTGCGGTACTAATCAAAGGTAGCGTACACTCACGGCGTTCCAAACATTATGGTACTACTCACAAGTAGTGTACGTCGTACAGGTAACGCAAGACCTCTGGTGTTTCTCACATAATGTCGCCACTCATAATCAACGCAAACCCATAGTGTTCCCCACCCAGGTGTACTAATCACGGGCGCCGGTATTCCCGTGGTGTTTCTCACATCGTGGGTACTAAACATAGGCAACGAAGACCCACGGTGTCGCTCATATTGAGTTACTAACCACAGGCAAACGCCCAGACCCGTGGTGTGTCTCACAATAGGTACTAATCACGGGACGTAAGCCCGTGTTGTGCCGCATTTAGTGGTACTAGTCGCAAGTACTGGAAACCCACAGTGAACCCCGCTGGACTGCTACGAATCACAACACAAAACTAGGCCTCGAATGCTCTAATACCGTCGGGGTCGGAAAAGAACAAGAGTTGACCAAGGGAGGTCGGACAGGATAGACGAAAGTGAGGAGGCTGGCACAAGTAAGTGGAAGCAATGCCAAGACTCATCTAAGGGCCCCGTGGTCGCCAATCCACACTCCCAAGTGCAGAGCCCCTTTTAGTCGCCTCTGACGACAGGCAGGGGATACCGCGGGTGTATTCTACATGTGCGTCCCCCACCCGCCGGGGGTAAGATCAATGATAATTCAAACCAGTGTGCCATCTGTGGGAGCAGTCACATTTTTTAGCTCAAATTCCGTTAGACGAGCTTTAACTCTAGATTTAAATTCTATCTGTAATAGAGGACTAAACGATCTAACAGTTTCTTCCACGGCTTCAAAATAATTCTGTACGGAATCCGCAGGCTTTCTATCTTATTTTCAACCTTTTACATTAAAAAAGTTTACCAGCACATCGGCTACAAAGGTATTTGACCTCTTTCTTCGCACAGAAGCCGTGGACGAAATTGCTGCCTCACTGTCACTTTTCGTCGATTCACTTGAAACTATCTGTGATCCTTCAATATTTACTCATTCCTCTTTTCCTCTGTTTCCTGGGTTTCAGCCGGCATGTTTGATTGCTGAGGTTTGTCAGAGAAAAAGGGGATGAGGAAACTCATAGATTCGTGATGCTTCCACAGTTTCATGCTTGTTGCAGCCTAGCCACTTGTTGTCTTCGGCTTGTTCATGTTTTTTCTATAGTTGTCTCGCAAAGAATTCCATTTCCTTTTGCACTCGACAGCTGAAATAAAAATATCTATTGTAGGTGCAGGATTGTTACCAATAGGCTTACTTTAAGTTCGAACCTTTGAACTTAAGGGCACTCGTTTACATTTTAATTACACGTTTCTTGGTTACGGAGATTCCTTAGCCAGTACATCATTCAGCTATAGACTGGGCGAGTCAACAGTTCGCAAAATCGTATATGAGACATGCAGAGTTATCTGGGATACCATAACAAAGGACTTCCATGCCGGTGCCAACAAAAGAACACTGGCAATTTATTGAGGAAGGGTATGCATCTTTATGACAATATCCAAATTGCATTGATGCAAGCGACGGCAAACATGTTGTGTCTGAGAAGCGACCGAACACAGGCTCCTTATTTTTTTTATCACAAAAGGCAATTTAGCTTTACTAGCTTTAGTGGATGCAGAATGTATGTTCATCACAGTTGATGTAGGAGCCTATGGGAGAAACGGTGACGGTGGCATTTTTCGGGTTTCCAACTTAGCAAGAAGACTGGTAAACGAAACTCTAGATTTACCAGGGGAGAAACCATTGCCAGGAATGGATGCTCCGTTGCCCCATGTTATTGTTGATAATGAAGCTTTTCCATTGTTACAAAATGTTATGCGACCATTTCCTGGTACTCCACTAGCAAACGATGAAAGAAAGCAAGTTTACAACTATACGCACAGTCGCGCTAGGGGGTGAGCGAAAATGCATTTGGAATACTTACCAAGAAGTTCCGAATTTACTTGAAAAAATCAACATTTCCCTTGAGCATCTCGAAATAATTGTTATAGCCACAATAGTCTTGCATAACTATCTGAGAAATGATACCTTTTCCTGACAGTTTTAACTGGAGAACAACGAAGTGCCTTTAGCAATAGAAAATTTACCAAGGATTGGTGGCAATAATGTAAGGAGAGCGTTTAAAATTAGGGAAAAAATTATCGATTACTTTATTTCTCCTCAAGGAAGAGTAACATGGCAAGACAGAGCATTCAATCATGGCGCCAACTCATATTCTTTCAGTATTAAATGAGAAATAATCACACACGATGACTAAATTTATGCGATTTTCCAATATGTAATGGAACTGAAATTTGCATGTTTTGTGTTAAAGTGTATTTAAATTATCTTCACAGTAAAGCATAGGTTAGTAAAAGGATTTGTCTGTCGTAATATTACTACTAATATTATTTTGCACAGCAGTGTACACCCCTAGAAATATTTTGTTATAAAAGGAAATAACAAACATACCTGGAAAATTTACGATCTGGCTGATCATCTGCCACGCATTCCTTGTTCTTGCCATATCATGGTAGTTGTTGTCACTCTGGTATGTCTTTTTACGACTTCAATCAACACTTCTTCGTTGATCGCACTCATTTTACTCGAATACAACACTTCACCAGAGGCTCGCTTGTTGGCCTACCTTCCGTCTTCCGTCAATTTTGCTTGTGAGGGCAAGCTCGACTGAGGGGATGGTGGGGGAGAAATGCTGAAGCAGTAGGCGGCTGGACATTTCATTACACGTGAACAAAATATCCAAGGTTAATTGAATGGAACGGAACGGAAGCAGTGTGCTCCCTGCTTAATACGGAATGACTAAGACAATTAGCACCATTACTCCCTTCCCCCGACCACCCGTAGCAGCAAGTACTCCATAGCGTGTCCAGAATAATAAATAGAGAAAAAGCAATTATTAATAATATGCCATTCTGGCATTCGGCAGTGCTGGGACCTATGTTGTCGGGCAGATACCACTATACTCTACTCAATAAATGCCGGAGATTACCTCGGAATCTCCACTGATGCAGGACTGAAAGGACGCCACATTGCCATGTGGTGTCGAAGGCCTTCTCCAGGTCAAAGAAAACAGCTACCAAGTGCTGTTTGCGGAGAAACGCATCCTGGATAGGACTCTCCAGGCGTACCAAGTGGTCAGTAGTCGAGCGAGCGGCTCGAAAACCACATTGGTACTCGGACAAGAGTCCTCGTTTCTCCAGACACCACACGAGTGAGCGATTTACCATCCTCTAAAAATAGCTTACACAGGCTGTTTGTAAGATAAATCGGTCTGTAACTTCCTGCATACTTAGGATCGTTGTAAGGCTTGAGGACAGGTATGGCTATGCCCTCTCGCCACTGAGACGGAAAATCACCCTCTATCCAGATTCGGTTGAACACACGAAGGAGAAATACGAGACTATCATCACTAAGGTGTTTCAACATCTGGTTATGGATGTTGTCCGGTCCAGGAGACGTGTAATTGCAAAGCGCTAAGGCGCCGCGGAGTTCCCATTCCGTAAAAGGCACGTTGTAGTCGTCTGAACCTTGTGTGGTAAAACTAAGGTGATGACGTTCTGCCTCCCGCTTCAGAGGGCGGAAATCAGGATGGTAATTCCCGGAGCCAGAGACATCCGCGAAATGACTAGCGAGATGGTTAGCAATTGCGAGAGGGTCAGTGGCGACACTGCCTGCAATGGAAATTCCCGGTACAGCAGATGATCCTTGAATACCGAAATCGGTCGAAGCTTCGTCCACACTTGAGATGATGGACTATGTGACGTCATGGAAGACACATATCTCTCCAAAGAAGCCTTCTTACATTGTCGGAAAAAACTCGCGCCTTAGCGCGTAGTTTCTTAATGTTACCGAGTTGGCCACAGTAGGCTGTCTATGGTAACGTTTGTGAGCGCGACGGCGTTCTTTGATGGCAGCTGCTATTTCATTGTTCCACCAAGGAACGAGTTATCGGCGAGGAGCCCCCGAGAAGAACGGAATGGACTCCTCAGCAGCAGCAAGAATAACTAGTGTGATATAAGTCAGTTCCTCGTCGACGGTCCGCCGGATATCGTTGTTAAAGACAGTTAGTGATGTGTACTGTGGCCAATGGTATGTTCAAGAATCGACCGAGCAGGAGCCTCAACGGATATTTGGTTCAGCTAGTAAGAATGATGGGAAAATGGTCACTGTCACAAAGATTGTCGTGTGTGTTCCACCGAAACAGCGAAACCAACGTTCCAACGAGAATATGTGCCGTAACGTACACTGAAGTGTATTGGTTCCCCTGTATTCAAAATACATAAGTTCAGTTCCGTTACTAATGTTTCCAGCTCTCTCCCCCGGGGAAAAGGCGTCTCGAAGCCCCAGATGGGGTGATGGGCGTTAAAGTCTCCCAACAAGAGGAAGGGAGGTGGAAGCTGATCGATAACAGCAGTGACGTCATTGATGTTAAGAAACTGGTCGGGTGGAAGATAACCATTACACACTGTTGTTTGACAGGCAGCGGAACGCGAACAGCTACGGCCTCCAGCGGGGTTATTATTAGAACCACCTCGCTGTAGATATCAGAACGGACAAAAATGCCAACGCCACCGGAAGCCCGGTGAGCATAATGTCGTTCTGTCGGGTATAGTCGAAAATTTCTCAATACCATATGACGACCCGGTCTGAAATGTGTTTCCTGAATACATACTATACTCGCCGAATACTCCCTAATGAGGTGGCGCAACTCAGCAAGATGCCTATCATAACCCTTACAATTCCATTGTAACAGTGTCATATTGTAAGTGTGGACTACTGTGGTTAAGGTTAGGAGCAGCGTAATGGCACCTAACCTAACCTACACTAACATCTCCATCCCAAGATGGCGATTCATGTTCCATGTGCATTTCCCCGTCACTAGACGAGGTGAAGCATGCCTTCAATTTCTTCGACAGATTTCGGGGGTGGGGTTTCCTCTTACGAGGGGAGCGCGCAGGGCTTCTAGAAGGAAGACACGCAGTCGTAGGGCGTGAAGCCGCATTCGTAGGAGAAGTGGAAGAACGCCTGGTAAGATCCCACTTCTTCCCCATCGTCGATTCTTGTTTAGACGGGCTGAGAGGTGGTTTCCCAGCCCTGGTCAACGATGCCGCCTCAACCACCTTAGGCGCGGCTTTCGCCGACATCGTAGGGGAAGAAGACGTAGGAGAAGGAGACGTTGTCTTCTTCCCCTTCTGTGCCGGCGTAGGTTTCCTAGCCGGCACAGGTATATTGGTAGTCGAAGGCCGGGATGGACCCGCCCTCGATCTCGTTCTTTTTGCAGCATTGCTCCCAGGAGCAACTACCGTCTTGGGCGCAGCGATCTTCTGAAAAGGTCTTCCTGTTGAAAATGAGGAACCTGGCAGGGACTGAGCCATCAAGCTGAAGTCTAGTGTCTTGGCCGGTGCATGCAGAGAATTAAACATACGGCGCGCTTCCTGGTAGGAAAGACCATCCACGGTCTTGATCTCCTGGATCTTCTCGCTCAGATAGGTCCAACAGATCCGATCCCGAGGAGAATGAAGACCAGAGCAGTTAGTGCACTTGTACGGAGATGTGCACTCCTCCGCGCTGTGAGCTACTTTATCACATCTACCACACACTGACTGATTCGAACAACGATGATGATGATGCTTGTTGTTTAAAGGGGCCTAACATCGAAGGTCATCGGCCCCTAATGAAACGAGATGGACACGATATGTGACAGTTAACATTTTAAAACATATCCACTGACCAGAGTTAAAAAAAAAGGTGATGAAAAATGACCATGAGATTAAAACAATCAGTGGATCTAATTCGCAATGCCTTATTTTGAGATAAAATAAGACAAAATATAGGAGACACAGGAGTAAGGCATTGCCTGGTAGTACAAATGTATATACATAATTTACGTTAGACGTTAAAATAACATATTAAAATGCGCAACACAAACTAAAATCAAGTCAATAGGATAAAAGCGCAATTGACACAAATACACTAGCACAAAACACAACATTACACACAATAAAACAGACCACTGCCCCTCATAAAGCGGATGACGAGGTCTGCTGACTGCTCGTCATCTCGCAGAGATAAGGGAGATTGTACTCGGAAGGTAAAGACTACGGCGCAGATCGACCAGGTACACGCACCCCGTAAGGATCTGTACCACGGTAAGATGGTCGCCGCAGGTACACACCGGAGGGGGTTCTCCTTTCAGTAGATGGGAGTGCGTCAAGATACCGTGGCCAATCCGAAGGAGACATAATACCACGGCTTCCCTCCGCGAAGCCCGAAGGGAAGTCCTCCATACCTTCGTTGTTCCTTTTATCGCTCTCAGCTTATTGGGAAGTGGGATGGCCTGCCACTCCATCTCCCAATGAGACATAACCAGATGTCTCAGCTGAGAGCGAATATCACTTGCTGGAACCTTGAAAGGCAACGGGGGCAGTGTAACTGCCTCCCTGGCAGCCTGATCTGCTAACTCGTTTCCCTCTATGCCCATGTGGCTGGGGAGCCACACAAACGTGATTCTGGTGCCGACATCCGAACACCCGGCCAGCAGGTCCTGGATCCGTTACACCAGAGGGTGCCGACGGAAACAGTTAGCAATAGACTGGAGCGAGCTCAAGGAGTCAGTACAACAAGAAACTGTCGGCGCTCATTGTACAGTGCGTAAGGCAGAGCTCCACAGGTAGCATAAAGCTCTGCTGTGTACACAGTACAGCTTTCCGGGAGAACAAAAAGAAACCGAAAATTTCCGACAACGAACGCACAGCCCATCTTCGTATCTGTCCTGGAACCATCCGTGTAAACGACGACTGAACCTGGATAGCGGCCAACAACGGACAGGTAGAGCCTCCGATAAATCGAAGGGTCCGTGTCTCCTTTCGGGCTAGTGTGCAATCCAGAATGATTTCAGGTCGTCGTACAACCCACGGAGGTACCCCACTTGGTTGTCTGACAAGGCAAGGAATCGAAGGTACGTCAAACAATTCATAATAAATGCTAGCCAAGCGTATCCCAACCGGCAGCGTCGCACGAGGACAAGCAGCGTACAACAAACGGTTGACATTGTGATGATGATGATGATGATGCTTGTTGTTTTAAGGGGCCTAACATCGAAGGTCATCGGCCCCTAATGGAACGAAATGAATGACATGAGACATGAAGTTAAAATTTTAAAAAGTATCCACTGACTAGAGTTAAAAAGGAATGGTGATGAAGAAAAATGAGGGTGAGATTAAAACAGTCAGTGGATCTAATACGCAATGCCTTATGTTCTATTAAAATAAGAGAAAGGACAGGAAATTGAAGGAATAAGGCATTGCCCAGTAATACAGATATTAACACATAATTTACGTTAGACGTTCAAATAACACATTAAAATGCGCAACACAAAATAAAATGAAGTCAATGAAATAAAAGCGCAACTGACATAAACAACACTAGGACAAAGGACAACATCACACACGATAAAACAGACCGCTATCCCTCATAAAGCGGATGACGAGGTCTGCTGACTGCTCGTCATCGCGCAAGATAAGGGAGATAGTACTCGGAAGGTTAATACTACGGCGCAGATCGACCAGGTCCACGCACTCCGTAAGGATGTGTACCACGGTAAGATGGTCGCCGCAGGTACACACCGGAGGGGGTTCTCCTTTCAGTAGATGGGAGTGCGTCAAGATACCGTGGCCGATCCGAAGGCGACATAATACCACGGCTTCCCTCCGCGAAGCCCGCAGGGAAGTCCTCCATACCTTCGTTGTTCCTTTTATCGCTCTCAGCTTATTGGGAAGTGGGATGGCCTGCCACTCCATCTCCCAATGAGACATAACCAGATGTCTCAGCTGAGAGTGAATATCACTTGCTGGAACCTTGAAAGGCAACGGGGGCAGTGTAACTGCCTCCTTGGCAGCCTGATCTGCTAACTCGTTTCCCTCTATGCCCATGTGGCTGGGGAGCCACACAAACGTAATTCTGGTGCCGGCATCCGAACACCCGGCCAGCAGGTCTTGGATCCGCTGCACCAGAGGGTGTCGAGGGAAACAGGTATCAATAGACTGAAGCGAACTCAAGGAGTCAGTACACACAAGAAAGTGTCGGCGCTCATTGTCTAATGCGTACCGCAGAGCCTCACAGATAGCATAGAGCTCTGCCGTGTACACACTACAGGTATCCGGGAGAGCAAAAAGAAACCGATCATTGTCGACAACGAACGCACAGCCCACCTTCGTATCTGTCCGTGAACCATCCGTGTAAACGAAGACTGAACCTGGATAGCGGCCAAGAACGGACAGGTAGATCCTCCGATAAATCGAAGGGTCCGTGTCTCCTTTCGGGCCAGTGTGCAAGTCCAGGATGATTTCAGGTCGTCGCACAACCCACGGAGGTACCCCACTTGGTTGTCTGACAAGGCAAGGAATCGAAGGTACGTCAAACAATTCATAACTGCTATCCAAGCGTATCCCAACCGGCCGCGTCGCACGTGGATGAGCAACGTACAACAAGCGGTTGCCATTGTTGAACACGCAGGGATAGCTCGGATGAAGTGGCATCTGTCGCAAATTTGCAGCATATGTAAGTAGTAGTTGCTGGCGCCTCAGGTGTAGAGGCAGCACACCAGACTCAGCGAGCAGGCTAGCGATGGGGCTAGTACGAAAAGCTCCCGTCGCCAACCTAACCCCGCTGTGGTGGATACTGTTCAGCTTCGCAAGAACGCTTGGTCTTGCGGAGCCATATGCTGCACTGCCGTAGTCTAACCGGGATAAAATGTGTGCCCGATAGAATCGCAGGAGCACCACGCGGTCAGCCCCCCAATTAGTGCTGCTAAGAAACTTCAAGAGGTTAAGCCTCTTGGTGCATTGCACTTTTAGCTCCCGCACGTGTGGCTCCCACGATAATTTACTGTCAAAAAGGAGCCCAAGAAATCGGTAGGTGTCAACAACTGGAAGAACGACATTTCCTAGATAAAGCTCAGGATGAGGGTGAAGAGTACGTTGACGACAAAAGTGGACAACGGAGGTCTTTGCGGCAGAAAACCGAAAGCCATGTTCTAAGGTCCACTTCTCCACCCTCCTAATAGCTTGCTGTAACTGTCGCTCTGCGACTGCCATACTGCACGAGCTATAGTGCAGAGCAAAATCATCCACATATAGGGACGGTATTACGGCTGGACCAGCAGCAGCGACAATACCGTTTATGGCAATCGCGAACAGAGTGACACTAAGAACCGATCCCTGTGGGACTCCGTTTTCTTGAACGTGGTATTGCGAATATGTCCTCCCTACTCGGACACGGAATAGACGGAGGGACAAAAAATTCGCAATAAATACCGGCAAGTTACCTCGGAATCTCCATTGATGCAGGACTGAAAGGATGCCATATCGCCAGGTGGTGTCGTAGGCCTTCTCCAAGTCAAAGAAGACAGCTACCAAGTGCTGTTTGCGGAGAAACGCATCCTGGATAGAGCTCTCCAGGCGTACCAAGTGGTCTGTAGTGGATCGAGCGGCTCGAAATCCACATTGGTACTCGGACAAAAGTCCTTGTTTCTCCAGACACCACACGAGTCTGCGATTTACCATCCTCTCAAATAGCTTACACAGGCAATTTGTAAGACAAATCGGTCTGTAACTTCCTGCATACTTAGGATCTTTGTCAGGCTTGAGGACAGGGATGACTATGCCCTCTCGCCACTGAGACGGAAAATCACCCTCTGTCCAGATTCGGTTGAACACACGAAGGAGATATAGTAAACTATCATCACTAAGGTGTTTCAACATCTGGTTATGGATGTTGTCCGGTCCAGGAGACGTGTCCTTGCAAAGCGCTAAGGCGCTGCGGAGTTCCCACTCCGTAAAGGGCACGTTGTAGTCCTCTGAAGCTTGGGTGGCAAAACTAAGGTGATGACGTTCTGCCTCACGCTTCAGAGGCAGGAAATCAGGATTGTAATTCCCGGAGCCAGAGACATCCGCGAAATGACTAGCGAGATGATTAGCAATCGCGAGGGGATCAGTGGCGACACTGCCTGCAATGGAAATTCCCGGTACAGCAGATGATCCTTGAATACCCGAAATTCGTCGAAGTTTCGTCCACACTTGAGATGATGGAGTATGTGACGTCATGGACGACACATATCTCTCCCATGAAGCCTTCTTACTTTGTCGAATAAGAACTCGCGCCTTAGCGCGGAGTTTCTTAAATGTTACCAAGTTGGCCACAGTAGGCTGTCGACGGTAACGTTTATGAGCGCGACGGCGTTCTTTGATGGCTGCTGCTATTTCATCGTTCCACCAAGGAACGAGTTTTCGGCGAGGAGCCCCCGAGAAAAACGGAATGGACTCCTCAGCAGCAGCAAGAATAACTTGGGTGACGTAAGTTATTTCCTCGCCGACGGTCCGCCTGACATCATCGTGAAAGACAGCTAGTGATGTGTACTTTGGCCAATCAGCATGTTTAAGAATCCATCGAGGGGGAGCCTCGACGGGTTTATGTTTCAACAAAGTAAGAATAATGGGAAAATGGTCACTGTCACAGAGATCATCGTGTGCATTCCACCGAAACAGTGGAACCAACGTTCGGCTGCATAGACTTACGTCTATGCGAGAGTATGTGCCGTAACGTACACTAAAGTGAGTTGGTTCCCCTGTGTTCAAAATACATAAATCCAGATCTGTTATAAGTGTTTCCAACTCTCTTCCTCGGGGACAAGGCGTCTCAGAGCCCCATATGGGGTGATGGGCGTTAAAATCGCCCAATAAGAGGAAGGGTGGTGGAAGCTGATCTATAAGATCAGCGACATCATTGATGTTCAGATGCTGGCCGGGTGGAAGATAAACATTACACACTGTTGCTATGACAGGCAGCGAGACGCGAACAGCTACAGCCTCTAGAGGGGTTCGTAATGGAACCTCTTCGCTGTAGCTATCAGAACGTACAAAAATGCCAACGCCTCCGGAAGCCCGGTGAGCATAGTATCGTTCTGTCGAGTATAGTTTGAAATGCCTCAAGACCGTATGATGACCAGGTCTGAAATTGGTCTCCTGAAGACAGACTATACTCGCTGCGTACTCACTAATAAGCTGACGTAACTCAGCAAGATGCCTGTCATAACCGTTACAATTCCACTGTAACAGTGCCATAGTGTGGACTATAAAAGGAGTGTTAGGTTATGAGCGAAAAAATGCTCGTAAGCCTAAACACTATCTAGTTCTACATCCGTAGATGTAGAGGACAGTGCGACATCCATTCCGTCATCGAAAGATGGCAGGGGTGTCGCCCAGAACTTCGACGCTTTTCGGGCGCGAGGGGGTCCCCTACGAGGAGAGCGCGCCGGTTTTGGAGCAGGAGTGCCTCCTGGCGCAGACTCATATCCCCCAGATGGGGGGCATGACTTCTCCTTCGCAGGGGAAGTCCGAGAGCGCTCAGGACGGGCGCTCTTCTTCCCCTTCTTTTTTTCGAGTTTAGACGGGCTGGGAGATGGTTTCCCAGCCCTGGTCGACGATGCCGCCTCCGCCGGCTGGGGCACGACTTTCGTCGACCTCCTAGGGGGGGGAGACTTAGTCTTCCCCCCTTGCTGTGCCGGCTGGGAACTGCCAGCCGGCACAGACTTCTGGTTGGTCGAAGGTGGGGTGGTCCCCCCCTTCGAGCTTTGACTATTCGCGACGTTGCTGGGAGCAGCAACAGTCGCCTTGGGCGCAGCGGTCTGGACAGGTGTCTTGGTCGTAAATGACGAACCTGGAAGACTCTGAGCTATCAAGCTATAGTCAAGTGTACGGGCAGGTGTATTCATAGAATGAAACTTACGGCGCGCTTCCTGGTAGGAAAGACCATCCAGGGTCTTGATCTCCTGGATCTTCTTCTCACTCAGGTATGTCGGACAATTCCGATCCCGAGGAGAATGAAAACCGGAGCAGTTAGTGCACTTGTATGGAGTTGTGCACTCCTCCGCGCCGTGAGCTACTCGTCCACATGTACCACATACAGCCTGATTCGAACAGCGAGATACCATATGTCCGAATCGCTGGCATTGATAGCATCGCATAGGAGGCGGGATGTACGGCCTCACATCGCAACGATAAGTTGTTACCTTGACTTTCTCTGGTAACACTGACAACTTGAAAGAGACAATGAAGGCACCAGTGGCAACGTCTTCACCGTTGACCTTGCGCGTAATGCGCCGGACGTGTGTCACGCCACGGTTCTTCATGTCTTCCATCAACTCGTCGTCAGTGTTCAAAATAAGGTCGCGGTGAAAGATGACTCCGCGAACCAGGTTCAAGGACTTATGCTCCTCCACTTTGACGGGGATTTCGCCAAAGTGCTCGCACTTAAGCAACTGATCAGCTTGCAGTGCTGTACGAGTCTTTAGAAGCAAACTACCGTTGCGCATTTTCTTAAGTTCCTCCAGTTCGCCATAGACGCCTTCGATGTGTCTACTAAACAGGATCGACTTCACCAGCTTAAAATCCTGCCCATCGGTTCTGGTAGCGACCAGAAACCTAGGGAAGCTGGATCCCATTCCTTCACGCTGCGCATGTTCCCAGGGAGTTGAACCTCTCAGGGAAGCAAAAGTTAAAGACTTAGGTGGGCGACCACCTTGTGAGAGCCGACTTCGTTTGGAAGCCATGCCCGATAGCATCCTCCCCGAATGCCACCCACTCCGATCAGGGGTCTCTGTAGCCGAACCAAGCAGCCAAGGCAATACCCACCTGGTCGTAGCAGGTATTGCCCGGGGTCCGATGTTGAACGATGCCTAATACGGGATGACCGAGGCAATGAGCACTAGGACTCCCTTCCTCCGGTCACCCGCAATAGCATGTACCCCATAGCGTGTACAGAGCACTAACAATAGAAAAAATAAATAAAAATAATTAATAATAATATGTCCTTCTGGCATTCGGCTGTGCGGGGACCTGCGTTGTCAGGCGGATACCACTGCCCGGGTACATGATACTCCCACCCGCTGCGTCCTGGGTGGTTGCTGGCACGGGCTTTCGAGCGTAGTCGCACACATAGGAGCTCCATCGCCGGGCAGCACGCACATCAAATTTTGAATGGTCTACATCTGACCCTCGGAAAAATAATAAAAAATAAAGAGGGGACCATGGCCACATGAACCTTTAAGTCGCCTTCTACGACAGGCAGGGATTACCTATGGATGTATTCAGCCTCTCCCATCCACAGGAGGTCCATCACATTATTCCAAACCGCAATCCATGTCCACGCCAAGGTCGCCCCTTTTTGTCGCCTCTTACGACAGGCAGGGGATACCGCGGGTGTATTCTACATGTGCGTCCCCCACCCGCAGGGGGTAGTGTGTTTGGTCCGCGAGAGGTATTTTATTTCCCTCAAGTCCGCCGGCAAACCGGTTAGGACCCCCCTATCCGCCACCTGGGACGCGCCACGTGGGAGTATCACCTCTCCCCCTACTACGCCACCGTAGTAGGTTCGTGGGGTTGACATTGTTGAACACGCAGGGATAGCTTGTATGAAGTGACATCTGCGAAAATTTGCAGCATACGTAAGTAGAAGTTGCTGGCGCCTCAGGTGTAAAGGCGGCACACCAGACTCAGCGAGCAGGCTAGCGATGGGGCTTGTTCGAAAAGCTCCCGTCGCCAACCTAACCCCGCTGTGGTGGATAATGTTCAGTTTCGCAAGAACGCTTGGTCTTGCGGAGCCATATGCTGCACTGCCGTAGTCTAACCGGGATAAAATGTGTGCACGATAGATTCGCAGGAGCACCGTGCGATCCGCTCCCCAATTAGTGCTGTTAAGAAACTTCAAGAGATTAAGCCTCTTGGTGCATTGCACTTTTAGCTGCCGCACGTGTGGCTCCCACGATAATTTACTATCGAAAAAACGACCCCAAGAAATCGGTAAGTGTCAACAACGGGAAGACCGACATTTCCAAAATAAAGCTCCGGATGGGGGTGAAGAGTACGTTGACTACAAAAGTGAACAACAGAGGTCTTTGCGGCAGAAAACCGTAAGCCCTGCTCGAAGGTCCACTGCTCCACCTTCCTAATAGCTTGTTGTAATTGTCGCTCTGCGACTGCCATATTACGCGAGCTATAGTGCAGAGCAAAATCATCTACACATAGCGACGGTATAACTGCCGGACCACAGCAGCAACAATACCGTTTATGGCAATCGCAAAGAGAGTGACACTAAGGACCGATCCTGTGGTACTCCATTTTCTTGAACGTGGTACTGCGAATATGTCCTCCCTACTGCGACACGGGTTAGACGGAGGGACAAGAAATTCGCAATAAACGCCGGTAAGTTACCTCGGAATCTCCAATGCAGGACTGAAAGGATACCATATCGCCATGTGGTGTCATAGGCTTTCTCTAAGTCAAGGAAAACAGCTACCAAGTGCTGTTTGCGGAGAAACGCATCCTAGATAGAACTCTCCGGGCGTACCAAGTGGTCAGTGGTGGATCGATCAGCCCGAAATCCACATTGGTACTCGGACAAGAGTCCTTGTTTCTCCAGACACCACACGAGTCGGCGATTTACCATCCTCTCAAACAGCTTACACAGGCAGTTTGTAAGGCAAATCGGTCTGTAACTTCCTTCATACCTAGGATCTTTGTCAGGCTTGAGGACTGGAATGACTATGCCCTCTCGCCACTGAGACGGAAAAGCACCCTCTGTCCAGATTCGGTTGAACACACGCAGGAGATATAGTAGACTACTATCGCTAAGGTGTTTCACCATCTGGTTATGGATGTCGGCCGGTCCAGGAGACGTGTCCTTGCAAAGCGCTAGGGCGCTGCGGAGTTCCCACTGCGTAAAGGGCACGTTGTAGTCCTCTGAAACTTGAGAGGCAAAACTAAGGTTATGACGTTCCGCCTCCCGCTTCAGAGCGAGGAAATCAGGATGGTAATTCACGGAGCCAGATACATCCCCGAAAGGACTAGCTAGATGGTCAGCAATCGCGAGAGGGTCAGTGGCGACAATACCTGCAATGGAAATTCCCGGTACAGCAGATGATTCTTGGATACCCGAAATCCGTCGCAGCTTAGTCCACACTTGGGATGATGGAGTATGTGACGTCATAGACGACACATATCTCTCCCATGAAGCCTTTTTACTTTGTCGAATAAGAATTCGTGCCCTAGCGCGGAGTTTCTTAAATGTTACCAAGATGTCTACAGTAGGCTGTCTACGGTAACGCTTATGAGCGCGACGGCGTTCTTTGATGGCTGCTGCTATTTCATCGTTCCACCAAGGAGCGAGTTTTCGGCTAGGAGTCCCCGAGAAAAACGGAATGGACTCCTCAGCAGCAGCAAGAATGACTTGGGTTACGTAAGTTATTTCCTCGCAGACAGTTCGCCTGATATCATCGTTAAAGACAGCTTGTGATGTGTACTTTGGCCAATCGGCATGTTTAAGAATCCATCGAGGGGGGGCCTCGACGGATTTATGTTTCAACAAAGTAAGGATGATGGGAAAATGGTCACTGTCACAGAGATCATAGTGTGCATTCCACCGAAACAGTGGAACCAACGTTCGGCTGCATAGACTTACATCTATGCGAGAATTTGTGCCGTAGCGTACACTAAAGTGAGTTGGTTCCCCTGTGTTCAAAATACATCAATCCACATCTGTTAGTAGTGCTTCCAGTTCCCTTCCTCGGGGGCAAGGCGTCTCAGAGCCCCATATGGGGTGATAGGCGTTAAAATCGCCCAATAAGAGGAAGGGTGGTGGAAGCTGAGCTATAAGATCAGCGACATCATTTATGTTCAGATGCTGGCCGGGTGGAAGATAAACATTACACACTGTTGCTATGACAGGCAGAGGAACGCGATCAGCGACAGACTCAAGTGTGGTTCTTAATGGAACCTCTTCGCTGTAGGTGTCAGAACGGACAAAAATGCCAACACCAACGGAAGCCCGGTGAGCATAGTACCATTCTGTCGAGTATAGTCTGAAATTTCTCAAGACCGTATGATGATCAGGTCTGAAGTTGTTCTCCTGAATACAGACTATACTCGCTCCGTACTCACTAATGAGCTGACGTAAGTCAGCAAGATGCCTGTCATAACCATTACAATTCCACTGTAACAATGCCATAGTGTGGACTATAAAAGGAGTGTTAGGTTATGAGCGACAAAATGCTCGTAAGCCTAAACGCTATCTACCTCTACATCCGTACATGTAGAGGACAGCGCGACATCCATCCCGTCATCAAACGATGGCAGGGGTGCCGCAGAGAACTTCGACGTTTTTCCGGGGCGAGTAGGTACCCTACGAGGAGAGCGCGCAGGTTTGGGAGCAGGAGTGCCCCCTGGCGCAGTCTCATACCCCCCTGATGGGGGGCATGACTTCTCCTTCGGTGGGGAAATCCGAGAGCGCTGGGAACTGCCAGCCTGGACAGACTTCTGGTTGGTCGAAGGTGGGGTGGTCCCCCCTTCGAGCTTTGACTCTTTGCGACGTTGCTGGGAGCAGCAACAGTCGCCTTGGGCGCAGCGGTCTGGACAGGTGTCGAGGTGGTAAAAGACGAACCTGGAAGACTCTGAGCTATCAAGCTATAGTCGAGTGTACGGGCAGGTGTATTCGTAGAATTAAACTCACGGCGCGCTTCCTGGACGGAAAGACCATCCAGGTTCTTGATCTCCTGGATCTTCTCACTCAGGTATGTCGGACAATTCCGATCCCGAGGAGAATGAAAACCGGAGCAGTTAGTGCACATGTATGGAGTTGTGCACTCCTCCGCACCGTGAGCTACTCGTCCACATGTACCACATACAGCCTGATTCGAACAGCGAGATATCATATGTCCGAATCGCTCGCATTGAAAGCATCGCATAGCAGGAGGGATGTACGGCCTAACATCGCAACGATAAGTTGTTACCTTGACTTTCTTTGGTAACACAGACAACTTGAAAGAGACAATGAAGGCACCAGTGGCAACTTCACCGTTGACCTTGCGTGTAATGCGCCGGACGTGTGTCACGCCACGGTTCTTCATGTCTTCCATCAACTCGTCGTCAGTGTTCAAAATAAGGTCGCGGTGAAAGGTGACTCCGCGAACCAGGTTCACGGACTTATGCTCCTCCACTTTGACGGGGATTTCGCCAAAGTGCTCGCACTTAAGCAACTGATCAGCTTGCAGTGCTGTACGAGTCTTTAGAAGCAAACTACCGTTGCGCATTTTTTTATGTTCCTCCAGTTCGCCATAGACGCCTTCGATGTGCGTACTAAACAGGATCGATTTCACCAGCTTAAAATCGTGCCCATCGGTTCTGGTAGCCACCAGAAACCTGGGGAAGCTGCATCCCATTGCCTCACGCTGCGCATGATCCCAGGGAGTTGAACCTCTCAGGGAAGCAAAAGTTAAAGACTTAGGTAGGGGACCACCTTGAGAGAGCCGACTTCGTTTGGAAGCCATGCCCAATACCTTCCTCCCCGAATGCCACATACTCCGATCAGGGGCCTCTGTAGCCGAATCAAGCAGCCAAGGCAATATCCACCTAGTCATTGCAAGTACTGCCTGGGGTCCGATGTTGGACGATGCCTAATACGGGATGACGGAGGCAATGAGCACTAAGACTCCCTCCCTCCAGTCACCCGCAATAGCATGTACCCCATAGCGTTTACAGAGCACTAAATATAGAGAAAAAAATAAAAAATAATTAATAATAATATGTCCTTCTGGCATTCGGCTGTGCGGGGACCTGTCTTGTCAGGCGGATACCACTGCCAAGGTACATGGCGCTCCCACCACGTAATGGTCCTGGGTGGACAGTTGCGGGCTTTTGGGCGTAATCGCACACGTAAGAGGCCCATCTCCGGGCAGCACGCACATCAAAATTTTTAGATGGTCTACAACTGACCCTCGGAAAACCAATAAAAAGTAAAGAGAGGACCATGGCCACCTGACCCTTTAAGACACCTTCTACGACAGGCAGGGATTACCTATGGATGTATTGAACCCCTCCCATCCACAGGAGGTCCAACACAGTTTACCAAACCGCAATCCATGTCCGCGCCTAGGTCGCCCCATTTTGTCGACTCATACGACAGGCAGGGGGGTACCGCGGGTGTATTCTACATGTGCGTACCCCACCCGCAGGGGGTAGTGTGTTTGGTCCGCGAGAGATATTTTATTTCCCTCAAGTCCGCTGGCAAGCCGGTTAGGACCCCCCTATCCGCTACCCGGGACGCGCCACGTGCGAGTATCACCTCTCCCCCTGCTACGCTTTCGTAGCACGTTCGTGGGATTCGAACAACAAGATACCATGTGTCAGAATCTCTGGCATTGATACCATCACATAGGAGGCGGGATGTACGGCCTCACATCGCAACGATAGGTTGTTACGTTGACTTTCTCGGGCAACACTGACAATTTGAGGGAGACTATGAACGCACCCGTGGCAACGTCAGCACCGTTGACTCTGCGTGAGATACGCTGGACGTGGGTCACGCCACGGTGCTTCATGTCTTCCATCAATTCATCGTCAGTGTTCAGGACGAGATCACGCTGGGAAATAACTCCACGATCCAGATTCAAGGTTTTTGCTCTTGCACTTTGACGGGGATGTCGCCAAAGTAGTCGCACTTAAGCAATTGATCGGCTTGGTCCGCAGTGCTCGTCTTCATAAGCAAACCACCATTGCGCATTTTCTTCAGGTCCTTAAGTTCGCCATATACACCTTCGATATACCAACTCAAAAGGATCGATTTATCCAGCTTGAAATCCTGCCCATCGGTTCTAATAGCAACCAGGAACCAAGGGAAGTTGGAACCCAAACTTAGTCGCGGCGCCTGTTGCCAAGGGGTTGCCCCCCTTAGAGAATCAAAAGTTGGGTAGCGAACTACCCTAGGTGGCAGGCAGTAGTAGTTTCGACGTCATGCCCGAAAAAATCCTCCCCGAATGCCACCCACTCCGATCAGGGGTCTCTGTAGCCGAACCAAGCAGCCAAGGCAATACCCACCTGGCCGTAGCAGGTACTGCCCGAGGCCCGATGTTGGACGATGCCTAATACGGGATGACTGAGGCAATGAGCACTGGGACTCCCTTCCCCCTGTCACCCGCAATAGCATGTACCCCACAGCGTGTACAGAACACTAAATATAAGAAAAATAAATATCAATAATAATAATAATAATAATAATAATAATAATAGTAACAATAACATGACCTTGTGGCATTCGGCTGTGCGGGGACCTGTGTTGTCAGGCCGATACAACTGCCCGGGTAAAAGACACCTCCACCCGCCGCTCCCTGGGTGGTTGCTGGCACGGGCTTTCGAGCGTAATTGCACACGTAAGAGGCCCATCTCCGGGCAGCACGCACATCAAAATTTAGAAATGGTCTACAACTGACCCTCGGAAAACCAATAAAAAGTAAAGAGAGGACCATGGCCACATGACCCTTTAAGACACCTTCTACGACAGGCAGGGATTACCTATGGATGTATTGAACCCCTCCCATCCACAGGAGGTCCAACACAGTTTACCAAACCGCAATCCATGTCCGCGCCTAGGTCGCCCCTTTTTGTCGCCTCATATACAGGCAGGGGATACCGCGTGTGTATTCTACATGTGTACCCCCACCCGCAGGGGGTGAGTGTTTGGTTCGCGAGAGGTATTATATTTCCCTCAAGTCCGACGGCAAGCCGGTTAGGAGCCCCCTATCCGCCACCTGGGACGCGGCACGTGGGAGTATCACCTCTCTCCCTGCTACGGCATCGTAGTAGGTTCGTGGATGACGAGATCTGCCGACGACTCGTCATCTCGAAAGATAACGGAAATCGTACTAGGGAGGTTAAGACTACGGCGAATATCGACCAGGTCCATACACTCCGTAAGGATGCGTACCACGGTAAGATGGTCATCGCAGGTACACATCGGAGGGGGTTCTCCTTTCAAAAGATGCGAGTGAGTCACGATACCATGGCCGATACGAAGACGACATAATCCCACGGCTTCCCTCCGCGAAGCCCGAAGGGAAGTCCTCCCATACCTTCGTTGTTCCTTTTATCGCTCTCAGCTTACTGGGAAGTGGAACCTGCCACTCCATCTCCCAATGGGACATAACCAGATGTCTCAGCTGAGGGCGAATATCACTTGCTGGAGCCTTGAAAGGCAACGGGGGCAGTGTAATTGCCTCCTTGCCAGCCTCATCTGGTAACTCGTTTCCCTGTATGCCCACGTGGCTTAGAACCAACAAAAAACGTGATTCTAGTACCGGCATCCGAACACCCGGCCAGCAGGTGCTGGATCCGCCGTACCAGAGGGTGCGGAGGGAAACAGGTATCAATAGAATGGAGCGAACTCCAGGAGTCAGTACACACAAGAAAGTGTCGGCGCTCATTGTACAGTGTGTACCGCAGAGCTGCAGAAATAGAATACAGCTCTGCTGTGTACACACGTTTCCGAGTGAGCAAAAAGAAACCTCTCATTGTCGACAACGAACGCACAGCCCACCTTTGTATCTGTTCTTGAACCATCAGTGTAGACGATGACTGAACCTGAACAGGGGCCAACGACGGACACGAAGAGCCTCCGATAAATCGAAGGGTCCGTGTTTTCCTTCGGGCCAGTGTGCAGATCAGGATTATTTCAGGTCGTCGCACGACCCACGGAGGTACCCCACTTGGTTGTCTAAGAAGGCAAGGAACCAAAGTTACGTCAAACAATCTGTAACTGCTATCCAAGCGTATTCCAATCGGCCGTGTTGCTCGAGGACAAGTAGCGTACAGCAAACGGATGCCATTGTTAAAAACGCAAGGATAGCTTGGATGA
This sequence comes from Anabrus simplex, assembly GCF_040414725.1. NCBI lineage: Eukaryota > Metazoa > Arthropoda > Insecta > Orthoptera > Tettigoniidae > Anabrus > Anabrus simplex. The sequence continues at coordinate 163,441,606 of NC_090268.1, forward strand.
AGTGGCATGTCGCAAATTTGCAGCATACAAAAGAAGGAGCTGCTGTCGCCTCAGGTGTAAATGCAGCATACCAGACTCAGCTCCCGTTGCCAACCTAACCCCGCCGTGGTGGATGCTGTTCAGATTCGCCAGAACACTTGGTCTTGCTGAGCCATATGCTGCACTGCCGTAGTCTAACCTGACTAAAATGTGTGGCCTGTAAAATAGTAGGGGCACCGCGTGGACAGCTCCCCAAGTAGTGCTAAGAAACTTCAAGACATTAAGCCTCTTTGTGCATTGCACTTTCAGCTCCCGCACGTGTGGCTCCCACGATAATTTACTGTCAAAAAGGAGCCCAAGGAATCGGTAAGTGTCAACAACTGGAAGAACGACATTTCCTAAATGGAGCTAAGGATGTGGGTGAAGAGTACGTTGACGACAAAAGTGGACAACCGAGGTCTTTGCGGCAGAAAACCGAAGGCCATGTTTTAAGGTCCACTTATCAACCCTCCTATTCTCCGGACCACCTTTTGAGCAGACTAAAGCGGAAGTGAGTGTATGGACCAGGGGTTGGCGCGGGTGACAGGGGCAGCGCCTACGGTGTTGTCACATGGTAGGCGAGGGGGGCAAGGGAGCGCACTACTCAGCGCGAATTTTGGCAGTGGGGCCGTCAGTACGGAGCTGCCATGCTTAATTACTCAGTGGATATCTTGAACACGTGCGTGCAGTTCCAATCGTACATCGTAGTCTGTTTAAAACAGCAGTGAGAGAATTTTATCAGTGTGCTTCGCTTTTACGAAAAGAGTGCATGTGCGTATTGTGTGCTAATTCATAATTCTTGTAGTGTAGTGTCTTGTACGTTGTAGGTTTCTTATTATTGTGCAATGGATCTGAACAAAAATTCACCAGACTGTTATCAGTTGAAGAAGAAACGCAAGATTTTTACGTCCGGCGAGAGAAACATGATTCTGTCTGTTTATAAGCATTTCCGAGCGAAAACTTCTGACGGCGGAATTACTACTGTTCATGAAGCAGCGAGACAGACAGCAGAGGCTGTGGGAGCTTCATATACAACCGTGCTCAAGGTGAAAGCAGATTATAAAACCGGAAAAGGGCTGGAGACACCTCGGAAACATAGAGGGACAGAAAGGAAAGTAACTCGTCTTCAGAAGTATGATTCCTTTACTCGAGCGGCAATAAGGAGAAAAATCCACGTCTTGTACAGGGAGAACGATCTACCGACATTAAATAAAGTGGTATCAATCGTTAATGAGGACAAGGAACTTCCAAAGTTCTATAAAACATCCATGCGGAGGCTACTTTTAGATATGGGGTTTAAGTATATAAAGCGAAGGAGAGAATCATTGTTAATTGACAGGGAAGACATTGTTGCTTGGCGTCATAGGTATTTACGAAGTATTCGCGAAGTAAGGGCCAAGGGAAAAGCCGTAGTGTACACAGATGAGACATGGGCAAACGCCGGCCACACGTAAGTCCAGGGTTTGGGTTGATACATCTATTAAGACAGCTACACAGGCATGGAGAGAGGGCCTCACCACAGCTAGCAAGGCACCCTCGGGCAAAGGGGGGCGTGTACTGCTGATTCATGCAGGGACTGAATGTGGGTTCGTTGAGGGAGCAGAACTTATATTCGTGGGTAAGAAGACTGGCGACTATCATGGGGAAATGGAAGGTGAGCGATACGAGGAATATTTCACGAAGCGACTATTACCGAATATACCACCTAATTCAGTTATTGTCCTAGATAATGCTTCATATCACTCAGTGAAAATCGAGCGTGTGCCCACAAAAAGTGCCACGAAACCTGTTATTCAGGCTTGGTTGACAGAGAAAAATATTACTTGGGAACCCTCTATGAATAAACTTGAACTTGTGGAAATACTCAATAAAATTCGTGCAAATTATGATGCCAACTATCGCATTGACAATCTGGCAGCAGCTGCAGGTCACGAGGTGTTACGTCTCCCTCCGTATCACTGCGAGCTAAATCCCATAGAACTTGTGTGGAGCCAAGTGAAGGAATATATTGCGGCTAACAACAAACGTTACAAGCTCCCAGAAGTAGAACAATTAATGCGAGAGGGAATACGTAAAGTGACTTCGGAACAATGGCGAAATCATGTAGAACACGTGAAACAGACGGAGAATCGCATGTGGGAAGCTGATGGCCTCATAGAACTTCTTCACAAGATTGTGATCAATCTCAACGATGACAGCTCCAGCTCCGGTGATGATACCTCGTGTGCTGACCCCGACTCCGATTCCGACTTGGGTGTGCAGCCACTCGACAGCGATACAGATTAATTACTGCGACACAAGGTAAGCTGACGCTCAAACCTCCTGCATGATTATAATAACAATACGTAATAATGTGTTTTATAAAAATATATTTGTAATAATTAATTTATTGAAATTGTGCTGGACAAAGCGGAGGTGGGACAGGTTTTCATCTGTCAGTTTCAATTCCAGTACGAGTACATAATCATCACTTCTCTCGCTTAGTCATCAATCGCTCGTGAGTAGCGTGTCAGACCTCTCCAGCAGGCTCATTTCAAGTACTTGGAATGGATTCATTCGAAAGGAATCAGGCCATATATTTAGATAATAATAATAATAATAATAATAATAATAAAAATAATAAATGATACAATAATGTTATATATATTGATAATAATTTTATGAATTAATTTAATGAATATTGTTACCGTGTTTTGGTGGTAGTTATGCATGAAAGAAGGTGCTGGGTGGTGAATAGGTCTCAAGCTACTAAAGTGAAATTAATTTTAAAATTTAACAAGGTTATATTTTCTTTGCAAAATTAGGTAACAACAAATAGAACAGGTACTTAGTAGCCGAAACACGATTGAAAAAAATACATTTACATAGGTACCCCATTTGGGGCTTCAAAAGTCAGAAACATAATTCTTGAGCAAAGAGCCCAACCTTACAATGAACACCATACAACAAAGGGGCCGAAAACCCCCAAACATGCCAGAAACATTTGCTTCCAATTACACCCAAAAGCCTCCTTGAGGCAGAGACACAATTTTCAATAAAGGGCAACTTCCCCTTAAAATACAAGCCTATCATAGGCCACTCCGAACTCCACCTTTAAGCTGTCCTCAAAGGCCATATACACAGGGGTAAAATACCCAACCTACTGAGGTCTGTTAAATGACAAGAAAGTTAATACATGACCTCTAAAATACAATTTGAGAGGAGGCGAATTTGCACTCCTAATACACTTTGCTTAAGACCAACTTGGCACTAGGCCATTAATACAAGGGCTAATCCCATACTACAGAGGTGACTTAATAACAATTTACATTACATTACGGAAGAATTGGTTGAGAAAAATAAGTTCACCTCAAGACGATGTGAGTGGGAGCTCGAGAGGGTTAAGCACTCTCTATCCCGATATGTCGTTTGAAAGATAGAATGGATACCAGTAGTTTTTACATTTTAAAGGAAAGTTACATGGTGGAAGGCCTAGAATCCGCCCCGAGAGTTAAACTGCTGATCTAGCAACGAAAGAAGTTATTAATTGGCCATTACCTTGTGTTGAACGGCTGGAGAAGAAAGAGGCGCTTCCCGCCCGCTGCTGTGTACCTTACGCACTGAAAGATGGAACAGAAGTGGCCCGGAGACCCGAAAATCAGCAGTTTATATCCTCTCGCGGAAGGTTCTAGGCGTTAGGGGAAAGAAAACACCCTCCCCCAAACTCTTTATTGGGTAGGACCCCGCAACAGATTCAAGTTGGGGGAAGATACACCAGATTGGTCAGAAATTAATAGAAGAAATTCGGGATTGGATACATTCATAACAAGGGGAAGAAAGGGGTAAATATTGCCAACTTAAACAATGACAGAAAGAAATTTAACAAAGAACAAACTCTTGAAATTAAATTTTCTCCAAAAAAATAGTTCTTTGACTCCGCACTAGGTTGCACTATTGTAGATCTTCAGTAGTGTCCTCTAGAAGAGAAAGTTCACACTTCTTACTTCAAGCGAAACAAAAACACATCAAAAGTGACACAGTTCTAAAACTCCAAAATTTACAGGTAGTGACATCTTCTGAGAAGGTAGAAAATTAATACCGTCAATAAAGTTCAGACTTCCTCCAACAGAGGAGTTTTAACTGGCGCGCATTTAAATTAGCGGCGTGGAGGTGTACCACCCGGTACAGACCTCCCCCCCCAAAAGTTCCTCCAAGGGGTAACACAGAAGAACATAAACTTTTGTTTGAAAATAAGGTCCAAGTTTTGATGTTGATATTAAAATAAATTGCAGAAGTATTTGAGAAATTTCTTAATTGGGTTTGATTCAGTTCCAAAATTTTGTTGTAATTGGTAACGTAAAGTATTTATGTTTGTAGAAGGCGAATTTCTGAAGATAATCTTTTAAAAGGTGATGAAAAATTTTGCAATGTCCACCAAATTTGTTGTTGAATTCCCAAGTGTAGTCATCTCTTATAGTGACTGTCCATGTAGTTGATGTAGGCAAGTTGGATGGCCAGACCGGCCGTTGCAGCTTGCGTCCAAAGGGAACCGCTCGGACCCCTCAAGTACCCTGAGATACCGCTCGCCCGCACTATGAGGGGAGCAGAGGTGTTGAAGCACGCCGCGCCCGCGGTGAACATATACAGGCTGCGGGCAAGTAGCAGGTCGTGCGCCGCACATCAGCCTAGGCCGGGAGGAGAGCTCCGGCTCGCCGTGCACATGTCGTCCTCGCTGGGGCCGAGGGGGCCCGTCCTCGAACCCAGCCGCGGGACAGCGCCGCGCGGCTGCGGGGGCACTGAAACATTAAAGCTAGGCGGCAGAATTGAGTTGGACTATCATCTTCTTTGAGGGTACAGGCTTGTGGCGAGGTTGAGGGGCCAGCGGCGTGCAAATATCCATGGCATAAGTTAAGCCACTGTGTAAGGTGGAGCAGGAGACGGGAGCGTGGTAATAGCCGTGGCAAGGACAGGATGGCAGTTTAACGGATCGGGGCAGGTTTTACAAAAGGCTTACATCTAAAACCAAAATATTACAGAAGGGGCAGAATGCCTTAAAAGCGAAACTCAAAAAAAAAAAAAAATATATATATAACCTTCATATCCTTTCAAAATAATATGAAGCAAGTTAACACAGAAATTACACCGGTTTCACCTGGGACAGGTGAACCCTAAATATCCTCTCGGTGGCTGGATTGCTTAATAACAACGTAACCGGGGTGAGGAAATCGAGAATAACACAGGGCCCAAGGAATCTGGGGGCAAGCTTGCCCGCGGGAACAAAATTTTTGACCATTACTTGGTCACCTACCTTTAAAGGGGTGGGTCTCCGTCCACGATCATACCTTTCCCTAACCTTTTCATGAGATACTTTAAGATTAGCTTTAGCCTTCTTCCAAAGATCTTTAATGTTGTCCGGATCTATTGTCTCGGGCAGAATGTCACTCAGAGACCAGAGGTTAGAGAGCGGCGTGTTGGGAACAAACTTAAACATCAAAGAAGCTGGAGTAAACTTGTGAGATTCATGAACCGCCGAATTCAAAGCAAAAGCTATCCAATGCAGGGACGTGTCCCACCTGGAATGATCTTCATGATGATAGGCAATAAGTGCGGACCTGAGATTACGGTTAACCCGTTCAGCCAGGGATGGTTGAGGGTAATAAGCAGAAGTAGTTACATGAGAGATGGACAAGTCAAAACAGAATTTACGAAAAAGATTAGATGTAAAAGCCTTAGCATTATCAGATACAATATATTGGCACGGACCAAAAGAAGCAAAAATAGAATTTAAGCAAGTAATTGTAGACTGAGCGGTAGCCAGCTTAGTCGGAAATAACCACGAAAATCTTGTAAAACCATCTACGCATACAAAGATGAACTTGTTGGCATTCCCCTTTGACTGGGGGAAGGGTCCTACATAATCAATATACAGGCGTTCCATGGGGCGCGACGCTTGCTGAGAAGACAAGAGGCCTACCTTGGTGGACATGGTCGGTTTACTGAGCAAACAAGATTTACAAGCTTTTACAAGTTCACGAATTTCGCCGTCCATACCTTTCCAGATGAACATTTCACGAATCTTTTCACGGGTTTTAAAGATTCCAAGATGCCCTCCTAATGGGGTCTCATGATAATACTTGAAGATCATAGGTACAAGAACCGCTGGAACAACAACTTTCATCAACTTATCATGCCTCGAAGGGCAACATAGAACACCATTCCTCAGAACATAAGGGACAGCATGTTCCCCAGAAGAAAGGGTTTCCATTATCGGAGCCAGCGTCGGATCTTCACGTTGGTATTTCTCAATATCCCTAAAAAGCATGGGAGCATCTGTTAAGATGGCATTAACACCAGATAGTATGTACTCGGAAGGTGATGAACTGTCGACCGGTTCGTGGGTCTCGACGTCGTTATGAAACATACGGCTGAGTTCATCAGCAACAACATTTTCGGTACCTCTGATATGTCTAACATCAAACTGGAAGGCGGAAATACGAATAGCCCAGCGGGCTCTACGACCAGTACGACGCGGCCTACCTAAGACCCAGCTTAAGGCTTGATTATCTGTCTCCAGGTCGAATTTGACATGTTCCAGATAGAGACGGAACTTTTCTAAGGCAAATAAAACTGCCAACCCTTCGAGCTCATAGATGGAATACTTTGCTTCTTGAGCCGATAGAGTCCTAGATGCATAGGCGATGGGACGCCTCCCTAGTTCAGTCTCTTGAAGAAGGACTGCAGCTACAGCTGACGATGACGCGTCCGTTTGGACGATGAATTTCTTTGAGAAATCAGGCATAGCAAGGACAGGGGGAATACAGAGAGCTAATTTCAGATCTTCAAAAGCGGCTTGTTGAGAAGGTCCCCACTCGAATTTGATGCCTTTCCTACGAAGAAGGTTTAAGGGCGCCGCTCTATTAGCAAAGTTAGGAATGAACTTTCTGAAGAAATTCACCATACCAATGAACCTGGCGATACCTTTAATGTCCTTGGGAGGTTTAAAATCACGGATGGCCTGTGTTCTAGAATGATCGACTGCTACACCATCGGGTGACACAATATGCCCTAGGAATGACATAGAGGGCTTAGCAAAGGCAACCTTGGACAACTTAACAGTTAACCCAGCCTTACGAAGGCGATCGAGAACTTCTCGCAAATGATCTAGATGTTCTTCAAAAGTCTCTGAAAATACGACGACATCATCTAAATAGTGATATAAGTACTCGAATTTGATGTCGGAGAAGACCCTATCTAGTAGCCTAGTGATCACAGCTGCTCCCGTAGGGAGCCCGAAAGGCACGCGGTTGTATTCATATAAATTCCAGTCCGTGGCAAACGCTGTAAGGTGTTTAGACTCTTCGGCAAGGGGAATTTGATTATAGGCCTGATTTAAGTCCAAGATGGTGAAGAACTTGGCCTTACGAAACCATGAAAAACAAGAATGAAGGTCAGGAAGGGGCACAGATTGCAACACCACCTTCCGATTGAGAGCCCTGTAATCAATGACAGGCCTGAAGCCTCCTTGGAGTTTCGGGACTAGGAAAATAGGCGATGAGTACGCCGACTTAGAGGGCCTAATAATACCATCCTTCAACATCTGATCGATAATTTCTTTCAGAGCCTTCATTTTAGGTGGAGATAGCCTATAAGGTGGAAAACGGACAGGAATCGAATCCGTGACCTCAATTTTGTATTCAATAAGGTCAGTAACACCAAGAGTATCAGAGAACACCTCGGGAAACGACTGACACAGTTTGCGAATACTATCAGCCTGCTCCTCAGGTAGATGTCTAAGGTCTAACAACGTCTCATCCTGGGTAGGCGAAATAGAAGAACATGACACAGAATTACACTTTAATAGTGGTATTTTACAACTAGAAGCAAATTTGAATGTGCACGACCTAGACTGGAGATCGAGCACAAGACCAGTGTGAGAAATAAAGTCAGCTCCCAATATAATGGGGCAAGACAATTGCTTGGCCACAAACAATTTAATTTTCCATGTAAACTTAAAAATACGAATCTTGACCAGTAAGGAACCTAGAATTTCTAATGGAGATGAATTAGCCGAAACGTATTGAACAGGAGAAGAGACATAGTCAGGAAGTTTACAAACCGATTTCAATTTAGAATACCATTCAGCCGAAATAATCGAACAAACACTGCCTGAATCTAAGAGAGCTGTTATAGGCTCGTTATTTAACTCAATCTTAAGAAAAGGAACAGGTGCGGGGGTATCCGCCGCAATCCTAAGACATTCTTTAGGGCATTCAAAAGATGAATTTGAAGGCTGATCGTTCTCTGCATTTACAACCTGTTTACTAGGGGCTGAGTCTCGGGAAGATGGATTAGTCGACTCAGCCGAAGCCACTAGTCACTTTTTATTATTGGCATAGGTGGAATTTGCACCAGAAGTTGAGCAGGAGGGGGTGCTATTTGAGTTGGGACAATTCTTGGCAATATGTGAGAAAGCCCCACATTTAAAACAGCCTTGTGATGACCCGGCTCCATTCCTTGTCCCACTTGACTTGATCAGCGGACACTTGTTGCGCAGATGGTCAGGCGACCCGCAAGCATAATATTTACGGGGATTGACTGGTCGGCGAGGTGGAGGCCGAGTGTTACTAAAGGAAGGCGGGGGTTCTTTCGCGACACGCAAAGAATCGGCGTATCTAACTCCTTCCGCTGAGACGACCAATGCTTCAAGTTCAGAGAAGGTTTGCGGGCACGCCGCGAAACACAAATATGACCTATAGGGAGGTGAAATTCCCTCTACAATAGCCTGTACAATCTGATCTTCAGGAAAATGAAGGGCAAACACCCTAGTATAAAACTTAATGTCCTGTATGAAATCAGCCAAGTTTTCATCCAAGCGCTGTACACGATAATAGTACTTCTGAATAAGGGAGGACCTGGCCCTAGCCGGGATGAAGTTAGCTAGCAAATGGGCATGGAAATCCTCAATAGATGATTGCTCGGCAATGGCTCTAACTATTTTGTCAGAGAGAATACCAATAGCATACGGATAGATAATTTGCAAGATTTGACATGGAGAAAGAGAAAAAACAAGGGCATGATCCTGAAATTCCACTAGAAATCTTAAAAATGAAATTACGTCACTGGTGGTATTAACGGAAAACTTAGATTTACCTCTGAGCAACATTGCCAATGGATGAGGCAAGCTACTAAACCCGGGTGACATAGTAGGTAAAGGTTTCAATGGCAAAGAAGTTAATTCAGAACGGATGTTACTCAGCGATAAACGGCGTTCAGACTCGTTGTCCAATGGGGCAGAGATAGTTTGAGCAGCGATGGTTTTCCTATTTACTTCTCCCTTAGCAGGTTCTTCCTCGCTACCTACATTCACTATGGTGGGCTGATCAGATTTGAGAGGAACTTCCCCAGTTAACAATTGAGTGACCTTACTAGATAATTCGGAAATATTTTCCAGGAGCGTACTAGCTTCCTTCCTCTGAACGTCATTCAGTTTTAGAGACAACAGATCGTTAACCCTATTCGAAAAATGATATAGCCTGCCTTGCACACGTTTAATTTGATTCGGAGACGGATCATTTTCATCAAAAAAACTAACTACAGAAGCTAGCCCAGTAACATTCTCCGTGATCGTGGAAAGAGAATCGTCAATTTCTTTCTCTCCCAAATTGGGGATGGAAATGGGCAAATCAAGGGACTCTCTAAGCTTGTTAGTGTCTACTGCAACCGTGCCTCCAGATTGCACATTTCTGATAGTTAATTCATAGATCAACTCCTCCTTGCGCAAGTAGTTAAGAAGGAAAACATCGCGAGGGCCGGGCATGATGACCGAACAATTTTGAAAAGTCAAAAAAAAATTCCAGCAACTGAGAAAATGGTTAGAGTTCGGATCAAAACAATGTCTAGCCGTCAAAAGGGGCTAAATTGAGACCCATTCAACCACGCTCTGCTACCACTTGTTACCGTGTTTTGGTGGTAGTTATGCATGAAAGAAGGTGCTGGGTGGTGAATAGGTCTCAAGCTACTAAAGTGAAATTAATTTTAAAATTTAACAAGGTTATATTTTCTTTGCAAAATTAGGTAACAACAAATAGAACAGGTACTTAGTAGCCGAAACACGATTGAAAAAAATACATTTACATAGGTACCCCATTTGGGGCTTCAAAAGTCAGAAACATAATTCTTGAGCAAAGAGCCCAACCTTACAATGAACACCATACAACAAAGGGGCCGAAAACCCCCAAACATGCCAGAAACATTTGCTTCCAATTACACCCAAAAGCCTCCTTGAGGCAGAGACACAATTTTCAATAAAGGGCAACTTCCCCTTAAAATACAAGCCTATCATAGGCCACTCCGAACTCCACCTTTAAGCTGTCCTCAAAGGCCATATACACAGGGGTAAAATACCCAACCTACTGAGGTCTGTTAAATGACAAGAAAGTTAATACATGACCTCTAAAATACAATTTGAGAGGAGGCGAATTTGCACTCCTAATACACTTTGCTTAAGACCAACTTGGCACTAGGCCATTAATACAAGGGCTAATCCCATACTACAGAGGTGACTTAATAACAATTTACATTACATTACGGAAGAATTGGTTGAGAAAAATAAGTTCACCTCAAGACGATGTGAGTGGGAGCTCGAGAGGGTTAAGCACACTCTATCCCGATATGTCGTTTGAAAGATAGAATAGATACCAGTAGTTTTTACATTTTAAAGGAAAGTTACATGGTGGAAGGCCTAGAATCCGCCCCGAGAGTTAAACTGCTGATCTAGCAACGAAAGAAGTTATTAATTGGCCATTACCTTGTGTTGAACGGCTGGAGAAGAAAGAGGCGCTTCCCGCCCCCTGCTGTGTACCTTACACACTGAAAGATGGAACAGAAGTGGCCCGGAGACCCGAAAATCAGCAGTTTAGATCCTCTCGCGGAAGGTTCTAGGCGTTAGGGGAAAGAAAACACCCTCCCCCAAACTCTTTATTGGGTAGGACCCCGCAACAGATTCAAGTTGGGGGAAGATACACCAGATTGGTCAGAAATTAATAGAAGAAATTCGGGATTGGATACATTCATAACAAGGGGAAGAAAGGGGTAAATATTGCCAACTTAAACAATGACAGAAAGAAATTTAACAAAGAACAAACTCTTGAAATTAAATTTTCTCCAAAAAAATAGTTCTTTGACTCCGCACTAGGTTGCACTATTGTAGATCTTCAGTAGTGTCCTCTAGAAGAGAAAGTTCACACTTCTTACTTCAAGCGAAACAAAAACACATCAAAAGTGACACAGTTCTAAAACTCCAAAATTTACAGGTAGTGACATCTTCTGAGAAGGTAGAAAATTAATACCGTCAATAAAGTTCAGACTTCCTCCAGCAGAGGAGTTTTAACTGGCGCGCATTTAAATTAGCGGCGTGGAGGTGTACCACCCGGTACAAATATAATGCTTACTGTGTATGTCAAAAGAATTCGTTCGCAATGCTTTATGCGTGATATTGTAGTTAGTACATTAAAAATGTAAGTCAGTAAATCAATTGTGTGAAGATGTACGCCGTTAAAAGAATGTATGGGAGTCTAACATGCATACGTTCAAGTATTAGGCCCCTAATTCTTTTAAATGCACTCGACGTACAATCCTTGAACTGTGCTGTATTATAGTGCTGGAGTACAACTTCGAATCACGCGCCGGTTCATTTGGCAACAACGGCGAGTGTGAAGAGGCAATGACGTTACTTCCGCTTTAGTCTGTTCAAAAGGTGGTCCGGAGAATAATAGCCTGCTGTAGCTGTCGCTCTGCGACTGCCATACTGCACGAGCTATAGTACAGAGAGAACTCGTCCACATATAGGAACGGTATTACTGCTGGACCACCAACAGCGACAATTCTTTTTATGGCAATCGAGAACATAGTGACACTAAGGACCGATCCTTGTGGGACTCCATTATCCTGAACGTGGTATTGCAAATATATCCTCCCTACTCGGACACGGAATAGATGGAGGGAAAAAAAGTCGCAATAAATACCGGCAAGTTACCTCGGAATCTCCATTGATGCAGGACTGAAAGGAACCGAATCGCCATGTGGTGTCGTAGGCCTTCTCTAAATCAAAGAAAATGGCTACTAAATGCTGCTTGCGGAGAAACGCATCCAGGATAGAGCTCTCCAGGCGTACCAAGTGGTCTTTGGTGGATCGAGCGGCTCGAAAAGCACACTGGTACTCGGACACGAGTCCTTGTTTCGATGATGATGCTTGTTGTTTAAATGGGCGTAACATCTCGGTCATTGGCCCCTGATGGTACGAAATAAGACGAAATGCAATGATAAAATAAAAATCCAAATTCCTCCACTGACTAGAATTCAAAGCGTGAGGACGAAAAATGAACAATCAGTGGAGCAGACCCGCAATGCCTTAGTCTCAGAAACTGACGGAGAACATTAGTAATACTGACCAAGGGACTGCTTCTATAGCTCAATACTGAATCGATGATGCTTGCAAGCTAAAGGGGTCCAAAATATAGGTCATCGGCCTCTCATAATGGTACTTACCACTTGGAAAGTAGAACCATGGTACTTGACACGGTGCGTTACTAATCAAAAGTATCGTAGACTCGCGGTATTCCACAGATTACGGTACTACTCACAGGTAATGAAATTCGCACATGTTATACAGACCTATGGCGTTCCACGCATAGCGGCGCCATTTACAGGCAACGCAAACCTTAGGTTTCCATCTCATAAGCGTACTAACAATAGGGACTCGTACTATCCCGTGGTGTTCCTTATACTGTGGGCCCTAATCATAGGCAAGCCAGAACCCGTGGTTTCGCTCATATACTGCTACTAATCACAAGTACCGTAAAAGCCTGACCGCACGATGCACCTGATTGCTACTAATCATAAACCTATTTGGTACCCAACATAGTAGTACTACGCGAAAGTAATAGCGACCCATGATTGTCTCCGTGTGGTGGTACTAATCACAAGTAGTTTCATGGTTCTAGTACAATCATCCCTTGGTCGCCCTTTTAGTAGCCTCTTACGACAAGCAGGGGATACCGTGGGTGTATTTTTCGTCTCCGTCGCCCACCCACAGGGGGTTGTGTATTTGGTCCGCGAGGGGTATTTTATTTCCCTCAAGTCCACCGGCAAGCCGGTTATGACCCCCTATCCGCCACCTGGGACGCGCCACGTGGGAGTATCACCTCTCTCCCTGCTACGCCACCGTAGTAGGTTCGTGGTCACATCGAGGTTATCGGCCCCTAATGGTACGAAATGAAGTAACAAAAAATTCAAATTCACCCACTGACTACAATAAAATTAAAAATGTAATGAAGAATGAATGGACATGAACCCTACAAAATAAAAAATAAAAAAACAGTGGATCGGACTCAAAAGGAAGGTAGTAAATTAAAGTATTACTGACCAAGGGACCATTTATAAAGCAAAATGATGCTTGATGTCTGAAGGGGTGCTAAATTCACGTCTAAGGCCCCTCAGAACGGTACATGTCGCGAGTAAAGTAGAACCATGGTATTTTTCATTTTGGGCTACTGATCATACGTAGCGAAGACTCACTGTGGTCCACACAAGATGGTACTGCTCACAAGTATTGCAATTCGTACAGGGAACGCAGACCTATGGTGTTTCTCACACAATGGCGCCACTCATAGTCAACGCAAACCGGTAAGGTTCCTCACCTAGGCGTACTAGTCACAGGCGCCGGTATTCCCGTGGTGTTCCTCACTTAGTGGGTACCAATCACAGGCAACGCTGACCCACGGCGCTGCTCATATAGCGGTACAACTCACAGGCTACGCCCAGACCTGCGGTGTTGCTCACATGGGTACTGGAATCCACCAGACCAGGCGTTTTACTGAAACTAATCACGAACCTATTTCGTACCAATGTAGTGATACTACTCGCAAGTACATGCAACCCACGGTGTTCCCCGCATGATGTTACGAATCAAGAGTAGTTTCATGGTTCTAATTCAATCATCCCTTGGTCGCCTATTACGACAGTCAGGGGATACCGCGGATGTATTCTAGATGTGCGTCCCCCACCCGCTGGGGGTAGTGTGTTTGGACCGCGAGAGGTATTTTATTTCCCTCAAGTCCGCCGGCAAGCCGGTTAGGACCCCACTATCCGCCACCTGGGAGTATCACCTCTCCCCCTGCTACGCGTGGAGTAGAGGTTCTGGTAAGGGTGAAGGTTCTTCTAACTTATCGTTTGAATACCTCACTGAATGCCTCAGTATTTCGGCAGAGACCCACGCATTTGTGCCATCCCTTAAAACTGAACTGAACAGTGAACCCGTCACAGTTCTATTAGACTCAGGGAGCGTGTCCCATAATTTGGGAAGAATGGTACTCTAAATTAAAAACTGTTTGTAAGTTTCCGGAATATTGTTCCTCTTCTGTTAAATGCGTTTCGGCTAACTCATCTCCATTACAAATTTTAGGTGTCATTTTTGCTAAAATTCGTATTTCAAAGTTTTCACGGAAAGTGAAGTTATTTTTGGCTAAACATTTGTCTTGCCCTGTAATAGGCCCATTTCATGTCTTACACCGGTCTTGTGCTCGACATTCGAGCAAGTTGTGCACCTTCAAATTTGCTAGTAAATCTTAGACGTTTACCTGAGGAGCAAGCTGAAAGTATTCGTAAGTTGTGTCAGTCCTTTTCTGATGTATTTTCTGATACTCTTGGTGTTACTGACCTTATGGAATATAAGACTGATGCTACGGATTCGATTCCACATACCTTTCCACCTTATAAACTCTCCCCAACTAAAATGAAGGCTCTTAAGGAAATCATCGATCAAATGTTGAAGGGTGGTATTATTCGACCTTCTAAGTCGGCGTATTCATCGCCCATTTTTCTTGTACCGAAACCGCAAGGTGGCTTCAGGCCTGTGATTGATTACAGCGCTTTGAACCGTAAGGTGGTGTTGCAATGTGTGCCCCTTCCTGATCTTCACTCTTGTTTTTCATGGTTTAGGAGAGACAAGTTCTTTATCATTTAATCATACGTACAACCAGATAACTCTAGCTGAAGAATCGAAACATCTAACAGCTTTTGCCACGGACTGGAACTTGTATGAGTACAGCCGCGTGCCTTTCGGTCCCGCCACGGGGCAGCTGTTCTTACTAGACTGCTAGATAGGGTCTTCTCGGACAACAAATATGAATATCTGTATCAGTACCTCGATGATGTCGTGTTTTCTGAGATTTCTGAGACCTTTGAAGAACACCTAAATCATCTAAAGGTAGTACTCAATCGCCTTCGTAAGGCTGGGTTGACTGTCAAATTATCTAAGGTAGCTTTTGCTAAACCTTGCATGTTGTTCTTAGGGCATATTGTGTCACCCGATGGTGTTTCCATCGATCATTCCAGAACTCAGGCTATCCGTGATTTCAAGCCTCCCAATGACATGAAATGCATTGCCAGGTTCATAGGCATGGTGAATTTCTTCAGGAAATGTATTCGTAACTTCGCTAATAGAGCGGCGCCCTTGAACTTACTACGTAGGAAAGGCGTCAAATTTGAATGGGGGCCCGTCTCAGCAAGTCGCTTTTGAAGATCTGAAATTAGCTCTTTGTAGCGCCCCGGTATTAGCAATGCCCAATTTCTCGAAGAAATTCATTGTCCAAACAGACTCATCGTCATCGGCGGTTGCTGCTGTCCTCCTTCAGGAAACGGAACTCGAAAGGCGACATGTTGCCTATGCTTCTAGGACATTACCGGCTCAAGAGGCCAAATATTCCTATCCGCCACCTGGGACGCGCCACGTGGGAGTATCACCTCGTGGCATGGTGAAAACTCGTGAATTAACCCCTAGAAATAAAAAGTGCATCGAGGTTTTACATAACGAAGGCCTAAAAACAGTGACATTGCGAAGAGATTAAACTGTTCAAGGTCAGCTGTGAGTCGCAATCAGCAGAAGCTGATGACCAGAGGAAATATGGAAAATTTATCACGAAGCGGGCGCCCACGCATTTCTTCGCCTAGGGAGGACAGAATACTTCGCAGACTATGCCAGAAAAACCGGAGTGCCACTTCAATGGAACTGGCAAAAGCATGGCAAGGGTCAACGGGAGTCGATTCAAGCTCATCAATTGTCAGGAAAAGACACTATGAAATGGGAATGAAAGCTCGAGTTGCCAAGAAAAAGCCAATTTTAACTGCTGCAGTGAGGAAAAAAAGGCTTCCATGGCCCAGATTCCACGTAAACTGGACAATCGATCAGTGGAGAATGGTGGTATTTTCAGATGAAAGCATATTTTCCATGATGACTGATAGACCACAGCTCGTTAGATGTGAACCCAATGAAAGGATGGATCCTGACTGCCTTGTGCGAACAATGGAGCATGCTCCATTGGTTATGGTGTGGGGAGCAATGACATACCATGGTGTTGGAAGGCTGTACGTTGTTCAGGGTACAATGAACAGTGATCAATATGAAGTTGTGATCCGGCGCCCTCTGATGAACACAGCACGTGATGCTTTCCAGGATGCACATTGGATTTTCCAACAAGATCTGGCTCCATGCTACACATCAAAGAAGGTGAGTTTTGGTTATTTTATCTTTGTAATACAATTTCTAAGGTTGTTTCTGTTACACATCGTCCAAATCTATCATTTCGGATTCGTTCTGTCATGACTGAATTGGGTATCAAAGAACTTCCACGGCCAGGAAATTCACCGGACCTTAACCCAATAGAGAATTTGTGACGACTGGTTGGCAAAGGGGTTCAGAAGAAACCTGCAACAAAACTAGAGCTATTGGAGGTGATTGTGAAAGTGTGGAACCATGAAATTGACATCAGTATCATTCGAAAATTGTCTTGTCTTGAGGATATTTATTTGGGATTCAATATATTATTTCCCAGTCACAAGTCCAAGGTAATATTTCACTTGTATCACATCAACACACATTTACATAATTAATTATCGTTTTAGAAACAAATGCACTTAGATAGGCAAACTGAAAAAGGTACTATTGTGTGTAGATCCATGAAAGTATGACACTATATGCGCTGTTCGAATACACAGATATCATAAGGTTCTTTAACAGCATAAACTTAATACACTGTACAAGATTAGGACTAAGTAAAACTCTTGGGGCGAGATACACTCACCAGGAACGTATAGAAATGCCACTTCGCAAACATGTCGGAAAAAACTACTGAAAATCTAGAGCGTAATTACAATCTGATATGAGTGTTATCAAGGTACTCGTTTAAAATAGCAATGATAATAGGTGAAGGTTTGACACAGCAAGACTGATAGTCGTGTAGGTAAAGGTACGTGTACTTTAATTTCTGCATTAAAATTGCCTGGTAGTGTGCATACTGGGGGCATTGGAAAAATAAATGGTCGCTGTCGCCATAAGGTTCCCCACAGGAACAAGTTGGGTCATTCGTAATGTGAAATCGAGATAAGTATACAGGGGTTAATGAATGATTAAAGCGGGTAATCTAATTATATTAGTGATGTGACGTCGTGTGTACTTACCGTTTGCAAACCACGGGAGTGTGGGAATATTCGGTTGAATTTGGTAATAATATTGGCCTTTCGTACCAGCTGATATACGCCATTGTGTGTACCATGCGTGTTGAGCTTCGTGTTTAATACATGGAAGGAAATCTGAGACCGGAATTTTGATTTGTAATAAGTTCGTGGTATCTGCACTAGCCTTTTTGGCTGCTACATCGGCCATATCGTTGCCTACGCGCTGACTACGTCCTTTAATCCATAATAACGTGATAACAAAGCCAGATGTTTCGAGTTGATAAAGGAGATGTTTAACTTCGTAGACATATGTATTTTGACAGTGGGAGAAAGATTGCAGAGCTTGTAGCACACTTTGAGAATCGCTAAATATATTTATTTTCCTGGAATGCAATTGTTGGACATATAATAGAGCTATCATTCGAAAATTTATTGACTGACTCCATGACAATCATAAATAATAATGTACCCCTACGTCGCACCTTTAAATCTTGCGCCAATAAATCATCCTCTACAGGAGAGACTCTGAACTTAAAACTGGACCTACTTAAACCTTTTTTCTGAAGATGTCACTGTGTGAATTTCGACGTGTTTTTGTTTACTATTTATCAAGAAGTTTGGACATTCTCTCATAGATGCCTCTGCAAAAAAAACTATGATCATGCAACCTGGTGCGAAGTGAAGGAACTTTAATTGAAGAAATTTTGTATTTGCAAGTTTGTTCTTTACTAAATTTAGTGCATTCACTTTTGGGTTGGCAATATTTATCCTGTCTTTCCGCCTGTTTTGATTTTTACCAATCAATAATTTCTGTAATTAATTTTCTACCCATCACAGGTTTGGTGTGTAACTCTAAGCGACCCAATAAAATTAAGTGGGTGTGGCTGTTTTATTCATGAAAGCTCTCGAACTTTCCCCGAGGGTATAAAAACCGCTGATTTTCACGTCTCCTGGCCACTTCAACAACATCTAACCTAGTGCATGGACGTGTAGCAGAAGGCGGGAAGCGCCTCTTTCATCAGGCAACAGCTCTTCAGTAAGGTAATGGCCGTTTAACATCTTTATTTCCTTGCTAGCTCAGCAGTTTAACACACGGGAAAGGTCCGAAACTTTTACCATGTAACCTACCTTTCTGTAATGTAATTTTTGCCGGCTTATGTAAATATATTTAACTATAAATCGGGGATGGAGAGTGCCTTACCCTCTCGAGCTCCCCTTCATTTTGATTTCAGGTGACTACGTTTCGGTAACTGATTTTCTTTTCTTCCTTAATGTTTAAATTTCTTCCATGTACGGGTCACCTCCATAGTTTGGGAATAGTCCCTGTTTCATCGGCCTAGTGCCTTTTAGGTTTTAAGAAGTTTCATGTAGGAGTGCAAGTACACGCCTCCATTCAACTTGGTGTTGCGGGCCAATTACTTAACCTGTTATTTTCTGCTATGGCCCAGTAGGTTGGGTACGAGATACCCCTGTTTCAATTGTTGTAAGTTGTGCCCTGATGGCAATTTATTGTAAAGTCTGACATTGCATTAAATAGGCTTGAAAAACTGAGAGCGCGTCTGCTCTTTCCTGGTGTTGTAAGTCCTCTGGGAGGCTTGAGGTTAAAAGTTGGGAGCAAGTGCTCCAAGTGGTAAGGGTTTTCTGCCCCTTTGTACAAATTGTGCTTTTGTAAAACTAAGGGCTGTAGCCCGAGAGAGTTAAAGTTCTGGAATCTTGGATGTTTCTATTCTTGTTTACAAACTGTTATTCCCAAAGTAAATGTTAAGATTTTGTCGTTGATTGATTGTTAACATTCAAAAATATAACCTTATTTGAAATTTTAAAATTAACTTTGATTCTGTAGTTAGACCCATTCATCGCGGCACCTTCTTTCACCTCTGCGAATCTACCAAACCACGGTAACAAATAGTATTACTGACCAAGGGATCATTTCTAAAGCACAATCCTGAATCGAGGATGTCCTGTCGGGCATGGAGTCAATCCTGTCCTTTATTGTAAGGTTCCCTCTCACTTGTAGAATATCATAATTTAATAAATATTTGAAATTTCAAAGACGAATGCGTTTTTAGGAGCTCTGTACTAGAATTCTCTAAATTCTATGGGGGCGTGCAATAATTTAGAACAGTCGAATATTTGGCATACATGAAGGTCTGTGACCATGAAATTTGGTCCGGACGCTATTTATGGACCCAAAACTGGTAAGGAATTTAAAAATGTTTTCTCGAAGCACTAAAATTCATGACTGAAAGGGTTAACAGAGATATAGCAGCTTATGTTACGACCAGCCGTATCCTTCAGAACGCATAATTTCTTAATGATAATGTCAACGTGGATCTCATGATCAGATTTTGAAGTTTGAAGACAGCTTGGCTATAGAAAAAAAGAATGACAACAGAGGAAAATATCTTGCGTCAACAAAATATGGTGTTCAGGAAGATTAGTGTAGACGGTGGTTAAAAAAAAACACATAACTACTAAAAGGCCAGATGTTCTCTGGATATACAATCGCCATATAGATCATATAGGTGGCGTTGACATTCTCGATAGAATAGTATCGAAGTATGCTATGCGGATCAGACCTCTGAAGTGCACAATAAGAATACTCAATTTTTTGACCTTCATGGCTGCAAGTAAAGAGCGGATGCTCGTCACTCCAACAGTGGCTCGAGAAGGAAATACGTTCTCGACTAGGCACTTTCATTTTAGACTGAGAATTGCAGAAAATCTCGGAGTCCTGTCTCAAATGTAGGCCAGGAAGAACTGTCAGATGGCACTGATTAAGATAAGCCAGTGGTCCGCAAACAAAAGATGAGCCATTTCCTCTTGCTGTAGTCAGAAAATCCCAAGGTCTCCATATGCCGGAGAATATGTCCAGAGAACGAGATAAGTGTTCAAATTGCAGATTTCCAGGTTGCAACACTCTGACGTTTGTACAACCTACAGAGTTCCTGTTTCATGAAAGACGAACTGATTTAAGGCATTCCACAACTGAGTGAAAGGACAAACAGAATACTTCAATTTGTATCATTTTGAAATTCTAACACACATGTTGTAGAGGCGGAAGCATAATTAACGTGTTTAAAAAATCACCTCATATTCGGAAAAAAGAAATGTACTACTTTCTTTAGGTTTCCTGGTCAATCAATCAATACTGATCTGCATTTAGGGCAGTCGCCCAGGTGGCAGATTCCCTATCTGTTGCTTTCCTAGCCTTTTCCGAAATGATTTCAAAGAAATTGGAAATTTATTGAACATCTCCCTTGGTAAGTTATTCCAATCCCTAACTCCCCTTCCTATAAATGAATATTTGCCCCAGTTTGTCCTCTTGAATTCCAACGTTATCTTCAAATTGTGATCTTTCCTACTTTTATAAACGCCATTCAAACTTATTCGTCTACTAATGTCATTCCACGCCATCTCTCCGCTGACAGCTCGGAACATACCACTTAGTCGAGCAGCTCTTCTTCTTTCTCTCAATTCTTCCCAACACAAACATTGCAACATTTTTGTAACGCTACTCTTTTGTCGGAAATCACTCAGAACAAATCGAGCTGCTTTTCTTTGGATTTTTTTCCAGTTCTTGAATCAGGTAATCCTGGTGAAGGTCCCATACACTGGAACCATACTCTAGTTGGGGTCTTACCAGAGACTTATATGCCCTCTCCTTTACATCCTTACTACAACCCCTAAACACCCTCATAACCATGTGCAGAGATCTGTACCCTTGATTTACAATCCCATTTATGTGATTATCCCAGTGAAGATCTTTCCTTATATTAACACCTAGATACTTACAATGATCCCCAAAAGGAACTTTCACCCCATCAACGCAGTAATTAAAACTGAGAGGACTTTTCCTATTTGTGAAACTCACAACCTAACTTTTAACCCCGTTTATCAACATACCATTGCCTGCTGTCCATCTCACAACATTTTCGAGGTCACGTTGCAGTTGCTCACAATCTTGTAACTTATTTATCACTCTATAGAGAATAACATCCTCCGCAAAAAGCCTTACCTCCGATTCCACTCCTTTACTCATATCATTTATATATATAAGAAAACATAAAGGTCCGATAACACTGCCCTGAGGAACTCCCCTCTCAACTATTACAGGGTCAGATAAAGCTTCACCTACTCTAACTCTCTGAGATCTATTTTCTTGAAATATAGCAATCCATTCAGTCACTCTTTTGTCTAGTCCAATTGCACTCATTTTTGCCAGTAGTCTCCCATGATCCACCCTATCAAATGCTTTAGACAGGTCAATCGCAATACAGTCCATTTGACCTCCAGAATCCAAGATATTTGCTATATCTTGCTGCAATCCTACAAGTTGAGCTTCAGTGGAATAATCTTTCCTAAGACCGAATTGCCTTCTGGTGTCTCTTATAAACCAAAAACCTGAGTTACAATGTAACTTTGTTCCTGAATAACTTTTAGACCTTAAGTGTGCTACCAGTCCTCGTGCATGTCTTCATAATTCATTAAAAATGTTCGAGCGGCGGCTGTGTGCCAACATCATTGCATCAGCTTCTGTCGTTGTGGTAAAGCGTTGGTAACAGGTCAGACGGTCCACGGTTTGCAAATTATCAACCTGGAAGCAAAGCCGTTCGGGGAATGGTCTTAGCTGCTCTTCTCACTCCTGCGCGAGTATCGCGCTGGCCATGTGACAAAACCGCACAACTCTTGTCAATAATTAGAGCTGATGACATTAAATATTTTCTCCTATAGTAAAATGGATCGTACGCTTAAACAGACATACCACCTGATAGCAGGCATCATTAAGCACACCCCTATCTGTTCCACATCCTGATTAGCACCTTCCTTCTGGAAAAAAGTGGCGAGTGTGAAAGAACATATGCAGCAAAATAACCCCATTCATTTAATTTGAAGGACAAAGATGCAACCAGACCGAAATACGTAACAGCTCATTCTTCAGTACACGGATGCACTTTTAATTTAGTACATAATCTTCCCATTTTACTTCATCTAGCTCATTTTCTGCATTATGTACTTCAGTACGTATTCATCTGTTGAGCATGAATAACGAGACTTGTACACAGCATGTCTCATTTTCTCACCCTTCGATCCTTTGCATAGTTATATCTTCATCCATTTCTTCCTCTATTTTCAATTTGATCTCAGAAGGACCTATATGCCAACATTTTACTTTTCATAAATGGACTATTTTTTGTATTTCCATTCAGTGTTAATATGGTAACTTTCCTCTGATGATCTTATTTTTGCCTCGTTTAACTTTTCGCCGTATGGATTTCAATGGCATTTCCTCCACTGGGGATCCACTATCCCTCCTGAAAGAGTTACTCACTCTCCCAGGGAGCTGGGTTATTTTCCGCCGCCCAACACTCGGCGTTGAGTCGCTGGCGGTACGGTCTACTCATCCCGTAGCAGGTTTTCTCCTGGCCAGACAAGAAATTGATTAAGTTCACATATGACAGAACATTTTAAAGAATTACTTTATGTAATGTAACGATTTTATACCAGCTGCTGAGAGACTGGGAGTTTAGAAATTGAAGCAGTGGTATAAATTTTATTTTGATACAGGTATATACACCAACAACTGAAAGTGGTTCAGATTCTGAGTATTTTTATGGAGATTTGGGAAAAACTTCTAACCACGTTCAACAATCGCTCCATGAAAATAAGCATGATTTTATCATAGATGTTGATCATTAGATACATGCTGAGACCATGGTGAACATCTGAAACAGTTATGTGAGATACATCAATATTTGTAGCAACAAATACTGTGCATTGCATGTAATACACTGCATGGTGGGTCTGTATTGAAAATTGTAAATAAATTTGAAACAATTAAGTTTACTGAAGTGGTCAACCTATTCAATGCAGTACATTCGTGAGAATGTTTATAACTTAAGCATGACACTTAAACACAGACATGTTTCGCACTTGTGGACATCAACACATGTTAATAATAAATTGACAGTTATTATAAGTGCTAAACAAAGAAAAACAGAATGTCAACTCACACAGTTAAACGCTTCTAACCGTAACAAAAACAATCAGAATAACGCAAACATTCAAGTAATAATACCCAACTCACCATTTATTTGACAAATACAGTTTTCAGAAAATGAAATTGATATTCCCAACAAAGGACATAAATTTAATTGGCCTAGTAGACATAAAGAGGACATTATTGATACTATACCCGAAATTGAATCAAACATAACCAAACTCCCTTAGAAGGGTATAAGATACGAGATCAAAAAGGAATTACCTACCTTAGCCAAAGAAATAAATATCAATTCAGAATATACTAAACAGAAGCTAACCCAAAAACTAAAAACTAAGACAGAAACTAATAGTTTTATTGTTACCAAAGCAGATAAAGAGGGAGCCACAGTACTGATGAACTAAAGTGAATACATCAGCAAAACGGAAGAATTCTTCTCAGACCCATACACATGATACAGATGTTGATTCCCATAGGGAACTTAAAATATTTGTCCTGAATGAGTAAATTTATAATACCAATATAATGGTATTATAAACCATACACAATTATCAATAAAGACCCGATAACCAAACACAACAAAGCCTAAAATCTTTATTAAAAATGTCAACCTCCCTACTAAAAAAAAAAAACAGAACAGCAAAAACTTGTCAACATGAACCCCAAGCTACCCACAGCAAGGGCCTTACCGAAAATTCACAAGAAAGAAGTCCCCATACGACCCATAATAAACTGCACAAACAGCCCAACCTACAATACCACTAGATATATACATAGATTTCTCATAAAATGTTACAAATTTCATAATACCAAACCCATAAGAAACAATAGATTTTTGCAACAGGTCAAATAAGTCCACATTACAACCTAATCATGTAATGCGCTCGTGCGATATAACAAACATGTATCTCAACATCCCAGTCTATGAAACTATCAAAATTATAAAAATTAATCTTAACAAATACAGCAAATTAAGCAAACTCGAAATCGAAAATGAAGTTATTGAACTTTGTACCAACTAATAACGATTTTACTTTTAATGGCAAAATATATCAGAAAGGCCTGGCAATGGGTGATCCCTTTTCAGGTATATTAGCAGACATATACATGGATTTCTTAGAAGAGAATAAAATTTTGAATAAGATAAAAGGCATCAAACTACGGTTACGCTATGTGGACGACACGTTTGTTAATATTGATAACGAAATAAACAATAGTGATAATTATAAAATTTACAAAATACGATGAGAGTAACATAACTACAACACGCTCAAATAATAGTTTCAGTTTCCAAATCTACAGAAAACCAACTACTTCCCCCATAACAATTAAAAATGATTCACTGCACCCGACATTTCAAAAACAGGCTGCATACTACAGCTTAGTCTATCGAGCATTCACCAGAAAGCCGAAAGAATGAATAAGAATACATTAGAAATTTAGCCAAATTTACTGGTTACAACACCGTATGGATTAACAGGATCATTAATAAAGTAAAAGCAAAGTCAATGACAAACCTCACCCCAGATAAACCAGATACGGCTAATTACGCATCTTTCACATACAATAATCCACGCATCCACCACATTTCAAACCCTCTTAAAAAACAAAATATTTAAAATAACATACAAATCTCAGATCAATAATTACAGTAAATTTTTAAATCACAATACTGTAAACCACAACAACGATCCTTTCACAAGCTCAGGAATTTACAGACTAACATGTGCAGAATATTTTTGTTCATATATTTGTTAAACAGGCCGTAGCTTCTACACTAGATACCAGGAGCGTTATAACGCAAGTGAACATAATAAATTTTCTGCGATGACCATGCATATGAGGGATACAGGCTACAGCCATAAATCAAGCTATTACAATCCTCAAGAAATTGAACAAAGGAAGGTTAATGAATGAATATGAGAATGTTTACATTTTTCTAGATCAGTATTTTAATACTGTAATTTAAACGATGTTTCAGATACCAAGAATCCCACTTATGGAACTTTACCTAAATTACTGCAATTATTAAATATAGAGGGTTGCATGGTCAAGAATATCTTTAAAATTCCTCCTTCAAATACCCCTATAGTTTCCAATAATCTGACTTCCTCGTGATTGCCCCACACTAACACTCCCCCACTGACCAACCAGACACGTGACATTCCGCCCACCCCTCCTACCCCTACCCTCCCTCCACCTAAGAAGTCACACCGCTACAACACACGAAGTACGAGAGCTGTAACTGTCAGTCGAGCTGGCGACAAAAATGACACAATCTTGCCACAGACAACACAAGGAGGTACGCAAAAAGCTCCATAACTTAGCTCTTTAAGCGATAAACAACACCGTCTTTCTAAAAAAAAAAAAAAATTTCAATTATGTTACGGACACTTCTAACAACTCCATTCCTCAGTGGATATCATTCTTCCGTCTAAAAGTTAGTATTTCATGAATCTCCCATCCTACCAACATCAAGACAGGGCCGCCACCACATCTCAAACACTTTTGAACTATCGTTGTTGATCTACCTATCCTTATTATTAACTTATTCTTTAAACCATTACAGCGTGCAAATTAGGTTGCCAGTCAACAACAGACCGCTTTTTAAATAGCATGAACCAAGGGTTAGGCTACAATATAATCCACACCTATTTCAATTCCACTATCTGTCAATTTTTTATGCCTTTTGTAAAGAAGACTCCACCCTTAGAAAAAGAGGTTTTATAACATCCTTCGAGAACAATTAACAGATGTTATCAGACATCAAACATTGTAATTAACATCCAGACAACTTCCACTTACACATTCATCCTGTGACTGCACACAGTGTCTTAACATGGCATTGATTTTACAGCAAGTATTAATATATTGCACATAGTGTCTTAATGTGTGTTTTATTTTGTATTAAGTGTTAATGTTTTCTTATGTTAAACATTGTTTCATAAGACTAAGAGTGGCTAACCACACGATAATTATTTTAATAGGTGCCAAAAACACATATCTTACCAGTTGTTTCAAAGACTTTCAAGAATTCCACCAAATCTTGTTTACCTGTCAGTAAAAGACCATCATATTGTATTTTTTAACTAAACTACTATTTTAGTTATAAGATGGTCTAATATGAATGTATCGGGATCCCGATGACAATTAATTTTGAGGCTGAGAGATAGGCTGATGATGCCCACAAGGACGAAACATGTCCCTATTTAAGTGTCATGCTTAAGTTATAACATTCTCACGAATGTACTGTATTAAATAGGTTGACCACTTCAATAAACTTAATTGTTTCAAATTTATTTAAATATGGTGCATGATTTACGATAACATTTCGTCGACTACGTATTTGGAAATCACCAGCTGATACTGAGGTTAGCATCGCGAGAAATCAAACCGATTTCATCCCGGTCAACAACAAAATCGCTTACTTTCCATTAAGATACACCCAGGTACTGAAATTGGATCTGTCTCACCTATTTCCTTAAAAGATGAAGCTCAAGGAACTGATGAAGTCTGTTGATACTATCAAGAAAGTAGACACTTTTCTTAAAAGATGAGACAATCAAAAGCAAACGAAGACATCGGAAACTGATCGGACTATCAAGCCATTTTTCTACAAAACGCGAAGGGTAGCGAGAAACATTGCGAGAACACTGGAAGACAACTTATGAAGATCTCAAACCTGGTCGAAGAAAAAAGAAGGAATGGTTGACTGAAGAAATCCAATTGACGGGAGACGGTACGTGAATTAAAGCTATTAATAAGATTGACTGCAATTTAACAAAAATTATATGGCGTATGGCTTTTAGTGCCAGGAGTGTCCAAGGACAGGTTCGGCTCGCCAGGTACAGGTCCTTCGATTTGACGCCCGTCGGTGACCTACGCATCGTGATGAGGATGAAATGATGATGAAGAAGACACATACACCCACCCCGTGCCAGCTAAATTAACCAATGATGGTTAAAATTCCCGATCCTGCCGGGAATCAAACCCGGGACCCGTGACCAAAGCCCTGCATGCTAACCCTTTAGCCATGGAGCCGGACTGTAATTTCACAGACGGAAATAAAGAGAAATATCAGAAAACCAAAGATCTAATGTTTAACACACTCGCAACCAAGCCATATATTTTAAAGGCCACATTTTCCCCCAAAATTGCAAAGCCCGTAGTTCTTACGGGGTCGCTCATTCAAATAAATGTTATTTTGCTAAGCAGTGTTCGTACGGGTCTGGACATCGGGGGCCTTCATGCATCGTATGTTATTAACAACACAACAGGAGATGACACGACATTATACAGATTTCACAAAATGGCACAATTTCCTCCACTATTACACAGATGCGTGTTAAAGCAGGTTCTGATGATGATGATCACTCAAATCAACTCCAGACTTATGCATATTGCCAGTCCTTGTTATGGCTTCCCCAAAGTATGCCAGATGCTTCTTGCTATGTCCAATGTACTTTGGCTATCCAATTCAGTGCACAGGAAGAAGATGCAGTACCTATCACAGATCATCACCCAGCTTACAGGATAGCTTGTTTAAGATGCTGTTGCTAACACAGTCAAATTAACTGGAACTATAGGAAGGCAAACAGAACAACATTATACAACACAATCCATCTATAATTAAGAAGAATGCTGCTAGGATATGCCAAGTTTGCAGCTTGATAGTAAGAAATCAAGCAGGAACTTCTTGTACAGAAACACACTACAAGTGTGAGCAGTGCGGTGTTGCACTGCACCTGGAGCCATGCTCCAAAATTTACTGCATGAAGAAACAATATGAGTCCAAGTAATAGTGTACCAAAAGCTAATAATAATGGTGTAAAACAAGCTACAAATTCAATCTATAGTGATAAGTGAAACTTAACAACTTTATGAACAGTGAATTTTTGTTTGAGCCATTCCTCATACATTTTTTCAGAAACTGTATAGTGTTTCAGATCTGCAGACCAAACTGTTTGAGTTATTCAGTCACATTATGTAAAAAGTGAAAAAGAATTATTAACTTTCAGAAAAATGAATTTAATAATTACAGAGGTATGAAAATTATTAGACTCAAAGGTGAAGACACAAATTAAATTGCCTCAATTCTTGGTTCTTCCCCTCATTTGTCTCTATAATTTGACCGATGGAACTCCATATCTTTCAGTCCAATGTTCATCCTACTTACTAAACTATGTGAAATACAGTACTATTCCTCATTTTTTAAACATTACATTGAGATTAAATATTTGTTTGGTCTGTTGCTAATTCTACAAAATCAGTTTCCAAGAGTTTATAGTACAAAGCACATTGAATTATACCAGTACTCAAGTAAAGCAAAATATCACAGAACCACTTCATATAATTCCATTTAATCTAATCACGCTCAAAAGAGAAATTAAAAACTTCAACACTAGAATTTAATATTGGTAGAGGAGTCCACTGACTATAATACCGTCACTGATGTAATTGAAATAAATTTAAGTTGTGTTCTATAATTTACTTTAAACAGACTCAAACACTTAAAAGTGCTCCACAGGGCACAAAAAGACTAATGGAGTAACAGGTACTGTTACAATGGAAATATTAAAAAATCTACTGTTGAGTCCAATAATTTTGACACCCCTGTAGCTTCACAGAAGATTGTCGTGTAACGTTGGGAGCAGACCTAACCAGAATGTTTTTGAGGAGAGTTACAGTTAAGGTTTGTGTCTTGCAAGGTCCAGTAAAGAGCCTACAAACAGCTCTAGAAGTTCTTATACACAGCAGGACAATTTCAATCCATATAAGAAAAATATAACCAAAATATTGTGTTTATGCTGTGATACGTAGCACGATAGAATGGTTGCTCCCAACTGTTTCAAAATAAACAAAACTACTGTAATTGTACTTTGAGTATGTATCTAGTTTTGAACTAAAAGGTAGTTAAATGTCTCCTGAAGGATGTTTTTCTCTTTGATGAGGGATTATCACTATCACTTTTCTAATTTTGTTCCATTAAACATCTGGAGAACATTTTTAAGGGCATAACAGAAACATCACTGGTCCCTGATGATACTATATTGCTTCCATTAGTTGTATGTATCAGTTCCTTAAAATTACTACCATTATTCTGTACTTAATCTGAAATAGTTCACATACGTCATGCCAGAACCAGTATGATTCCATTAGGATGAGATAGCTCAAAGTCGCACTCAAATATTGAAATCCAATCATTACACTGCAGAAAAATAAGCTTTATGATTTGTCCACTTGTACACCACTCTACCCTATATAAATCTGGAAGTCAGAGACCTGTTCATGAGAAAACATCCTTAGCGACTTCAGTTTATTTTAACAGACCTGCAGGCTGCGTTGTTTCAGTTTTGCAATGAGCCGTAACTAGATTTCAGATCTACAGATAATGTCTCTCTTAGCACAGGCAAAAGCAAAACGGTTGAGACAGCAAGGAACTGCTTAGGTATGGGTGGTGTTGAGTAATGATGTATGGAGCATGACTAGTGCAACCAGATGATCTGAAAGGTGCGACTAATAGGGTCAGTCACGCTCCAATACCACTTCAGGCCCAGCAAGGAAAGCAATGTCAAACTACTTCACTTTCCCAGTATGCCTTATTTTGGCATTGTGATCAATTTTTTTGTTTCCATACAACAACCCTGCCTCTGGGTTGATGACAAAATACAGATAATGTAACATTTCTGAAATATTTATTTTATATTGCATAAATGTTCTCTCATATTCTCCACCTGATTATAATTATCAATGGATTTCATCCACATAAAGCAGGAAGGGAAATAAAAAATAACACAAGAAGGAAATGGAAAAAAAAATTTAATTGTAAAACCAAACAGGAAATAAAATGTCAAAAGGCAACTAGCACCTGGGTAACCAGACTCTTTGATATCAGAAACACTTAAACAGACCATCCGCTCCCATCAAGAGAATGACAAGATTATCACTAGTCTCGTCATCACCAACATGAGATCAAGTGTTTAACTACAGCCTCCCTTCATGGCAACCCGACATAGAAACACCACACCGCAGTTGTTCTTGCAATTACACTTTGCTTGTTCTGACAGAGTTCTCACATTGAAACCTCTCAAATGCCACTAAATTCAGCCAGTATCAAGGCCTGATTTTTAAGGAAATGGATTGACACTGACTGTGCCAATAACACCAGTTGTTCACATAGATGACTACAACACGAAGTACTTCAGTCTCATGATTAAGCAACACCTCTCTTCACAATGTTTGTTGCATGGTTCATATCAAGGATGCTGAAGAAGGAACACCTCACTGCTAATGGGAAACTCTAGCGACACTCCATCGCCACCTGTAAGAAAGAAAATCAGTCAGGAAACAGATAATTTTATTTTACCAATCATTAGCAGATTGTTTAAGAATAGGGTCTTTTTTAAGTTTTGTAAAGTTGTCACTGACTAAGTAAGAGAAGACATTAAAAAGCTATTATTCACAGACTTTGGATCAGACTGGAAAACACCGGGCGAGTTGGCCGTGCGCGTAGAAGCGCGCGGCTGTGAGCTTGCATCCGGGAGATAGTAGGTTCGAATCCCACTATCGGCAGCCCTGAAAATGGTTTTCCGTGGTTTCCCATTTTCACACCAGGCAAATGCTGGGGCTGTACCTTAATTATGGCCACGGCCGCTTCCTTCCAACTCCTAGTCATTTCCTATCCCATCGTTGCCATAAGACCTATCTTTGTCGGTGCGACGTAAAGCCCCTAGCAAACAAAAAAAAAGAAGACTGGAAAACACTAGATGAAGGCTCTATCCAGAATAAATTAAACTACAAATGTTAATACCGACGAGTCTGGAGGCAATGATGACTTTTGTGAAGGGTATATTAAGGACGATTCACTAACAGTCTGATTTTGTTAATGCCACACATTGTGTTGTATTGCTTTACACTGGGTCAAGTCGTCGGATTTGCCGTACTGTCCTGCGTTGAATACTGATGAACTGTATTGGATATTGATTTATTCTGTTTTATATATTCTTTGCTGGCCAGTAGGGCCCCTATTCACGTACTTGACAAATGACTTCAAATTTGTAATGATATCTCTCATTATAGGCTTACAGTAAAATAAGCACAAAATCCCTACTCCATGACCGATTCTTGACAGGGAAAACCCACCAAATGCACCATGAGTATTTTCCCAGACTGCATTTACCACTTACTTCAGTACTGAAGAGTTCAATGAGAAACAGCTATCTCCAGAACCTAGCATTCAATAATGACAGTTTAAATAAACAGCATCCTTGTTATGCCATCTCTTAGGTGCTAGAGAAATTTATACTTCATTGACTATCAGGAATACTGCAGCAACTCCTTATAACTCAGCAAGCTGGATTCAAGACGGGAGAAAGCTGCACTCCACAACATCCTGAAACTTAGACAACAAGTTAAAGATGGTTTCGAGAGACGATGAATCGCAGACGCGGCTTATGATACTTCATGTTTAACACGGCCTAACATCAAGGTTATCGGCCCCTAATGGAACGCGATGAACGAAATGTGATTAAAATTTGAAAATATATCCACTGATAAGAATTTAAAACAAATGATGATGAACAATGATTCTGAGTTTCAAATAATCACTGGATCCAATTCAAAATTAATTATTTTTGGTAAAATGATAGATGATTGACACATTATGGTAGGATAAGATATTGACAATGCCAAAAAGAGAGAGATGTTCCACCTATTCAATACAATAATAAATTGTTGCACAAATTAATGTTGCAACATGTTTAATATGATTTGGGACCGGTTTCGACACATATCCATGTCATCATCAGCCGATACAAAAATGCCATTAATTTATTCAACAATTTATTATTGTATTGAATAAGTGGAACATCCCTCACTTTTTGGCACTGTAATTATCAGTTCAATACGGATCAGTGATGAAGTTTTTAACTTTAAAGGATAAGATATTGCCTTAAAATGCAATAATATATCATGCTAATTAATATTTTAGAGAACACATTCAAATACACAAACACCAAATAAAACAGAGTCAATATAGTAACCAATAATAGAAAGACTAATACGAAACACTAAAACAAACAACTATACCTCATAGAATGCATGACGAAGTCTGCTGACTGCTCGTCATCTCGTAGGATAAGGGAGATGGTACTCAGGAGTTTTAGGCTACGGCGCAGATCGGCCAGATACACGCACTCCGTAAAGATGTGTACCACGGTAAGATGATCGCAAGTACACACAGGAGGGGGCTCCCTTTCAGCAAATAGGAGTGCGTTACTACACTGTGGCCGATCCAAAAACTACATAATACCACTGCTTCCCTCCGAGAATTCCTCCCCACCTTTGTTGTTCCTTTTATCTCTCTCAGCTTATTTGGCAGTGAACTGACCTGCCACTCCATCTCCAATGGGATATAACAAAATGTCTCAGCTGAGAGCAAATATCACTTTCAGGAACACTGTAAGGCTACGGGAGCAATGTAACAGCCTCCATGGAAGCGTTAACAGCTAATTCGTTTTCCTCTACATTCATGTCACTTTAAGGCCACATAAAAATGATTCTGATGCCAGCATCTGAACACACAGCCAGCAGGTTTCCGGATCCACTAAACCAAAGGGAGGGGAGGAAAACATATATCAACAGATTGTAGCGAGCTCAAGGAAACTATACACAGCAGAAAGTGTTGTACCGCAGAGATCCACAGATAGCATAAAATTCAGCAGTGTACATACACACTACAAACTTCCGGAAGAGGAAAAAGAAACCAATCATTGTTGACAACGAACGTACATCCCACTTTTGCTTTCACCCTTGATCCAACCATGCAAACGACGATGAATCTGGATACCAGCCATTGAACTATGCATTCAGGAACCAAGATCTGACATTTGTGACTTTTGGTGTGAAGCAACTACAAGACTTAAATTGGAAGAAAATAAGGAGCTTGATATTAAGTTACAACTTCACAAAATATCTGTTGAGGTTTATTACAAAGAAAAACAGGATAGTATTGCACAGTGTAAGACAGATGATAGTTTGCTGTGCTTGGAGTTTCGACTATGCCCAAAATCGGCCATTGCCGAAACTTGTGGTTAATGCACAATTCCATAAAAGACTCCTTCGGTTGTACATTTTCAATATACACTGCCATAATAATGGTAAAAGTACTTTGTACTATTTCATGGAATTTGAGGGTAAAAAGGATCCAAATTCTCTATGATCATTCCTCCATAACTTCATATTCAAAAAGCTTCAAGAGTCACCAAATGTTAAGAAAATAATTCTCTTTCCTGATGCAATAGGAAGACAAAACAAAAATTTTGTTATGAGTGCCTTCTGCACTTGTCTAGCAAAGACAAAAAGTATTACAACAGAACACACTTTCCCAGTGCGTGACCACACTTACAGTCAGTGTGATAGAAACTTTGGCTTTTATGGAAAGAAGTTAAAGAAGATAGTAAATGTCCATTCAAAAGAGTATGTGCAAGTTCTTCAGCAGTGCAGGGAGAAGCCTCAACCATTCCAAGTCTGTGATGGAAGTGAGATTATTAAGGACTGGAAGACAAATTTAATGGACTTCTTTTATCCAAAGCCTAAGGGGAAATATCCCTTTCAACTCCAGTCTTATAAAAGAATGCAATTTGGTATAGATGGTACAATAAGTGCATCAAAAACATATTTCAAGCTTTTCATTCCTTTTGTATTCCTAAAGAAATCAAACATTCTGCCTAGACACATATCTTTCCTTGGACCAATCAAGAAACCAGCTATGGCAGCAGCAAAGTGAAAAGACATTCAGGACCTGTTGCGCTTTCTTCCTAATACAGTGAAAGCCTGGTATGAAGAACTTTGGAGTGTGTCAAGACTAATGAATCAGCTGATTCTGAGGACTCTGACGAACGAGACCTGGAGTGAAAATAAACAAGAGGAATAAACTGATGTGTTATTGGGGAAAAAACCAGTGCAAATTTTTTAGTGTGATATATTATGTGATATGATGTCTTTTATTATCCTTAAGTAATTTCTAGTTCAGATGGTACCTTAGTTAAAAATTAAATGCAAAATTTCAACTAACATTGCATTATTTGTTTTGACTTTCTCGGTTTTATGCAAAAAGGGCGTAAACCAATCCTCGTATTCTGGCACATGTATCATAAACTAAATGATTATCATCAGTTGTACGCAATGATGTGTCATATTGAAAGTATTTTCCATCTAACTATTACAAGTTAAGGGGTCATTTTTTGTTTTTAATAAGACAATACATATTCAAACATTAAACTCACATTTACCAGGAATGCACTCCTCTGACCTACGCCCTCATTCCATCAAATTCCTCAATTTTAACAAGAGCACCACTGCTCCCTTCAATAATCCATGAGGAAACTGAGCACCAAAATTTACTACATTTACATGGAGCATCTTTGCTCCACACAATTACACTCTAAGAGACTATTCTCCACAATTTACAAGACCCAGGCCTCTTAAAGGCAAAATCTACATTTTACCAAAACTAAACAGTAATCACTGCCTTATCTGCTCAACAGTTGAATTTATATAGCAAACTGAAAAATAATAGTTAACTTTAACAGGGGCAGCAAGTACCCATTCTACATGGCCTTAGTGAAAAAAAAAAAAAAGGGCAATGTTATTGGCCGAAAATCAAAGTGTTAGGAGGCAAACTCTTGCACTCCTTTGAAATTAACCAGAACATTCTATGTCGGCTCATGGCCCAACGTTACAGAGGCTAAACCTAGGCCATGGAGGTGAATAGATGGAGAGAAATTAAGTTACAAAATTATGAGATAGATTTTTTTAAAGACTACAAAATCAAAGTCAGCTCAATACCAAGTTGAAGAGAAATAAATGAGGTATGCGCTGTTTATTCCCTAGGTTTGATTAAGGTCTTAGACCCTGGTTCGAAGATTTACAGAGTTACATTAACGTCTTAGCCGGGCGTGACGAGTTAATTCGTCTACCAATAGTAGTTACTCAATCGGGTAATGACGAGATAACTTATCTAGAGACTTAGAAAATTGTTACCGGTATCTGCTGGGCAGGACATGCTACCTCTCTCTTATTGTTGTATAGTGTAGTTCTGTGATTTAAATTTAAGAATTTAATTTTTTATCCGTATTGAACTGTTCTGTGATCGCATTATAGATGTCAGTAGGATGATGATGATGATGATGTTTGTTGTTTAAAGGGGCCTAACATCGAGGTCATCGTCCCCTAATGGTACAAAATGAAATCACAAAAAGTACAAAATCATCCACTGACCAAAGTTAAAAAAAAAAATCATGAAGAATGAATGAATGGACATGAACCAAGAAACAAAGACAAAAAACGACAAAAAACAAAAACAAAACAAAAACAGTGGATTCAACTCAAGAAAGGTCATATATAGTAGTATTACTGACCAAGGGACCACTTATAAAGCACAATACAGAATCGAGTATGCTTGATGTCGAAAGGGGTTCAAAATCCAGGTCTAATGCCCCTCAAAATGGTGCTTATGGCTAGTAAAGGAGAACCACGACATTTCTTAAGCTGCGGTACTAATAAAAGGTAGCGTAAACTCACGGCGTTCCAAACATTAAGGTACCTCTCACAAGTATTGTACGTCGTAAAGGTAACGCAGACCTGTGGTGTTTCTCACACAATGGTGCCACTCATAGCCAACGCAAACCGATGAGGTTCCTCACCTAGGTGTACTAATCACGGGCGCCGGTATTCCCGTGGTGTTCCTACAGAGTGGGTACTAATCACTGGCAACGCAGACCTACGGTGTCACTCGTATACAACTCACAGGCAACGCCCAGACCTGTGGTGTTGCACACAAGGGCACGACTCACGGGTACTGGAAACCCACACTGAACCCCACTCGAGTGCTACGAATCACGAAACTATGGAGTACCTGACAGAGTGGTACTACTCGCAAGTAAAAGCGACCGATGGTGTTCCGCGCATGATGGTACTAATCAAAAGTAGTTTCATGGTTCTAATCCAATCATCCCTTGGTCGCCCCTTTTAGTCGTCTCTCACGACAGGCACGGGATACCGTGGGTGTATTATTCGTCTGCCTCCCCTACCCACAGGGGGTGCGTGTTTGGTCCGCGAGAGGTATTTTATTTCCCTCAAGTCCGCCGGCAAGCTGGTTAGGACCCCCCTATCCGCCACAGGGACGCGCCACGTGGGAGTATCACCTCTCCCCCTGCTACGCCTGCGTAGCAGGTTCGTGGACGTCAGTAGGTATGACACTTGCTGCGATAGAATGCGCACCAATATTTCATTGTATTATATTCAGTACATAATGGCTAAGCGCGCTCGTTTGGATGATGAAACTATTCTTCATCTCACTGATTCAGATGACGAATTAGATGACAACTCTTTGGATAGCAATGATAGCACAAGTGGTGAAAGTGACAGTGAACTTACTTCTGAAAATGAACAAGAGGTGATGCTTGTTGTTTTAAGGGGCCTAACATCGAAAGCCATCGGCCCCTAATATAACATGATAGACATGATACATGATATTTAAAATTGTAAAATGTAGACACGCAAAACACAAAACAGGACTAATGAAATTTGGTTAAAAGAAGAAATAAAATTCCTATATCGGAAGAAACAACACCTTAATAATGAACTTTACTCAACACACCTGAAAGCATCCCATGAACTCCCACACAGCTATTGGAATTACTTTCAACGAATTTCCAGAGAAAAAATAGAAGACTTAGCCATAAAGAAACAAAACACACTAAACAAAAAACTGGAAACACTGAAACAACAACAAAGTAAACCAAAGCCACTAACCATAATCCAAAACAAAGATCCCTCTCTTCCTAACAAGAATTCCCAACATAAATTCCATCCGCCTATAAAAAATCTTACGCAAACCGTTTTTAACGACGTAGAAACGGATATATTGAACAGGGGACCCAAACACAACTGGGGTAATGCATCATCCTACCAGAATATTATAACTACCATTACCGAAACAGAACTTGCTTTACAAAAGATCCCATATGACATACGAGACGAAGCAAGACACGAAATCAGTAGAAAGATCCCGCAATACATCAATAGCGTCCACAATAATAACCCAAACATGAATACCACCAATAGATCGAACTTAAACAAACTTAAAAATAAAATAAAACAGAACAATCTACTAGTAACGAAGGCCGACAAAGGCAACACTACGGTCATTATGGATAAAAATGAATACATAACAAAGACTAAAAAATGTTTCCAAGACAATACTTTTTCTATTAAACGCCGAGATCCAACCAATAACATACAAAGGAATTTAAAAATTTTACTTAAAAACACACATTTTCTTCTCACCGAAACTGAATCTGCTAAACTCATAACAATGAACCCTCAATTACCGACCGCGAAAGCCTACCCAAAAATACATAAAGAAGACGTACCTATGAGACCTATTATAAACTATAGAGCCAGTCCAACCTACAAATTATCGCAATTCATCCAAAAATTTTTAAAAAAGCACTATACATTTTTAGCAAACAAAACAATACTAAACTCAATAGATTTTTGCAACAGAACCAAAGAGCTAAAGATCGAACAACACCATACCCTTGCTTCATTTGACATAATAAATATGTACCCTAACATTCCTGTTAAACAAACAATCAAAATAATAGAATCTAACCTAAAAAACAATAGCAACTTGAGCACCTTAGAAATAAACGAATTCATAAACTTACTTGAATTCGCCATAAACAATAACTATTTCAGATTTCACGATACCATTTATCAGCAACAAGGCCTACCTATGGGGTCTCCTGCCTCCGGAATATTAGCAGAAATATACATAGATAACCTAGAATACACGTCAATCAAAGAAATAGAGAATATACATTTTTGGTGCAGATTTGTTGACGATGTCTTCGTAGTTTTAGATAATAGATCCACTGACGCACAAACTATACTAGATAAGCTTAACACTCTAGATCCCCAAATTAAATTCACCAAAGAAACCGAAAATAACCGTGCACTAAATTACCTAGACTTAACAATAACCAGACACGACAACCACTTATCTTACAAGATCTACAGGAAACCCACACACACCTCAAATACCATAAAAAATGATTCCATTCATCCCAATACACATAAAAGAGCAGCCTATTATAGTATGATTTATAGAGCTTTTAACATCCCGATGACAACAGAAGACCAAAATAATGAATTGAAGTTAATCCACGACATAGCTAAACACAACGGATACAGCAAAGAAATGGTCAACAAAATCATTCACAAAATAAAATCACAACCTAAAACTAAATTAGCAAAAACAGCCAAACCCAAAAAAGACTATGCTCTATTTACCTTCAACAACACCCACATATATACTATAACTAATATTTTCAAGAAGCACAACATAAAAACAGTATTCAAAACTACACACAATAGTACCAACATTATACATAACACTAAAACAGTCAATAATAACAATAAATACAACCAATCAGGTGTCTACCGTATCAAATGTAACAACTGTGACATAAGTTACATAGGACGTACAGGCAGAAACTTCACCATCCGCTACAATGAACATATAAATGCAGTAAAACATAACCATTTCTCATCAATAGGCCAACATGTAGAAGAATCCAAGCATAGTTTCACAAACATCAATAACGACATGACAATACTAAATATAAACTCCAAGGGCCCCCTGCTCAACATAACCGAAGATTTCTACATTTCTTTAGACCAATACGCCAACCCCAATCATAACATTAATGATATTAATGAAAAAACCAGCATTATTTTTGACAAAGCCATTCCGATATTAAAGAATGATTATCTCAAAATAGTAAACACACGCTCTAACAAACTAACGAATCACAAGCCTGACCCCGCCCCTACTTCTCCAACGGCCACTCCTTCTTCCCCTCCACCTACATTCCCCTCCACAGCTAATATGAGCCCCAGACTCACTCACAGTAGAACACAACAAGCTTTCAAACACATCAGCACAAGACTTCCACAACAACTATAGTAAGTACTCTTTCCATACACATACTAGGCATTCCTTCATGCACACACTACCGGCATACTTATATCACTTTATCTTTACAGACTACAAGAACAAACATAGACGAGAGAAGTGTTACCACCGACTACTTCTAAATACATGCTCGAGACCTGCTGTTTACTGTATTGAAACTTGCCATAGTATATCACAAGTTGGGATATATAACATAACGAAATTTCATCATGACAAAGGCCCACATCAATAAGACGTACACTAGTTTCAAAATGTCCTCGAAGATTACCCTACGCAACTAAAATCAACATTACTTAGAAGGATCTGCACAGAAGACAGAAGAATGGAATCCATATAACATAAATTGAACATTTTAACAAGTGTCTACCTATACGTACAATTTTAATGTGTTGAAACTTTTTAAATGTTATATATTGTGACCTGTGTGTTTTTAATGTGTTTTACATACTCATGCTCTATTTATAACTTTTTAACCTGACCACTGATATTTTAATTATATGCTATTATTCCATCCCCCATTAGACATCCGGATGCCTAATACAATAACAACTTGTGTATAGTCTAATGGCTAAAACAAAACATGTACTAGCTGATGATGGCCGTTAAAGGGCCGAAACCGGTACTAGCTTAATCTATTAAAATAAATTTTGTATTGAATGGTGGAAAAACACATTTCTTATCTATACTTTAAATGTATCCACTGACAAGAGTTAAAGAAATGGTGATGAGAAAATGAGTATGAGATTAAAATAACAGTGGATCTAATTCGCAATGCCTTATTTTCTAATAAAGTACGAGATAATACAGGGGGAAAAGGAATAACGCAGACCTTTTGTGCCAAATCAATCACGAACCTACATTTTCGAGTGTGTTTCATGTGTTTTTTTGCATTTATCGAGTCCAAACTCACGCTTGTGCAATTCTTGTCTCACCCTGCACAGCTGTTTTTTGAAATGACGCTTAATGAATAAGTGATTTCAATCCCTAACTGCCAAATTTCATCTCAACCCAAATATTTTTAAAATGTTATGTGCATTGTTGA
Organism: Anabrus simplex; assembly: GCF_040414725.1. NCBI lineage: Eukaryota > Metazoa > Arthropoda > Insecta > Orthoptera > Tettigoniidae > Anabrus > Anabrus simplex. Next base: position 163,482,199 of record NC_090268.1, read on the forward strand.
GAATATTGTGTTCACTGAAATCTAACCTATGTTTTGTACTACACTCGCAGCAGGACACATTCAATGGAAGAGTGTCTGAAATAATTTGAATCTCCAATGCCAATCATCTCGTACTTCCGCATGGTTTTGTTACAGTTTATATGTTTATTGTTTAAGTGATTATGTTATCTCATGTTTATACAATCTTGACTCACCCTTCATGACCACTTTGAAACTGACATTGTACTTCGCGTCTTCATGTTCTCTCATTTAATCACACTGATGTAACACCTTGTGTAATATAAATGTCTACTTGCTAGCCTATTTCCCACATTTTGGCTGAAGATGACGCCAAACAGCGTCGAAACTAGTTCCAAGTGTAAATATATGTTGTAAATAAACTATAACATTTATTTGCATTGAAAAGGTGGACCCTTTTAAGTTTCCTATCTTCCATTCTCAGTTCAATACGGATAAAAATGAAATTCTTAGATTTAAATTTAAACCAAAGGAAGTAAGACGTTTTTCGTGTTTCTTGAAAAAAATGTTCTGGTGCACTCAGAGTGTTTTGCTTCCGGACGCCTCATATAATAACTTTAAATTAGAGAAAATATTTTATAGGAATATACTTGAGTAAGTAGTACGAACATGTAAAATCAGGTACATCCATTTCACTATGATTTTGTTCTTACAAACAAACTTTAAAGCTCTAAATTAATCTCTGAATGTCCGTCCGTAACGATGGAATGATCTCTATAGAACACTTTCTGCCTTGTCAATACTTTACATATTTTATTAATATTTAATTACCGTACATGTTTCGAAGAGCCAACTACTCTCTTCTTCAGCGGTGCCAAAACATCAATTAATCGTTGGACTTGGTACATTGGTACAAACAGAACGATTATATATAAATCTTGAAATAGTTACAATATTTCTCTGTGTTTTACCTTTCACTTACTATGTCACTTGTTACAGACTTTAAACTAGAATTTTCAAATCATAAATAATAAAATCTATTAAATTAATCACTATATGCTAATTTTACGTCCTTATTTACATCTAAAAAGAATAAAATGTTTCTTCGTGTCCAAATTTACATTTATTTTGTCATTTAGTAAAACGCTTTAAAATACGTAAAATAGTTTCCATTAGTAAAAATAAATAAAAAAACACCTATAAAGTTAGCCACTATGTTAAAATATTTATGCTAGCCCCGTAAGATCATCGGCAGCAAGGACGACATATTGTTTGGTTCAGATCAGTGTTACTTCACTTTAATTTGTGGATAAATTAGATGAAACTGAAGAACTGGACGGATTAAGAGGAAGAAATTCTGATTCATGTAAGGTCTGAGAATTATAGCAGACTTAAGGAAAGAAGAAAAAATTTCTAGAAGTTTGGCATTGTATCTGATTGTTATTTTTTCCTTCTGGAAATTTGTTAGGTTTTTTTTTTTTATAATGAAAGAAACATAACCTTTTTTAAAGTTTTAATTCAATTCTTGACATTGTATTTAGATTAAGGGTTATAAATTTCATGTTGTTGGTCCGTATTGAACTGAGAATAACATATGAGTAACAACACAGTAAAGGTTTCCACCTATTCAATACAAAATATATTCACAATATTTTAAAATTACATGGAACTAGTTTCGATCCATCTAGGGGTCATCACCAGCCACATCAAAGCAAAGATCACTCTTGACGAAATCCTAAGAACATGTTAATTTTAACAGTAAGATTATTATGGAATAACAAGTGAATGTGGTAAATGAAAAGAGATGTTAGTATGGGACAGGTAAGTAATAGCTAATAAATATACATAAGAGGTTTGGAACAAAGTATAAAAGGGGCTTAGTGTTGTAAAAATTATATAATCACGGAAAACAGTAAGTCCTTCTAATGAAGAATGCAATGTGAAATGACATGTAAAATTATATATGGCTTAGGAAGAGTGGAGGTGGTTTAGGAGCGGAAGAGGGCTTAAGGAGGGGCTGAAGGGTGCGGGAGAAAGGGTAATTGTCTCGGAAAAGTACCTTTGATTAAATTTAGGATTGAGTTTTGGTTGGCTGCATTATTGTTTCTGAGTAAAGTGATAAATAGATCGAAGAGTATGTTGGGTTTCTCTGAGATTTCATTGAGATTGTGACTGGCGTTAAAGTATTGGTCTAGGTGTATGTAGTAATTTTCCATTATGTCGAGTAAAGGGCCCTTGTTTGCTAATACGAGGATGTCCATGTCTTGTTCGATATTGGTGAAATTATGGTTATAATCTTGCATGTGTTGGCCGATGGCTGAAAACTTGTTGTATTTTATTGCGTTAGTGTGCTCGTGGTATCTGATATTGAAGTTCCTACCGGTTTGCCCGATGTAGGTTTTTCCACAGGTGTTACATTTGATCTTATAAACTCCTGATTTTAAAAAACTGCTAGTCCTGTTGATGTGTGAAGTATTGCGTAAAATGTTCATGTTCTTATAGTTGATCTTGAAGGCTATTTTAACGCCTTGTTTCTTAAAGATATTGGTTAACTTGTAGATATCATTGTTGAACGTGAAGGTGGAAAATGTTAGAGGTTTAGTTGTTTCTTTTTTGAGGGTAGTTTTTGGGCGATATTTATGTTTATTGATTATCCTTTCTATAAAATGGTTGATGAAGTCGTCGAATTTTGGGATTCAGCGGATTGTGTTGAGTTCGTTCTTTAGATCTTTCTTGGACATAGGTATGCTAAAGGCTCGGTGAACTAGACAGTTATATGTGGCTCGTTTGTGGGACTGGGGGTGCACTGAATCTTGGCGAATTTTCTATCATCCCTCCATCCCGGGTACTTGCGCAAGGAGGAATTAATCTATGAATTACTTATTAGAAATGTTCAATCTGGAGGCACGGTTGCGGCTGATACCAAACTTAAAAACCGTTAGAATTACCCATTTGTATCCCAACTTTGGGGGAGAAAGAAATTGATGAGGCTCTCTCCACTATCACTGACAATTCCACTGAGCTAGCATCTCTAGTTAGTATTTTTTTTAAAGTCAGTGATCCTATAGTTCATGTTTGTGGGTTACTGTAGTCACGTCCATGGGCAACGGCTGAGTGGCCTAGTAAGTGGTCCTGAGAGTCGGGATACCAGTTGCTATGGAATGGGAGTGGGCATCTCTGACATATTCTCAGTCATGGCCCTCCTTGCGCTCAGGCGGCTAGGACTATACAATTCACCGGTGGTCCATAACCCATTAGAGAAGAGATCCTCACTTGGACTATGTGCAAGTAGGGTAGCATCCTGCTTCATGAATTTACCGAGCTCAGAACATTTTAAACAAGCCTTGGACCTATGGGAGTAATGGAGTCCCACTCCCATTTGACAGGCGACGGACTCCTTGGAAACAACTTGGCGAACGAAATGGAATTCGATGGGGAGCTATCAATATTAATGGGGCTTATGGAAGAAAGAAGGTAGAATTGGCTGATTCAGCAAAGGAGATGCATCTGGATGTGCTAGGAGTAAGTGATATTCGGGTAAGGGGAGATAACAAGGAAGAGAGAGGAGATTATAAAGTGAACTTGACGGGTGTTAGAAAGGGAAGGGCAGAGTCTGGGGTAGGGCTCTTTATCAGGAATACCATTTCACGCAACATAGCTTCTGTTAGGCACGTAAGTGAGCGAATGATGTGGGTAGATTTGTCAGTTGCAGGAATTAGGACTAGAATTGTGTCCGTGTATTCACCATGTGAGGGTGCAGATGAGGATGAAGTGGACAAGTTTTATGAAGCATTGAGTGACATCGTGGTCAGGGTCAACAGCAAGGATAGAATAGTGCTAATGGGCGATTTCAATGCGAGAGTTGGGAATAGAACTGAAGGATACAAAAGGATGATTGGTAAATGTGGGGAAGATATGGAAGCTAATGGGAATGGGAAGCGTTTGCTGGACTTCTGTGCTAGTATGGGTTTAGCTGTTACGAATACATTCTTCAAGCATACGGCTATTCACCGCTACACATGCCAGACTAAGGGTACCAGATCCATAATAGACTATATCTTAACAGACTTTGAATTCAGGAAATCTGTTAGGAATGTACGAGTTTTTCGCAGATTTTTCGATGATACAGACCACTATCTGATCTGTAGTGAACTAAGTATCTCTAGGCCTAGGGTAGAGAAAGTGAAATCTGTCTGCAAACGAATAAGAGTAGAAAATCTCCAGGACGAGGAAATTAGACAGAAGTACATGGATATGATTAGCGAGAAGTTTCGAACAGTAGACAGTAAGCAGGTTCAGGATATATAGAAAGTGAATGGGTGGCGTACAGGGATGCTGTAGTAGAAACAGCAAGGGAATACCTAGGAACAACTGTGTGTAGAGATGGGAAAAGGTGAACATCTTGGTGAAATGATGAAGTGAGAGCAGCCTGTAAAAGTAAAAAGAAGGCATCAGAAATGGCTCCAAACAAGGGCCGAGGCTGACAGGGATTTGTACGTAGATGAAAGAAACAGAGCGAAACAAATAGTTGTTGAATCCAAAAAGAAGTAATGGGAAGAGTTTGGTAATAACCTGGAAAGGCTAGGTCAAGCAGCAGGGAAACCTTTCTGGACAGTAATAAAGAATCCTAGGAAGGGAGGGAAAAACGAAATGAACAGTGTTTTGAGTAATTCAGGTGAATTCATAATAGAACCCAGGGAATCACTGGAGAGGTGGAGGGAATATTCTGAACATCTTCTCAATGTAAAAGGAAATCATCCTGGTGGTGTTGGAAACAGTCAAGCTCATGGGGAGGAGGAAAATGATGTTGGTGAAATTATGCTTGAGGAAGTGGACAAGATGGTAAATAAACTCCTTTGTCATAAGGCAGCAGGAACAGATGAAATTAGACCTGAAATGGTGAAGTATAGTGGGAAGGCAGGGATGAAATGGCTTCATAGAGTAGTAAAATTAGCATGGAGTGTTGGTAAGGTACCTTCAGATTGGACAAAAGCAGTAATTGCACCTATCTATAAGCAAGGGAACAGGAAGGATTGCAACAACTATCGAGGTATCTCATTGATTAGTACACCAGGCAAAGTATTCACAGGCATCTTGGAAGGTAGGGTGCGATCAGTCGTTGAGAGGAAGTTGGATGAAAACCAGTGTGGTTTCAGACCACAGAGAGGCTGTAAGGATCAGATTTTCAGTATGCGCCAGGTAATTGAAAAATGCTACGAGAGGAATAGGCAGTTGTGTTTATGTTTCGTAGATTTAGAGGAAGCAAATGACAGGGTACCAAGGGAAAAGATGTTCACTGTAGTGGGGGACTATGGAATTAAAGGTAGATTATTAAAATCAATCAAAGGCATTTATGTTGACAATTGGGCTTCAGTGAGAATTGATGGTAGAAAGAGTTCTTGGTTCAGGGTACTTACAGGGGTTAGACAAGGCTGTAATCTTTCACCTTTGCTGTTCGTAGTTTACATGGATCATCTGCTGAAAGGTATAAAATGGCAGGTAGGGATTCAGTTAGGTGGAAATGTAGTAAGCAGTTTGGCCTATGCTGACGAGTTGGTCTTAATGGCAGACTGTGCCAAAAGCCTGCAGTCTAATATCTTGGAACTTGAAAATAGTTGCAATGAGTATGGTATGAAAATTAGCCTCTCGAAGACTAAATTGATGTCAGTAGGTAAGATATTCAACAGAATTGAATGTCAGATTGGTGATACAAAGCTAGAACAGGTCGATAATTTCAAGTATTTAGGTTGTGTGTTCTCCCAGGATGGTAATATAGTGAGATTGAATCAAGGTGCAGTAAAGCTAATGCCATGAGCTCGCAGTTGTGACCAGCAGTATTCTGTAAGAAGGAAGTCAGCTCCCAGACGAAACTATCTTTACATCGGTCTGTTTTCAGACCAACTTTGTTTTACGGGAGCAAAAGCTGGGTTGACTCCAGATATCTTATTCATAAGTTAGAAGTAATAGACATGAAAGTAGCAAGAATGATTGCTGGTACAAACAGGTGGGAACAATGGCAGGAGGGTACTCTTAATGAGGAGATAAAGGCTAATTTAGGAATTAACTCGATGGATGAAGCTGTACGCAAAAACCGGCTTCGGTGGTGGGGTCATGTGAGGCAAATGGAGGAGGATAGGTTACCTAGGAGAATAATGGACTCTGCTATGGAGGGTAAGAGAAGTAGAGGAAGACCAAGACAACGATGGTTAGACTCGGTTTCTAACGATTTAAAGATAAGAGGTATAGAACTAAATGACGCCACAACACTAGTTGCAAATCGAGGATTGTGGCGACGTTTACTAAATTCACAGAGGCTTGCAGACTGAACGCTGAAAGGCATAACAGTCTATAATGATAATGTATGTATGTGATCCTTCTCCTAATCAACTTAAAAGAGTGCAGACGAGATTGTTCCTTTTTTTTTTTTTTTTTTTTTTTTTTTTTTCTTTTCAGGGTTAGCAATCTATTGTCTCTAAAGTTAAAGGAAGATCATGCTAAGGAGGCTAGTAATCTTGTTAAACACCTTTCTAAAATATCAAATAGAGTTAGTCAATTGTTGACTGGGGCAACTGCTCCCAAAACCGAACAAGTCCCTGTGATAAACATTGTGAGTGCGGAGGATTCTTCCAAGCTGTAGAAAGTAGAAAATCTGTAGCAACGCAAGAAACATCTGCCCCATTAGAAACAGAGTATGGTCATCCCAAACAAATTCCACCTTTCTTCTAGAATAATGCTGTATCGGAAGCTTCTCAACCATCTAGGCCGTCACCAATTATGTCACCCTGTTTTAGTAGTCTTCCCCATCCACTGGCTATGTTGCTTAGGGGAATTTCAAAATTTTCAGTAAATTCCACAAAATTAAAGACTGTTTGTAAATTTTCTGATTATTGTTCGTCTTCGGTTCAATGCGTTTCGGCTAATTCCTCTCCATTAGAAATTTTAGGGTTCATCTTTGCCAAAATTCGTATTTCTAAATTCACTTGGAAATAAAATTATTTGTGGCTAAGCACTTGTCTTGCCCTGTAATATTGGGAGCGGATTTTATGTCTTCCACTGGTCTGGTGCTCGACATTCAAAGCAAGTCGTGCACCTTCAAATTTGCTAACAATTGTAAAATTCCTTTGCTTAAGTATAATTCTGTGTCATGTTCATCTGTTTCACCTACCCAGGATGAGATGATGTTAGACCTTAGACATCTACCTGAGTAGCAGGCTGAACGTATTCGTCGTTTCGAGATGTATTTTCCGATACTCTTGGTGTTACTGACCTTATTGAATACAAGATTGAGGTTACGGACTCGATCCCAGTTATATTTCTGCCTTATAGGCTGTCAAGTTGGGAAGATGGCGTCTAAACAGAAGTCGGTGTGCGGGAGCTGCAATGAAAATATTCAACTTAAAGAGGACTTTATCATATATGACGGCTGTGGTCTTATCATAGAACTTGTGTCGAACTTAACAGAAGAGAATTTAAAACACTTATTTCCTCTAAAACCAGTAAGTTGTATTGTGGTGATTGTGACGACAGTGAGTGTGTTAGCAACAGAAACAATAGTGACTATCCTAACCTCAAGGACCTGGCTAGTGTGATTAACCAAATCAACAAAGACTCACTAAAATTGAATCTATTGAGTGTGAACAGAAAGATATTCAAAACTCTGTATTGTTTTGTGGCACAAGTTTTGACTAAATGAAAGGTGTACTAATCAAAATGAGTGATAATTTCAACAAAGCTATGATGTTCTGCGAAACCATGTTCAAACACTTCAAAACTAGTGTGATGTAACTAACGAGATACAGTGGCTCAGATCTGAAAATAACAAGCTCCAGCAATATGTTCGCATAAATAACCTAGAAATTCATGAGCTGCCTGTGGTTATCAATGAGAAGAATGTCCATATGGTGAAAGATGTTGACAAGTGTCTAGGAGTAGACATACACACCAATGACATTGATGGTGCCACAGACTTCCTCAGAATAAAAAACCAACTACCGCCCCCTCTGTTGGTAAAATTTTGCAGTCACTTGAAGAAAGAAGAAATACTAACAGCAAAGAGAAGCAAACCAAGATTGACCTCCACTGATGCCGGGATTCAAGCTAAGTCACGGAATATATATATCAACGAACACCTGACATCCCAGAATAAATATCTGCACAAAAAGGCCAGGGATCTTCGACAGCACGGATTTAAGTACGTTTGGACGAAGGACTGCAAAATTTATGTTAAAAACGACGACAGTGGAAGGACTACGCGTTACCAGCATAGATGACATCTACAAACTCCAACACGAAATAACGAACAAGACATCTTACCAAGACAATGGAAGCCGTATTAGCAGCAACTAGAAACAACATCCCCGTGGACATTCAAGATGGCCTTGGCAGTATAACGCCAATGACGACAAGGACGATACCGGTAGACCACACTATCTACACTAATGCCTACGACTGAAGGGAAATAAAATTTGTGAGTGTGCATGACTACACTATTCATAGTAATATCATTCTTCCTGACTGTAATAAGCTAAAAATACTCCATATTAACAGTAGAAGTGTTAAAAATAAGCTAGACGAATTAGAAATACTGCCCCATATCTTAAGTGAAGTCGATGTCTTGGTTATATCCGAAACCTGGGTTAAAAGCAACGAGGCCAAATATTACAATTTAAGTAACTACTCATGTATGTTTGCTCACAAAGATACACAAGGGGGTGGTGGGTCAGGGATATTTATCCATAAAAAGTGGAAATTTAAAATTCTTAACAAATGTGAAATGAAACTGTACCGGGAGGTACACCTCTACGCCACACATTTAAATCTTGCGCCTTAAAGAACTACTCTACAGGAGAAACAGTGAACTTGAAACTGGACCAACTTATAAATTTTGCCTGAACATGGCACCACTAAAATGTTGTTATTGTGAAGTTTCCAGTACTGTGTGAATTTCAACTTGTTTTGTTTTCCATTTATCAAGAAGTTTGGACATTCTCTCATAGATGTCACCGCTAAAACAAAAACTATGATCATGCACCCTGGTGCGAAGTGAAAGAACTTTTTTTGAAATAATTTTGTATTCTTAAGTTTTTTCCTTACTAAATTTTGTTCATTCATCTTTAGGTTGGCAATATTTATCTTTTCCTTCCGCCAGTTTTGAATTTAGCCAATCAAGAATTTCTGGAATTAACTTTCAACCAATCCCGTATTTCTTCTTCGATTTTGAGTGTAACTTTTTCATTCACCAATAAAATTGTGAGGGTGTGGCTGTTTTATTCGTGAAAGGTCTCGAACTTTCCCTGAAGGTTTATAAGCTGCAGATTTTCTCGTCTCCTGGCCATTTGATCATCGTCTAACAGTGTGTGTGTGAAGCAGGGGGTGGGAGGCGCCTCTTTCATCAGGCAGCCGTTGTTCAGTGAGGTAATGGCCAGTTAACATCTTTATTTCTCTGCCCCGCAGTTTAACCTGAGGGAAAGGTCCGAAACCTTAAATATGTAACTAACTTCTCTAAAATGTAAATCTGCTGTCCGCTCAAGTAAAATTTCATAAATCTTTAACTGTAAACCGGGGATACCCTCTCGAGCTCCCCTTCATCTTGGTTTGAGGTACTGAATTTGTTTCTGCAATGTATTGAAGTTATCTCCATTCGCGCTACGCCAGTAGTTTGGGATTAGGCCCTGTAGGTTGGGTACTAGATACCTCTGTGTAATAAGATGGCTATTTGTAGATAGTGATTATTAGATTTTCATATTGTGTTGCCTGGAATAGGCTTAAGAACTGAGAGCGTGTGAGCTCTTTTTCAAGCGTTGTAAAATTGCCTCTGGGAGGCCTGATATTGCATTTTGGGAGCAAGTGCTCCACGTATTAGGGGATTTCTGCCCTTTGGGTAAATGTATATTCTTTGTAAAATCGAGCTGGAAACCCAAAAATTGTAAAACTAGGGGCTTGTAGCCCAAGGATGTTTAAGTTCGGAAATCTTGGATCTTTCTAAATCTTGTTTCTAATTTGCCATGTCATTGCTATTTCACTATGTGAAAAATTGTTAAAGTTTTGTTATTTTTCGAAAAATATAACCTTTGTTATAATTTTAAGTTAACTTTGACTTTGTAGTTAGACCCTTTCATCCCGGCACATTTTTCACCTCTGCTGGTCCATGGGTAAGCCCGGTAACAGAAACATAGCTCGATCTGGGTTGAGATTTGGGGAGACATCTCAGCTGGTAATTCCAATTCAGATAGTCTGCATATAATTGGAGGATACAATCCTGTGAGGGGAAATGCAACGTCATCTTTGGAAAATTTCCTTTCTCAGACTAATAATACTCCTTGTTTTTTTATTGGTGATACAAATATTGACACTTTTACTGAAGATCATTTTAAAAAGCAGTATATAAATATCCTTTCATGCTATGGGTTCATACTGTGTAACAAAATTTATGCAACGCGCACGAGTGACAAATCATCAACTCTTCTATATCATGTAGCAGTTAACACAGATAAAATATATTTCACAGTTTCGAATGTAGATAATGACATAAGTGATCATAACATCCTTATCACAGATACTGTATGGCCACATAAGAGAACCTGTATCTAAAACAACACTTTGACTTTACGCTTAAAATGCATGGATAAAATTAATTTAAATAACACTAATTTCCTGCCAGAGAATGCAAGACATTCTGCCCAGGAAATTAAGATGAACCACGTGTACAACTCCCTCATTACTCAAATCCAAAAAAAAAAAAAACACAAAGAGGGAATCACCAAACCATAAAGCAGAAAAACACATTCAAAATAGATGTGGCAACTCCCTGAATAACATATGAATTGATAAAACTCGTTAAGTGACAGAACTCTCTTCATTCTAAACTTAAGATTGAGCAACACAAAGATAATATTCTTTTGAGAGAGGAATACATTATATGTAGAAATTCAGTAACATTCCTAAAAAGAAAACTTGAGACAAATTATTATTCGGAAAAATTAAACGTGTATGAAAAAATCCTAAGAAAACGTGGGAAATTTTGAATTAAATTACATATAACAAAAAGCACATCTCAGAAACTTGCTAAACTCTGTCAATAGGGAATGTGGTAATTAACGATAAACAAATTGCTAACGAATTCAATAAGTATTTTACATGCATAGCCGATAATCTTGCATCTCAGATAACCTCACATAATATCATAGATCTGAATAGTAACCGCCAGCTCGAATCCCTTCTTTTTATATCCAACAGATAACATGGAAGTCAAATGTATAATTAAGAATTTAAAAAGTAAAAAAAGTTGTGGATTAGATGGGATTACAGCTATGATCAAAAGTATTGATGAACAGCTAATAACTAAGCTTCTTACATTAATTAATGAATCCATGTCAACTGGGGTCATACCGCAGGCTTTAAAAATTGCAAAAGTTATCCCGATTTTCAAAAGAGGGAACACTAGTAATGCAGGGGACTATAGACCTATATCCATACTACCCATCATTTCCAAAATATTAGAAAGCATTATAAAGGTAAGATTTTTTTATCGATCCCAGTATGGCTTCAGGGAGAATTCCAGCACAGAACTCGCAGTTACTGATCTTGTGTCGATGCTTCAGGAAAGCGTTGACGGTAACCAGATTGTGGCCAGATTGTTTATTGATCTCGCTAAAGCTTTCGACACGGTAAATCACGAAATTCTGTTATCTAAATTAGAAGATGCTGGAATTCGTGGTGTTGCATTAGAGTGGTTTCGCAGCTACCTTAGCGGAAGAAAGCAATTTGTTTCCGTCAATGGTTATCAGAGCACGGACAAGGAGGTGGGGTTCCACAATGGTCTATCTTGGGCCCTACCTTGTTTCTGATATACATGATTGATATAAATATTCTAAATTTAAAGGGTAAAATTATGCTTTACACAGATGACACAAATGTATTCTACACGGGTGACAAAGTGGACTCGGTGATCAATAATATGCAAGAAGGCATCATCGCAATAAACAAGTGGCTCAGTATCAATAAATTAACTATGAACATCAATAAAACAAAATTATGATTATAACTAAGCCGAGTAAAAAAAATATTAATCATTCAAAGATATATATTAACAACACGGAAATAGGTAAGGTCAATCACTTTAAATATCTGGGTCTAATAATAGATAAACATTTAAGCCGGGTTGAGCATGTTGATTACATTGCAAAGAAGATAGCTCCAGTATCTGGGCTTTTGAGAAGATTAAGATATATTGTCCATAGGAGAGTTCTACTTACAGTATATTACTCGCTCATCCACAGTCACTTACAATACCTAAACGTAATTTGGTCTCGTTGCAGAAAGAGAGTCCTTCATGAACATATGGTAATACAAAACAGAGCAATTAAAAATATCTATAATCTTCCTTTTGACACACCCGCTCGAGTTCAATACGCTAATAGTAAAATTACGCCCTTATCTATGTGCACTGCTTTTAGATCATCAATATTAATTCACGAAATTAAACTAAACAGTGTCGTGCACGATAGTAACTACACCCTGAATTCAGACATTCATAATTACTTTTTATTTTTTTTGCTAGGGGCTTTACGTCGCACCGACACAGATAGGTCTTATGGCGACGATGGGATAGGAAAGGCCTAGGAGTTGGAAGGAAACGGCCGTGGCCTTAATTAAGGTACAGCCCCAGCATTTGCCTGGTGTGAAAATGGGAGACCACGGAAAACCATCTTCAGGGCTGCCGATAGTGGGATTCGAACCTACTATCTCCCGGATGCAAGCTCACAGCCGCGCGCCTCTACGCGCACGGCCAACTAGCCCGGTATTCATAATTATAACACGCAACAAACAGGTGACATAGCTCTTTCAAATACACTCATAAGTATGGCAACTGTAGCTTTTAAGTTCTCAGCCATTCAATTATATAATCATCTTCCAAGAGATTTAAAATCAGTTTCCAATCTGTCATCTTTCAAAATTAAATTAAAGAAAGTGCTATGGAGTCAGTACCTAAGTAGATGACTTTCTTGATAAGACTTTGTGTAATGGCAACGTAAAGGAAATATTTAGAGTAACGTTCATTATAACAAATTTATATATTTATTTGCAGCCAATGTATATGTATCATATTAATTTCAGACGCTAAACAAATTGTACGGTACAATTCCTGTATATGAGCCTTTGGCTCGTTGGAATTAATTATTAAAGTAATATGTAAGAAATCAAGGCTCTTAAAGAGATCATCGACCAAATGTTAAAAGATGGTATTATTCAACCCTCTTTAGTCGGCGCATTCATCGCCCATTTTTCTGATGCCGAAGCCCCAAGGTGGCTTCAGGCCTGTGATTGACTATAGGGCTTTAAATCAGAAGGTGGTGTTACAATCTGTTGTTTTTCTTGGTTTCGGAAAGCTAAGTTCATTACCACCCTTGATCTCAATCCGGCATACAATCAGATCCCTCTAGCTGAAGTAACGAAACATCTAACAGCTTTTGCCACGGATTGGAACTTGTATGAGTACAACCGCGTGCCTTTCAGGCTCCCCACGGGGGCAGCTGTGCTCACTAGACTGCTAGATAGGGTCTTCTCCGACATCAAGTTTGAATACTTGTATCACTATCTTGATGATGTCGTCGTATTTTCTGAGACCTTTGAAGAACACCTAGATCATCTGAAGGAAGTACTCAATCGCCTTCGTAAGGCAGGGTTGACTAGGAAGTTATCTAAGGTAACTTTTGCTAAACCTTCCATGTCATTCCTAGGGCATATTGTGTCGCCCCATGATGTTTCTATCGATCATTCCAGAACACAGGCCATCCGTGATTTCAAACCACCTAAGGACATCAAAGGTATTGCCATCACAGGCATGGTGAATTTCTTCAGGAAATTTATTCCTAACTTCACTAACAGAGCAGTACCCTTGAACGTACTCCGTAGGAAAGGCGTCAAATTTGAGTGGGGACAGTCTCAACAAGCCGATTCTGAAGATTTGAAATTAGCTCTTTGCAACGCCCCTGTCCTGGCTATGCCCGATTTTTCGAAGAAATTCATTGTCCAAACCGACGCCTCATCAGCGGCCGTGGCTGCTGTGCTTCTTCAGGAAACTGAACTCAGAAGGCGACCCATCGCCTATGCGTCTAGGACACCATCGACTCAAGAAGCCAAATATTCCATCTATGAACTTGAGGGATTGGCAGTCTTATTTGCACTAGAGAAGTTCCGACTATCTGAAAAATGTTAAGTTCGACCTGGAAACAGACAATCAAGCCTTAAGTTGGGTCTTAGCTAGGCAGCGTCGTACTGGTCGTATAGCCCGCTGGGCCATTAGGATTTCTGCCTTCCAGTTTGATGTTAGGCATATCAGAGCATCTGAAAATGTTGTTGCGGATGGACAAAGCCGCATCTTTCTCAGGACGTGGAGACCACTGAACAGGAAGATAGTTCTACTCTTCCCGCGCCCATACCTTCGGGTGTAAATGCCATTCCAATTGATGCCCCCATGTTGATTCGGGACATTGAAAAATATCAACGTGAAGATTTCGTGCTGGCCCCTATTATTGAAACCCTTTCTTCTGGGGAACATGTTGTTCCTTACGTGTTGAGGAACGGGATTTTATGTTGCCTGTCGAGACATGACCAAAAGATAAAAGTAGTGGTTCCAGTCATGCGTGTACCTATGATCTTCAAGTACTATCATGAGCCCCATTAGGGGGGCATTTAAGCATCTTCAAAACTCTGGGAAAGATCCGATGATGATGATGATGTTGTTTAAAGGGGCCTAACATCGAGTTCATCGGCCCCTAATGGTACGAAATGAAAGAACAAAAATGTCAAATTCATCCACTGACCAAAAAAAATAATAATAATGTCATCATGAAGAATGGATGGATGCACATGAACCCAACAAAAAAAAAAGGAAACAAACAACCAAAATACAGTGGATCAGACTCAAAGATCATACATAATTGATTACTGACCAAGGGACCACTCATAAAGCAGGATGATGCTTGATGTTGAAAGGGGTGCAAAATCCATGTCTAAGGCCCCACAGAATGGTACATGTCGCGAGTAAAGTAGAACCATGGTATTGGCATGTTGGGGTACTAATCAAAAGCAGCGAAACTCACGGTGTTTCACACAAGACGGTACTACTCACAAGTATTGTACTTCGTACAGGTAACGCAGACCTATGGTGTTTCTCACACAGTGGCGCCACTCATAGCCAACGCAAACCAATGAGTTTCCTCACCTAGGTGTACTAGGCACGGATGCCGGTCCCACGGGCCCCGTGGTGTTCCTCACAGAGTGGATACTAATCAAAGGCAACGCAGACCCACGGTGTCGCTCATATAGTGGTACAACTCACAGGCTACGCCCAGACCCGCGGTGGTGCTCACATGGGTACGACGTATGGGTACTGGAAACAACCAGGCCACGCTCATTACTACTACTAAACACAAACCCATTTTGTACCGAACATAGTGGTACAACTCGCAAGTACAGGCAACCCATGGTGTTCCCCATGTGATGGTACGAATCAAAAGTAGTTTCATGGTTCTAATTCAATCATCCCTTGGTCGCCCCTTTTAGTCGCCTCTCACGACAGGCAGGGGATACCGTGGGTGTATTATTTGTCAGCCTCCCCCACCCATAGGGGGTGTGTGTTTGGTCCGTGAGAGGTATTTTATTTCCCTCAAGTCCGCCGGCAAGCCGGTTGGGACCCCCATATCCGCCACCTGGGACGCGCCACGTGGGAGTATCACCTCTCCCCCTGCTACGCCTGCGTAGCAAGTTCGTGGTGGGAAAGATCCGAGAGATGTTCATTTGGAAAGGTATGGACGGCAAAATTCGAGAATTGGTAAAGGCTTGTAAATCTTGTTTGCTTAGTAAACCCACCTTGTCCACTAAGCTAGGTCTATTATCTCATCAAGCGTCGTGCCCCATGGAACGCCTCTATATAGACTACCTCCGACCCTTCCCCCAATCAAAGGGGAACACCAACAAATTCATTCTGGTGTGCGTAGATGGTTTCACGAGATTTTCCTGGTTATTTCCGACTAAGCTGGCAACCGCTCAGTCCACCATTTCTTGTTTAAATACCATATTTGCTTCTTTTGGTCCCTGTCAATATATAGTTTCTGACAATGCTAAAGCCTTTACATCCAACCTATTCCGTAAATTCTGTTTTGATCTGTCCATACCACATGTAACTACTTCGGCATTTATCCTCAACCATCTCTGGCTGAGCGGGTCAATGGTAATCTTAAATCGGCTCTCACTGCATTTCATCATGGAGATCATTCCAGGTGGGATACGTCCCTCCATTGGTTGGCCTTTGCTTTAAATTCGGCGGTTCATAAGTCCCATAAGTTCACTCCGGCTACTCTGATGTTTCAATTTGTGCCTAACACGCCGCTCTCTAATCTATGGTCACTTAATGATATTTTACCAGAGACAATAGATCCCGATAATATTAAGATATCTATGGAAGGAAGCTAAGGCCAATCTTAAAGTGTCCCATGAAAAGGTTAGGGGAAAATATGATCGTGGACGGAGGCCACTTTGTGCCTGACAGTGTATACAAGCTAACTCATTTAACCGTTCTCCGCTTTTCATAAACATTATAAGACTTTGCCTAACACTACGCGTGTCATACTGCCGCTCAGAAAGTTACGCACTGTTTTCTTTTAAGTTCCTTTTAAGTGACTTACATTTAACTTCTTCTGAATTTTACAGTATCTATCCCCGTCATTTATTTCGCCTCTTCTACTGATCTGGAGTGAACTCGATCTTTTATTTTGTTTTTCCTATGCATTGTTTTTCAAGTTTTAATCTGCTGATGATGACCTTGACTAGGGTCAAAACCGGTACCACTTCTACTTATTATTAAATAAGAATGTAATCACTGCATTTCTTATTCTTTTGTATTGAATAGGATGAACCTCTTTATTTATTATTTCAATTTTAACTTGGAGATTAAGTCATGGTTAGGAACTTTGTTCCCGCAGGCAAGCTTGCCCCCCAGATTTCATGGGCCGTGCATTAGTTTAGATTTTTGACACCAGTTACCTTATTAGTAAGCAATCCAGCGACAGAGAAAATGTTTTAGAGTCTACCTCTCCCAGGTGAAACGTGTATAGGCTTAATTGGTTTTCTTATTTTTGTTAGCCGCTAAATTTGGGAGGAGTTTGAGGGTTACATTTTTTTATTATTATTCGAGGCATCTGTTCCGATTATGTTATTAAATTTGGTATATGATCTGTATGTACTATCTTCCCCTCTGGGTTTCCTGCTGTCAATTCCTTAGTAGCCATTACCATCCCGCATCTCCGCACTATTGGCACTAAAGCACTTTCCACGCCGCCCGCACTCCTGCATCACCAATAAAGATCGTACTCTCTAATTTCAAGCAACAACACTTCTCTGTCGCCTAGATCTTACTGTTTCAGTGCCCCCTCAGCCGTTTGCCGCCGTACTGTAACATCTTGTGAGGGACACAAGAGAGAAAAAAGGGCCCTCTTCGCTCTAGTAAGGCCTCCTTCTGAACGGCGCGCCAGAGCGCATCTTCCTGGCAAAGGATGAAGTGCGGTGACCCTACCACCAACTCATCTGGGGACTGTACATATACATCTAATCTGCGGCGACCATCACCTCGACTACCCCTCTCATAGTAGCGGGAGAGGTGTATCTCAGAGTACTCAGGGGGTCTGGAATACCTTCTCCTGGGTATCGGCAAGCGGTGGCAGGCCTTGCCTTCAAATCTATCAACATGTATTTCATATTCTACAACAAGGACAAAGCTGGAGTTAAACATGTTTCTACCGATCAACTTTACAAAAAAAACATTCTTTTTTTCTCTTCAACTGAAAATATTTTCTCAAAATTCTTCTGTGTCACCCCAAGGAAGGACTTTTGGGCGGGGGGAGGTCTGTACCGGGAGGAACACCTCAACGCCGCGCATTCAAAATCAGCGCTTAAATGAACTCCTCTATTGGTAAATCAGTGAAACTGAAACTACACCAACTTGGAACTTTAATCAGAAGATGTCACCACTAAAATATTGAGTGATTTTGTTATTGTGAAGTTTCCTAAACTGACTGAATTTCTCCTAGTTTTGTTAGCTATACATCAAGAAGTTCGGACTTTTCTCCACAGATGACATTACCAAAAAACTATGATCATGCACCCAGGTGCAAAGTGTAAGAAGTTATAATTTAAAGAAGTTTTGTATTTCTAGGCTTTTGTAACTGACTGATGTTCATTTATTTTTGGGTTGGCAATATTTCCTTTTCCTCTCCACCAGTTTTTAAATCTAGCCAATCCCTAATTTCTGTATTTAATTTTCAACCTATAACTGGCTTCTTGTTTGATTCTGAGTGTAACTATGAAATTGACCAATTAAATTGAGAGGGTGTGGCCGGTTTAATCTTGAACGATCTCGAATCTTCCCTGAGGGTTTATAAACTGTGGCTTTTCACGTTTCTTGGCCAATTGATCGACGTCTATTGGAGTGTGTATGTGTTACGCAGGAGGCAGGCAGCCTCTTTCATCGGCAGCTAGAACATCTACACATAACTTTATTCCTTCTTGCTAACTACGCAGTTTAACCCGACGGAAAGGTCCGACTCTTTAGTATGTAACAACTTTTCTAACATGTAACTCTCTTCCGGCTAATGTAAAAACTTATAAAATCTTTTAACTGTAAACCGGGGATAGAGAGTGAAGTACCCTCTCGAGCTCCCCTTCATCTTGGTTTGGGGTGACTACGTTTTTCTCTGTTTTTCTTACTGTATTTCCCACTGGATTTCTATAAGAGTCACCTCAGTAGTTTGGGAATACCCCTGCTTCATTGGCCTACAGCCATTTAGGTTTTCTAAATGTTCATTATCTTGGAGCGCAATACGCCTCCATTCAGTTTGTGTTTCGGGCCATTTACTTAACCTGTTCGTTTCCGCATAGGCCCTATAGGTTGGATATGAGATACCCCTGTTTCAAATTGTAAGTTGGGCCATGGAAGGCCAGAAAGTGTAAGATTTCTGAGGTTGCCTCGAGGAGGCTGAAAGAAACCGAGAGCCGGTTAGCAATTTTTCAAGTTTTGTAATTGTAAAGAGTGCCTCTAGAAGGCTAGAAATTGTATTTTGGGGGGCAAGTGCTGCATGAATTACGAGATATCTGCCCTTAACTAAATAATTCTTCTTCCATTTGTAAAATTGTAAAACTGCCAAGCCCACTGAAATGCATGCACCAATCGACCCTATGAGCGATATTTTCACACCATTCATAATAGGGACTGGCTGCATAAGGAATGGTATTACTAGCATCACTCATACCTCAGGCACTTTCATATTGTCAAAGCCAAGGATGAGACAGACAGGTCAATGAAAGTAACAAATTTGATATAGCCCATACCAGAAGACATAGTGCACTGTAAACACTACAGCAGTAGACAAATATAACTACACAAACAGGCCTCCATTACACAATATCAACAGCTCACAAAATACCGCTTTTTATATACGTAAACTCCTGTCCTTGCCCTGGTGTGGTGCAACTCTTTAACCACAACCGTAACAAAAATTAGTGGCATGTACAGTTTTAACCACATAACAGCCCTCCTGTCAACCTTAAATTTCCGGCAGTATCGGGGATCTAGCCCAGGCCCCCGAAGAAGGCAATTAGTAGCGCTAACCTTTAGGCCATAGTAGAAATGGACTTGATCATATTATAAATACACACACCCCCAATAATTTATTGACAACTTTAACAGATTCTGATTTTTTTTTGTCCTCGACAAACATTTTTGATAGTGTACACGTGGTTGGAATTTCAACTGGTCCAACATCAAACCTGTGCCTTTGTACCAGAAAAAGGTCTTCTAATTTTTTCTCCTTGTTGCAGTTCTCTTTCCCCGCTTTTGAGATGTGAGGTCGAGACCACTCACAGGGTAGAGTGCCATGTTCTGAGTAAACTTTATAAATAACAGCAGAAACATGCTTACATTTCATGGAAAGCTTTTATTTTTTACCAAGGCCTCCCTATGCTAACTTTATATTTTTGATTTGAGTTTATTATTTAACTTTATATTTTGTGATTATTTGGTACAGAAATAGTACATAACTAGATTTGAACAACTTTGCATGCAATAAATAAACACTAACATAACGTGATCTTGTAAAGTGAAGAAAAAAAATCACAAGAAAAATCAGCTGCACATCATCAAAATGAAATTTCAAATCCTCAAAAGCAGTTTGACATTCATTATCTAGTAATTCAAAATTCTTTCATGACATAGCTGGAAATAATTGCGAGTATCTTGTAAACACAAAAACACTTTGCAGGTAATACACCGCACCTACGCTTTGTTAGCACTCCATCCAGAAAAAGATTGACTTTTGGTTACGGCTTAGGTAATATGAGGCATATGCATCACGTTTCTTTTGTAGAAAGCCTATCCGCATTACCTGCCCTCATAATAGCGGATCCCATCACTTCAATTATATATCGTACAATAGCATAATTTTATTTACCTTTACTGATGCAAACTATAAATTTACATATGTGGACATTGGAACAAGTGGTCGAATAGGTGACAGTGGAGTATTTGCCAAAAGTGCTCTTCGGTGCTGCCTGACTGATAGGGAAATTTTGAAAATACCAGGTGACAAGCAGTTGCCCAACTCTAATATTTCAGTAACATATTTAGTACTCGCTGATGATGCTTTCCCGCTCAGTTATGTCCTGAAGCCTTATCCTTTAGCAAATATAACGAAAGATGAAAAAGTATTCAATTAGGCCTATAGATTGTCTCATGGAACAAGAATGATTGACAGCACATTTGGTGTTGTGGCTAGTCGGATTCGTGTTTTCTTAACCATAATCTATTTCCTGCCAAGGTCACAACAGTAAATCTAGCAGCATGTACATTACACAAACTTCTAACAGAAAAAGATCTTTGCACACCTATTGTAAACCTATTCAGTTCATTTCAAGATAATGGCTACCAGTATTTGGAAATGCAAACCCATGAAGAAATTCAGCAGATGTAAGCCATAGAATGACAAATTCACGATACAGGCGTCATGGCCGAGGGATTCGTGAGGAATTAAAAACATTCTACTATGGCGTAGGGAGAGTTCCATAGGAAAATAAATATATATTTAAGTGTATTGTAGGCCTACTTACCGAATTTTCAAAATCACCGTTTTGTGTCCCAGGTTCTAAGTGTCGAGGTTTGAAACACATTTGTCAGCAGCAGTTGATCCATCCAAAAATGACAGTAATGGATACAACAGGCTGTGGGAGTATAAATGTCACTGCTACCTTGTCCACTTCCTTTGCTATTATGTATCTGTAAAACAATATAGACATCTAAATAAGCCTGTAATCCACTTCAATTACATTTCACAGTAATGTATGTGATTTACATACAACAGGCCTAAGTGTTTATTTAAAAAAGTAACCAGAAAAAAGTGATTCTTTACAAACCATATTGTAATAAAAAATTGAATTTGTACTATTTTGTGTGCCATCATTAGGCATTGGATTCATGTTATGGCACATTCATGTTCCACTTGCTTTTCACGTAACCTCAAAGAAAACGAAGATTAGGCAATGAAGGCTAATTATCAAATTCATCATTATTACGAACTATAACAGCAGCAAGAACAGTAATTAATAAACTGTTGTAATAATTAGGCTACTTACTTTCATTTTCTCTCCTAGATATTGGCTCCTCGGTCCATTTATATTATTCCGTATGTCATTCGTTGTACATGCGTATTGTATGATATTTATGGCTTCTACAATATTTTAGTAAATTTCCAGTCTTTTGTTCCTGTGTTTATAAACTTTAAGTTTCAAACTATACAGCATTCCATGTGACTTATAGTGTGAAATACAAAGTTTTGTGGTTACCACAGACCATGTGTATTAATACTTATTATTATACTAAGATAGCACACAATGTGCATAGGCTATAGGAAATAAAAAATTATCTTCTCATTACTTCTCATCTGACTGGTTTCCGACAAAACCTTCCATAATATATTTGCTCTTTGCATAGAATCAATGAATGCTGCAGAGAAATACCTTCCCATTGATGAACTTCATGGGTATGGAATGAACTGTGAAAATATGTGAAAGAAATTCCTTCAAAATATTTCCTGTGCTCAACTCAATGAGAATAATTTATCATATATATGCTAAAAAAACTTGTAGCCACCTTGGCTAGAATTTTATCGCTGTAACAGTGAAATGGTTAGCAAATTCTTTACAAAGGACAGTGCCTTACTTGCAACTCTTGGGAAAAACCTTGAAAGTAGATACAACATCCTGCAACAATGGTCTGCAGAATCTCAGGATGTGGAGAATTATGATAAACTTCATGAACCTATGGTTTGATGATGATGATTGTTGTTTAAAGGGGCCTAACATCTAGGTCATCGGCCCCAAATGGTACGAAATAAGACAAAATGGAATGACATATTAAAATTCTCCACTGACCAGAATTCAAAAGCGTGAGAACGAAGAATGAATGGATGGACATGAATTTAAAACAATCAGTGGATGCCACCCACAATGTCTCACATTCACATAAACTGACGTGACAAAAGAGTATTACTGACCAAGGGAGTACTGCTATAGCATAACACAATCGATTATGCGTGCAGTCAAAAGGGGCTCCTAAATCGAAGTTATCGGTCCCTCATAACGGTACTGATCGCTAGCAAAGTAGAACCACGGTATCTGTTCTGTTGCGGTACTAATCAAAAGTAGCAGAGACTTGCGGTATTCCACAAATTATTGTACTACTCAGAGGTTACGAAATTCGACATAGAATACAGACCTATGTTTTTCTCACTTTGCGGCGCCATTTACAGGCAACGCAAACCAATGGTGTTCATCACATAAGAGTACTAACCACAGGGACCTCTCCCTATCCCGTGGTGTTCCTCATATAGTGGGTACTAATCATAGGCAAGGCAGAACCATGGTAGCTATCATCCCATGATCCTGCTCATATGGTGGTACTAATCACAGCTACTGCAAAAGCCGACCGCACGGTGCTCCTGTGTGCTACTAATCACAAACCAATTTCGTAACTAATGTAATGGTACTACGCACAAGTAAAAGCGACCCTTGGTGTTCTCCGCGTGGTGGTACGAATCACAAGTAGTTTCATGGTTCTAATACAATCAACCCTTGGTCGCCCCCTTTAATCGCCTCTCACGACAGGCAGGGGATACCGTGGGTGTATTATTCATCTGCCTCCCCCACCCACAGGGGGTGTGTGTTTGGTCCACGAGAGGTATTTTTTTTCCCTCAAGTCCGCCGGCAAGCCGGTGAGGACCCCCCTATCCGCCACCTGGAAGTATCACCTCTCCCCCCTGCTACACCTGCGTAGCAGAACCTATGGTTTGGGGAATAGAGTGGATTTCAAAGGCCTTTTAGTTTATTTCAGTACTGAATATAATTGAGTGGTGTCTACAGTGCTCAGGTACAGCTGACTTACATTGTTTCATGCTCTGAGGAAGAACTTAATTTTATTCGTGTGGGGTATTGAAAGTTAACAAAGTAAGTGTTTAACTCATTCATTTTATAATTAAATTTAATTTTTTATTTGACCTTGCATTGTCTGCTCATTTTTAATGTGTAGATTCATTTCCCATATATTTCTTTATGAAAACTGTGTGAGAATTTTGTTTGGGCACAACAGACTGTTGATTATCTTAGCATAGTTTTTCTGCTGCTTTGCCTCATTGAGGGATTTCTTTTCTCCCACTGAATTTTGGATACAGTAAACTGAAGTTCAGAACATGTATTTTTGTGTTGTATGTCACGTCAAAAACTATGAAGGTTGGTAGTGGTCTTGATAGAGAACTGACAAGAAAATGGCTCTTTTTTATGTGAATAATATATGATGATGACGATGCTTGTTGTTTAGAGGGGCTTAACATCTAGGTTATCGGCCCCTATGGTACGAAATGAGACAAAATGCGATTACAATTTAAAAGTACAAAATTCATCCACTGACTAGAATTCAAAACGTGATGATGAGGAATGAATTAATGAATATGAATTTAAAACAATCAGTGGATAAGACGCGCAATGCCTCACATTCCCAGAAACAATACTATCGACCAAGGGACTGCTTCCAAAGCCCAATCCTGAATCAATGATCTTTGTCTAATGGGTCAATATCTATGTCAACGATCCCACATAATGGCACTTATCGCTAATAAAGGAGAACCATGTTATTTCTCAAGTTGCGGTACTAATTAGAGGTAGCGTAAACTCACGGTGTTCCGAACATTGTGGTACTAATCACAAGTATTGTACGGTACGTCATACAGGTAACGCAGATCTATGGTGTTTCTCACACAATGGCACCACTCATAGCCAACACAAACCGATGAGGTTCCTCACCTAGGTGTACTAATCACGGGCGCCGGCATTCCCGTTGTGTTCCTCACATACTGGGTACAAATCACAGGCAACGCAGACCGACGGTGTCGCTCAGATAGTGGTACAACTCACAGGCAACGCCCAGACCCGTGTTGATCATATGGGTACGACTCACGGGTACTGGAAACACACAGTCCACACACACTGCTGCTACTAATCACAAACCTACTGTGTACTTACAGTTCAGTTATTATGAGTTTCGAGTTGACGTTTGAGCGCTGCCTTCTGGCGGAGGGTAAGTGAATTAATCAACAGCCAATCGCTCCGACAGGGCGCGTTAGACTCCAGTTCCGGTTAGCAGTGTTGCCAATCTGTTGTTTACTGTAACCACATGCTATCAGTTGTGTGTTGTATTGTGTTCAGTTATTTTCGCGGTCTTTTTGTGTCTTTGTGCTAGGTGGTTGTTCGTTTATACACTGACTTAGCAAACGTCATGGGATAGTCACCTAATAGCGCATGGGGCCTTCTCTGGCCCTGCGAACTGCAGTGAGACGCTGTGGAAGAGAGTCGACAAGTCCCTGGTAGTCCTCTGGACGCAGCTGACACCAAATCGTTTGCAGAGCGGCCACCAATACTGGTCTGTTCGTGGGCGCAGGATCCATGGCACAGAGCCTGCGTTCCAGGACATCCCAGATATGCTCGATAGGGTTCATATCGGGGCTCGTGGGTGGCCACGGTAGTCGCTGGACCTCCGCTGCATGTTCCTGGAACCATTCCCGGGCGACGTGGGAGCGATGTGGCGGCACGTTATCCTCTTGAAACACCGCAGAACCGTCCGGGTGTTGGAAGGCCAAAAATGGGTGGATGTGGTCTCCGAGCAGCTCAACATACAGCGTACTATTCAAAGTCTCTTCCAGAACAACTAGGGGGCCCATACCATACCAGGAAAATGCACCCAAGACCATAACAGAGACACCAGCGCCCTGGACCACACCTTCGAGGCAGGCGGGATCCATCACTTCATATGGTCTGCGCCATACACGGTGCCTCCCATCGGCATGGTGCAGTTGAAATCGTGATTCGTCCGACCATATCACTTTGCGCCATTCTTCCAGTGTCCTTCACTGGTGACTGGCGACAAATGTGCGTCGTCGTGCCCGATGACGTTGGGTTAACAGTGGCACGCGTGTGCGGCTGCTCTGGCTTCCATACCCCAAAGAATCCATGTTCCTACGGATTGTCCACTGGGAGACGTGTCTAGCACGACCTGTGTTGAAGTGAGCCGTGATTTGAGCACGGTTGCCGTGTGTCACTATTGTCAATCGGTTGCCGTGTGTCACTATTGACAATCCGTCTCAGATGACGCCAGTCATGGTCATCGAGGGTGGCTGGACGGCCGGTCGTTCGTCTGTTGTGGGCGGTGACACCCACATTCAACCATTCACGATGCACCCTGGACACGGTTGATCGTGTGAAGCCGAATTCCCGCACCACTTCCGAAATCGCACTACCATCCGTCGGGCACCGACCACCATATGCCGTTCGGTTTCAGCTCACGAAGTTCCATGTTACACCAGTCACATGCACAGCCACTGCTCACAAGGTATCCTATACAACTGCCGCTGGCACAGGGTGCTTGTAATGCACAGACAACACACCTGCGCACCAGTGCTCCGCTATCCCATGACATTTGCTCAGTCAGTGTATTTTGTAGTGTAGAGTTTATAAATGTATTGTGTAGTATTTTTAATAGTATAGCGCGTTATATTGTAGTGAATAGTGTGTTAACAAGTGATCTATTTTATACAGTAGCTTAGTTTAATATTTCGTTCGGTAGTTAAATAGTACGTAAATTTTAGACACGTGTGTTAATTTGATAGGTCTGTCATGTCGACGCCTAAGTCTAAGGATGAAGCTCCCAGGAGAAGGAAGCCCTTCGGACGCGTACTCCACTACGGAGTCAGGCCCGGGAAATTATAATGTTAGGGAGTCGTTCTTGACAAAGCACCAACAATGGCGGCTAGAAAGAATGAGTTGAATAAGTGGTTGAAGGAGCACAATATTTCAGTTCGCGATGACATGGGGAAGCTTATGCAGCTATTGAAACAAAACAAGCCCCAGTGCCCAGTTTATGTGGTGAATAGCCAGAAGGAACGGGCATAAGTGGGCCCAAGTGAAGGATAAGTAGCTGAGAATAACCGACTCTTCAAAGTTTTGGAAGATGAAAGACTTATTTTCAAAGCCGTAGGCCGTATAAGTGCGGAGGACTGGAGCAACGTCATGAGACACACGAAATCCGAGATGATTAAAGCTTGGGAGAAAGAAAGTCTCACAGACGATTATGTTGAAGACTTTATTATCTCCTTAGGGTCAAGCGAGAGTGAAACCTCAACAGACGATAACAATGCCAATAGTGACTCAGAAATGAATGGTATATTCGCTTTGTAGGATTATTTCTTTCGTTGCGGGAAACTGAATCTAACAGCAACGCGAGATCTACATGGCGAGTAGAAATTTAATTTAATTTTCTCATGTTTTACCTGTTCGAGCATTGACATATTTTTTTCTTGTAGCCTTATCCTAAATGCGTTGTGTATTATTGATCTTATGTGAATCATGTATGTTGCTACAAAGAATAACCGATTATGGACTTATATTCCAGTAATTACATTACTGTTCGTGTTGTGTATCATAAATCAGCTGTTTGTATTCGTAGCAGTTTGGCACCACCGGCTGTCAATACAAAACTCATAAACACGGTACTATAATATAGTGGTACTACTCGCAAGTAAAGGCAACCCATGATGTTCCCCGCGTGATTGTACTAATCAAAAGTAGTTTCATGGTTCTAAGACAATCATCCCTTGGTAGCCCCTTACGACAGGCAGGGGATACCGCGGGTGTATTGTACATGTGCGTCCCCCAGCTGCAGGGGGTAGTGTGTTTGGTCCGCGAGAGGTATTTTATTTCCCTCAAGTCCGCCGGCAAGCCGGTTAGGACCCCCCTATCCGCCACGTGGGAGCATCACCTCTCCCCCTGCTACTCCAGCATAGTAGGTTCGTGGTGTGACTAGTGTAAAGAATGCAAATTGACACATAACATGGTCCTAAAGCAGAAATGTTAATTCAGGTGCAAAAGCATTATTAGAATTATTTCAAAGCAGTAATTCAAAAGCAGTGTAAAAGAGTATTTTCATTTATTTTATCCCATTCAAGATTTGTTAAGTGTGACTGTTTTACTTTGTTTAATGCTTGGTGTGAGATAACAAAAATCAAATTTCTATGCATGGTGAATGCCTAAAATGTTAGTATTAATACTTATTACCGGCCATTTTCTTTCAGCCTTGTCGCACATTTGATCAAATGTATGATGGTGAGCGTAACTTTTATCACAGAACTGTCACAGCTAGATATGAACAAAGATGCTGTATTGCACTGTAAAATATTTTATCACATAAATATCATCAAACTTCCGTGACACTGAAATGGCTATGATAGTGTAATATAGGCCTAAGAATAAGGTGATTGTCCAGCTCCCAGCTAGATGAAGAAACGTTACTTTCATATGATATAATTCCTGATTTTAATAATAACGACTAAATGCAGCCAATGGCCATTGAGGTATATCACAATCAAGGCTCACAGGATCACAGTAGTTCGTTGGCTAAATATTGGCTAATCAGAACTACAAAACTTGATCGAAGAATCTAGGCGTGATACCGATCACAGTGTTCCTTGCACAGTTCACATACACAGCTCTCATTTGGTTGATTGAAGTATTTAGCCATGAAGATCCTGGTTTTTAACATCAAAAAACCTGGCAAGAATTTTCGAGGCTTTCTTTCCACTGAGCTGTAAATTCACTTATCATTAGTCCAGCCCGTGGACCGCTATTCACACAGACGCGTAATTCTTCTTCTTCTTGTATGTTGTTGGGCTTAGTTTTAACTCTGTACCCAATAACCACACCGTTTGTTAATGCACTTATTTGTGTTGAAAGAATATCAGTAAGTTCTAGGTTGGTAATCCTGGGTAATGCAAGGTTTGGAAGTTGTTTTGCGTGGTTGAGGAAGAATCAGAGGAGTAGGCTTGTGCTGGTAAAGAATGATTAAATTATTAATTGGACCCTATGTTAGATTGTAATGAAAAGATGATATTCGCCGATATGTGATATCCATGATAGATATGGAATTTCTTCTATTATCGGTGAGCTGATTTGTACTGTTGTTAACATGTGTAGTTTAAAGGAATAGTCAGGTTATGTAATGTAAGTGTGAGAACGTTAGTGACAAGTGTAGGCTACTAAAGGTGACTTATAAGGCGATTTTACATTCATCAAGGAAATTAGTGAGCATATTTACTAATGGTTCCGTAGGAGCATGAATAAGACAAGCGACACTAGTTGGTAGAGGAACGTTATGATTTATTAGTGCTTGAAAAAACGTTTTTCTTTGGTTAGAATAGTTACAACATTAGACGCGTAATGACTGTCGTTTGTTTTCTCGCTCGCGGCCTGCTTGGAAAGGATGTCCTGCAGCAGTGCTCAGTGTTGCCAACCTCTGTACTTAGGAACTATGCTTCGAATTGTTCCCCGTTCTTGCCGTCCGCGAAGCGGACTTACAAACGGTTAGGATAGGATCTAGGCAAGACCATTGGTCTGGACAGTTCGGATTCTTGCCGTGGACAAGACCATTGGCCTGGACGGTTAGAAGCCGCGAAGCGGCGTTAGGCCCCTAGTTTCGTATACGGTTAGGATAGGATCTAGGCAAGACCATTGGTCTGGACAGTTAGGATTCTTGCCGTGGACAAGACCATTGGTCTGGACGGTTAGGATTCTTGCCGTGGACAAGACCATTGGTCTGGACGGTTAGAAGCCGCGAAGCGGCGTTAGGCCCCTAGTTTCGTATACGGTTAGGCTAGGATCCAGGCAAGACCATTGGTCTGGACAGTTAGGATTCTTGCCGTGGACAAGACCATTGGTCTGGACGGTTAGGATTCTTGCCGTGGACAAGACCATTGATCTGGACGGTTAGGATTCTTGCCGTGGACAAGATCATTGGCCTGGACGGTTAGAAGTCGCGAAGCGGCGTTAGGCCCCTAGTTTCGTATACGGTTAGGATAGGATCTAGGCAAGACCATTGGTCTGGACAGTTACGATTCTTGCCGTGGACAAGACCATTGGTCTGGACGGTTAGGATTCTTGGCCGTGGACAAGACCATTGGTCAGGACGGTTAGAAGCCGCGAAGCGGCGTTAGGCCCCTAGTTTCGTATACGGTTAGGATAGGATCTAAGCAAGACCATTGGTCTGGACAGTTAGGATTCTTGCCGTGGACAAGACCATTGGTCTGGACGGTTAGAAGCCGCGAAGCGGCGTTAGGCCCCTAGTTTTGTATACGGTTAGGCTAGGATCTAGGCAAGACCATTGGTCTGGATAGTTAGGATTCTTGCCGTGGACAAGACCATTGGTCTGGACGGTTAGGATTCTTGCCGTGGACAAGACCATTGGCCTGGACGATTAGAAGCCGCGAAGCGGCGTTAGGCCCCTAGTTTCGTATACGATTAGGCTAGGATCTAGGCAAGAACATTGGTCTGGACGGTTAGGATTCTTGCCGTGGACAAGACCATTGGCCTGGACGGTTAGAAGCCGCGAAGCCCCTAATTTCCTGATGTCTAGACTGGGCGACAGCAGCGCATTCTATGAATTCTAGTGTTTGGAATATGAAATAGAAGTTGGCTAGACTAGACCTGTGATATAGCTAATCGATTGTTTTTGATAACACACTTTCCCTCCATAATTGTTGCTTCATTATTGATGTAATGGCTGACTGCGGTGGTTGTGTTGTCACACTGATTTTGTAACTAAATATCATAACAATTCAAGCGATTTACTCGAGTTCTATCAACATCACGGTTTGCTATCTATTAGCACAGTTTGTGGAAAGTACGGACGTGATGCTCTATAGCGATGTATCACACAAAACTTGTTCGCTAGGCTGCGTAATGGTAATACCCGGTATGCGCTTTCCGCTGCTCGATTGTTTTACATGAGACTTATATGGAGTATTCCTACATTTGCGATCATCGAAACGAAACTTTTGCTTTAACTGCATTAAGATGGAGTTACCATATTCAGCTAATGTTTTTTTACAAGACGGGAAATGGTATAGGTGCAATGACGATTGAGGATTTGGAAGCAGAATATTAAAGAAAAGGGGAGAAAAAGTATTGAAAGGTACCAGTAAGGAATAAATGCAGCAACTCCTTCTTTTAGTGTTTTTGTTAAGATTGAATTCTTAAAGTACAACATTCCTAATACGGTATTTTTTCTTTTCTTTGTCGGTTATAGGCGTACATAAGGCACGACATTGGTGTGACAGCAGTGCCTGGGGCTACATCCACTGAACTTCATTTCCGTGTAGCGCACGAGTTTCAGGATCTTGTTTCGGACCATAAGACAAATACCGGTATAAAAATTTCAAATTTGGAAGTAATGAGTTATTTCCTGTTCAGGAAGTCTGAAATTGATGGTGCTCCAGTGTCAAATTATAGGTCACTGTGTGATTCAGGGTACCGTACCGCACACGGTGTTATGGCTGTTTTCCTACTTCTATATCTTCTTGTTCTCGGAGTTATTTCCAAGGTACCGGTGCCACACCATGAAAATATCGAAGGTACAGCGTTCTCCTTAAGTCTTCGTCTTTCGCCTAAAATTATTGAAATAGGTCATATTAACTTTAAAGAATGTACTACCTTATTATAAGATTATTTCTTAATTAGTACTGATTAGCTTACTTACCAGTTTCAGTAATGACATAATCTTCAACCGTAAAATATTTCGAGCAGACTTTGATATTAGGAGTCATATGTTTATTTCGTAGGTCCTGCCTACGAATCGCATGCAACCATTTTTTACGGAAAGCTTCTTGCTTAGGAAGTTGATGGTATGAATACGGTCGAACTTGATTTTGGGACATTGGGACACAGCAATAGTCAGGCATCACAATTTTCTTGTCGTCTTTGTTGTCGTAACGATATATTAAATTTTATTTCAGCATATAAATAGGTAACTTCCATTAAAAACACATACAAAAAATGACGATCGACAAGCGCATACCGGGTACTACCCGTGAGACATCTATCGGTAGTGTTTCAGTACATCCCTATTGCGTGTGATAAAGAGAGGGAAAAAAAGTGAAATTATAGTTTTTCGGTGTCGACGAGTCGAACGGGGCGTCAGCTGTAATTGGAAAGTTAGTGGAAGGACTAATACCTTCTTTGAAGGCTCCAATTTGAGCTTATATCAAATAGGTCAGTTTGCGATCCTGCGGTGCCTTTCACCGAAACCCCGGGGTCCAACTGCGAAGCTTGAGTTGGGTTTCTCTGACACAACTGTTGTGGATTGGTCCAACTTTTGTAGGGAGGTGTGTATTGCCTGGGTTGACGACAATAAAAAAAACAAGGGTGGACCCGGCATAATCGTCGAAATCGACGAAAGCAAGTTCGGAAAGAGAAAGTATAATCGAGGCAGGCGGATAGAAGGGCGGCAGTGGCTCTTTGGAGGCGTGGAGAGGGAGAACTTCAGAAACTTCTTCGTACATCCAGTGGAAAAAAGGGATAAAGCCACGTTACTTGCTGTCATTAAAGACTGGATCCTCCCAGGCACGATAATCATATCGGACTGCTGGAAGGCCTACGACTGCCTGGAGGATGAGGGATTCGTGCACCTCCGCGTGAACCACTCTCTTCAGTTTGTAGACACTAAGAAGAGTGGTCACGTGAATAGGGGAAACAGGAGGGTCATGCCCATCAATCGCCCTACCGTGCACACTCAAAATATTGAAAACCGGTGGCGTTACCTCAAGCACGGGAGCTACTCGGTTCCAGGATTCGGTAGGAGAAAACGATTTTTCCACGGTTATCTTGCCGAATCTCTCTTTAAGAGCTCGTTCCCCTTAAACGCCCGGGTGCACGAATTCCTCAAGGCTGCAGCAACCCTCTACCCTCCTCTACATTAAGGTAAGTTTCACGTATCTTTATTGTTGTTCTGTATTGTACATTGTTCTCTTCACATGTTACATTTACTTGCGCTTTTATTGTGCTGCGGTTGGTACGGATTATCTTCAACATACAAAACCGGAAGGAGATCACGTGCCACTTTACATTGGCCTATAAGAATACAAGTACAGTACGCGAACTTTTTCTTGAGCCCTAGTTCCCATTCAGCACTATGGAGTTCAGGGCTCAAGAAAAAGTTCGCATACTATACCTACTTCACAAATGAACATGGCCTGTAATAATCTTTATTAGGTTATAAAAGTAAATGTACTTCTTGGGGCGGGATGGTGGGTTCCTGGACATCGCAAAGAACACATCTCTCCTCTGAGACGCTCTCCAAGTAAGATTTCACTAATTCCAATCACTTGTAACATTATAAATTACACCGGTCTACGGGCTGTACTAATACCCCATCGCAACCGGGCCTCGAGGTTTAGTAACACAAGACACCACTAGGTAGAGATGGCAAACGAATATCGATATATCGGAAATATCGATATTTAGAGATGGAAATATCGATATATCGACATCGATATTTTGAGGTCCGATATATTGTCGATATCGATATTTTGTGCCTAATATATCGATATTTCTGTCTAATGTAATACTTTTTGCTGCTATTTGATTCTCTTTCAGGCCCCTTCAATTTCTGCATACTACAGTTACGGGATTTCAATGTTTATTTCTCAATTCACTTCGATAATAATACAGTGATAATATCAACTCATTCATCGTGCATTCCTTGTAATTCAATAAAGCCGCCAGCCAACACAGGCCACCCACAGCAAGCCCAGTGGTTAACTATGTTGTCATTGTTGTCGGTCAAGTACAGGAAAGTTGTGGCATATTCTTGGCGGCTAGTGCTGTTCCAAGACCGACTCCAATCCTCAGACCTTAATGCTACTCTCGATTGCTCAAAGATAGCGAATCGAGAAGCCGAATTTGTTGGAAACGGGTTTGTTTTGGTTTGTTGTGATCGTGTTCAGTCGGTGTTTTTTCATGAAAGTTGAGGATAAACGTTAGGTTATTTGCAGAATTTTAGCGTGGGAGTGTGTATATGAATCAGTGGATATTCATGATATGTAATTATGTGTAGTAATGTGAAAAGGTGTTTATTTTAATATGGGTCGCTCATGCTGTGTGCCGGGTTGTAAATCAAACTACACGAATGCCTCTCGTACTAGTATTTTTAAGTTTCCTAAGGAGAAAACATTAAGATTAGGAGTATACAGCGTGACAATTTTGAAGTAAATGATAAAACAGTCGTGTGCATACACCACTTTGAGGATAAGTTTGTGGTTAGGGAAGATGTTTTTCCAGTTCTAAATGGAGAACCTATTCGTGTTCCTCGAAAATATCCAAAACTAAGTAATGATGCTTACCCCACAATTTTCCCTAATCAACCATCATATCTAACAGTCAGGTTAAGTAAAGGAAGAAAAGATCCTGAAGAACGTGTGCAGAAGATATTACAGAGAGATGAGGACAATTTTAAGCAATGGTGTGAACAGGATACTATTCCAGATTTTGATTCTTTTTTATGTGAAATTAAAAATAAGCAGGTAAATCCATTCACAACGGTTGTAAAGGAAGACTATGTTAGTTTCATTAAAATAGATGATAATGGATATCGAGATATTCCATCAGTGTCTGTGTGCTTTAAAGTGTCCAGCGATTTAGATGTAAGTGTATTTTACAAGAATCTGTGCTTGCCTGTGGAAAAGTTTGCCTGGATCTTGGAGTCTAATGGAAACAAAACCTACAAGTGTGATAGATGGAGTTGTCTTGCTAATTATAATGAGGAAAATGTATCCCTCTCTGAAAGGATAACTGCACTGATAAATGTTACAAAGGAGGGCTTGCTACTCGATGCTGATGTGAATGTAGAGAGGGCTGGAAAGATGAAGTTTGCATTAGAACAGTTGGAACTTGCTCTTTCTTGTCAAATTAAATATTCAGCAGATCTTTTAATATGGGCTGCAAGTATTTCTTACTCACATCCAGGGGCTTATCAATCTTTGAGAAGAACAAACATAATGACACTACCTCACCATGTTTATCTGAGACAGTTCTTGTCCAAAATAGGTCCAAACAGTTCTGGTATCGGCCCTTTGCAAAAGTCATTTTTAAGAGAAAAAAGTAAACTCCTGAAATATGATGAGAAAGTTGTCGCTATTTTGCTGGATGAGATCTATGTCAATTCCAAACTCAGTTATAAAGCAGGGAAAATAACAGGAATGGCTGAAAATAGCCCAGGAGGTAACTCTGCCACTTACCATTCAGGCTTTCATGTTGTCCTCTTTACATTCAGACAATAAAGATGTAATAGGTCTTTTCCCTGTGAGAAACATGAATGCAAAAACTCTATTGACTCTAACTATTGGTGTCTTAAGCTTCATTTGATGTAGTCTGCTTGATATCAGATAACCATAGCATGAATCGCAAGATGTTTGAGCTTTTGGGTGGTGGTACTCTAAAATCCTGCATTGCAAACCCAGCTAATCCTTGCAGGTCACTATTTCTTCTGTTTGACAGTGTACATTTGCTGAAATGTGTAAGAAACAATTGGTTAAATCAACCCAGTCAAACTTTTGTCATTCCTAACACTGAGCAGATATTTCAAAAAATAGAAAGCTTGCTACACTCTACTGCAAACCAATCTACTTTTCAGTACACAGGTGTTGAGGCAAAGTTATTTGATATTAGAGACCTGATCCATTCTGAAAAAATATGATATTAAAACTGGCTCCAAACTTATCAAGAAAGGCACTGTATCCCACTGCTATAGAGAGACAGAATGTTGCTCTTGCTATAAGTATATTTGATACCAAAAACACAGTGGCATTGGATATGCTTAAAAGTGAGGGTGTCACTATTTCTGAGGGGACTGTCCAGTTTTTAAAATTAGTTTCTAAGTGGTGGACTATTTCTAATGTTCAGCACCCAATGAAAGGGAAATACACACGAAATGATGATGCTAGCCCAATTAATGGCCCTGGTGATGCTAAGCTTGTCTTTCTAGAAACTATTAAGACATATGTTGATATATGGCATAGCAGCACCTCACACAATGAGGATAAAGTTAGTAATGAAACATTCTTAGCTTTTACACACACATTGAATGCAGTTGTTCAGTTATGCAGATATATTTTCAATAAATATAAATGTGTGGAGATACTCCACAAAAATCAATAAAACTGAAGTGAAGTGTAATACGTGTGCCAAAATTCTGAAAAGTTCCAGCAATACTACAAATATGAAGGCTCATTTGAAAGTGCATACATTAAAACATGAAATACTATATTCGTCGCCTGTTAAGGGAACTTCAAGCACGAATGAAATGCTTCATACAGTGGCAGGGTACAGTAAATCGCTCTTTAAATCTGGTGAGGTTGAAGCCCCTCCTACAACATCCATAGCAGCGTCTGCGTCTGTATCATCACCGGGAACTGCTGCCGGTACTGGGAAGTTTACTACATCCACTACATCGCTGACCAACGCTGAGCTGTCGTCGCCGAGTACGTCTACAGCTGTTCAGCCATCTATCCGGCAATCATTAGGAGATATTAAGAAATTTTCAGGTTAGTTTTACTAAATATTTTGACCCTTTATTGTAGCTACACAGTCGGGATTTCATTTTTATCCATTTACGAGATTACCGTGTTTTATAAATAATTAATGTACATTATTTTTAGACCTATTGAGCAGAAAGTAGGCCTGTTTCTTTAAAGAGCCGTTAATTGCCTATTTTAAATCCACCCTTCTGTTCTCTGTAGCAATACTTTTCTGGTTTTGTTACAGAGGGTGGTTCGCGGCACTGTAACATCACTGAAGGACTTTTATACTTTATTTGTAAAGATGGTATGCCCTTGTCGGTGGTTGAAGGAGAAGGATTCCAGCGTCTTAAAGGAAGCAACTCCTCTCTATAACGTGCCCACCAGAAACACTGTGAAGAGCCTGATTAACAAAAAATATGATTTGCTAAGCTCTAATTTTAAGAAGATGACCAAACACGTGGAATACTTTACAATCACAACGGATGTTTGGTCTGAGATGATGACAACCACCAGCTTTCTTGGCTTAACCGTTCATTTCATTGTAGAGTCGTCAGTCGAATCAATCGCACTCGGCGTGTTTCAGTTACAGCAATCCCATACTGCTGTTTACTTAAGCAGCCAAATTTTTTTCTGCATTAATGAGTGGGATATCCCCATAGATAAGGTGCTGCGCGTTGTTACAGACAATGAATCAGCAATGGTGAAGGCAGTGGGTGATCTATTTGGGAGAAATAAGCACATGAGATGTTTGGCTCATTCCATTAATTTATTAGCAGAATCTGCTATCCAGAACACTGAGGGGCTACATGGTATAATACAAAAGATAAGAGAAGTCGTTAAATACATCAAGCGGTCAGTGAATGTTAGCGATCAATTCCGAGAAGAGCAAAAGTAAGAGGAATTTCTGAAGGAGAAGTGCTTAAATTAGTTCTTGACATCAGGACACGCTGGAATTCTACATATTACATGATTGAACGATTTCTACTTCTGTCCAACATTGTAAGCAGCGTTATAGTAAGTCGACCAGATTCTCCACCAATGCTGTCTGCAGTAGAATTAGAAAATGCCAGAGAAGTAAAAATCATGTTGTCTTACTTGGAACGTTTAACAAGGGAAATTTCAGGAGAGACCTATGTGACAGCCAGTATGACTATTCCACTGTTGAATTGCTTGTTCCAGTCAATCTCCTCTTCATCACCGAAACAACTCATTGGAAACAGCTTGAAAACTAGCATTCTCAAAGAATTTGATACTAGGTTTAAAGATCGAGAGCAGGCGCATTTACTAGCCCTACCTATGTTTTTGGACCCTAGATTCCAAAATATCCAATTCATGGACCCAATGGCAGCCTCAAGAGCCCTAAATCACATTAAGAAACTTTTCGCTATTTTGTCAGAAGAAGCACCGCAACCATCATCTTCAGAATCCGAGGCTGAGATGGAATCTGATGTAGATGTGATAGACATATGGGTTCACCATAAAACTTTAGCACTTAAATCAACAAGAAAAATGGCAACACCGGAATCCTCATTGAGTTACAGTCGGAGATAAGTCTGTACTTGTCAACGCATGTGGCAGTAAATCACAGGGCGAATCCACTCGAGTTGTGGGAAGACCTAAAACCAGTTTATCCTAAGCTTTACACGTTAGCTAGGCAATACTTGAGCATTGTAGCGACCTCTGTCCCAGCAGAGAGACTGTTTTCAAAGGCCAGTAACACCATCACGGAAAAGAGAAACCGATTAAGTGGCAAACTGTTATCCAAGCTGCTTTTTCTAAATGGCTTACCTAAGATCATCATCATGCTTTTTTTTTTCACGAACAAATACAATTGCTGTGCTGAGAAAGAAGTTGGAAGAAAATGTTGTATTATTTTATAGAGCTCTGATTATTATTAGGTGTATTTCGTACACAAATTAATACGTTTGTAGTTTTTGCATATGGTTTTACGGTGTAAGTTATTAGCTCGTTTCTAGACACTTTGCATATACTGTTTCTCTATTTATCATAACATCTAACGGTTGTAAATGTTTTATAATGTGTCACTGTAGTGACCAAGTTATTGTACTTGGTCATTGTTTTAAGCTTGTTTTCTGATCTGTGTCAAGATTAAACCTAATAATGAATCCTTTAAACATTTTGTTGAATGTAAAACTAGAATTACAATAATGGATAATAGCACCAATATTTAAAAAATCGATATATCGGCGATATATCGATATTTTGAAGACCGATATATCAATGGCATCGATATTATAATACCGATATATCGAGAAACCGATATATCGACATTCTGAAAAGTTTTGCCATCACTACCACTAGGTGGCGCACGCGAGTGTTTCTTCTTCTTGACTGTCGCACTAGCAGCGCATTGAAGGAGCGCCGAGAGGAACGACAATGCTGCCAACTGTTGGTTATTGGTTTGAAGAAGCAATACTTTTTCCTCGCCGTGTGGACAGTATGCGCCGCTGCGATAGGAAAGAGCATCTGGAAGGGAGTGTGGCCCTGAAGGGGCCACTGTTCTCATGACAAGAGATTGGCCTGGATGTGCAAAGATAGGTTACAACTACTAAACTACCTTTCTTCTTGCCGTGTGGACAGTATGCGCCTCGGCCTTTTAAACTTCCCTGCCCGCTTCATAATTTATTCTTCTGCAATAGTAGATAACAAAATCTCGGCTTCAACCTAGGTGTTAATGACGTCATCCTCTATCATACGTGAAGCACGCAGGCAGTGCGTGAACCAATCACCGTTATAAGCAATGGAGTATGGCGTCTGAAACAGTATGTTTTGATATAAAAGTAAATGCACTTCTAGAGGTAGGTGTATTGGTCCCTGGCAAGTGTATTAAACACATCTCTCTTTCACATTCATTTTAGGGTGAGAATAGCAGCATTCAATGTACTTGCAAGCAACTATGCGCGCCATCTATAATTTTACGTAGTTACATCGCCCACTACTATTATGATGATGATGATGATGATGATGATGATGATGATGATGCTTATTGTTTTAAGGGGCCTAACATCGAAGGTCATCGCCCACTAATGGAAAGAGACGGACATGATACATGATATTTAAAATTGTAAAATGTATCCACTAACAAGAGTTAAAAAAATGGTGATGAGAAAATGAGTATGAGATTAAAACAGCAGTGGATCTAATTCGCAATGCCTTATTTCTAATAAATAAGAGAAAATACAGGAACAAAAGAAATAACGCATTGCCATAATTTACACTAGACGTTAAAATAACACATTAATGATGATGATGATGCTTGTTGTTTTAAGGGGCCTAACATCGAAGGTCATCGGCCCCTAATGGTACGAAATGAAAGAACAAAAATTACAAAGGCATCCACTGACCAAAATAAAAATAAAAAAATGTCATGAAGAATGAATGGATGGACAGGAACCCAAGAAAACACAAAACAAACAAACAAAAACAAAAACCAGTGGAGCGGATTCAATAGAGAACGAAAATAACATTATTACCGACCAAGGAACCACTTATAAAGCACAAAGATGCTTGGTGTCTAAAGGGGGTGCAAAATCCATGTCTAAGGCCCCACAGAATGGTACATGTCGCGAGTAAAATAGAACCATGGTATGTGTCATGTTGGGGTATTAATCAGAAGTAGCGAAGACTCACGGTGTTCCACAAAAGATGGTACTACTCACAAGTATTGCAATACGTACAAGTAACGCAGACCTATGGTGTGTCTCACACAATGGCCCAACTCAGAGTCAACGCAAACCGAGAAGTTTCGCCACCTAGGTGTACTAAACACGGGCGCCGGTATTCCCGTGGTGTTCCTCACATAGTGGGTACTATTCACAGGCGACGCAGACCCACGGTGCTGCTCATATAGTGGTACAACTCACAGGCTACGCCCAGACCCGCGGTGTTGCACACATGGGTACGACGCACGGGTACTGGAATCCACCAGGCCAGGCTTTAACTGTTACTAATCACAAACCTATTTCGTACCGAATTCAGTGGTACTACTCGCAAGTACAGGCAACCTATGATGTTCCCCGCGTGATGGTACGATTCAAAATTAGTTTCATGGTTCTAATTCAGTCAGCCCTTGGTCGCCCCTTTTAGTTGCCTCGTACGACAGGCAGGGGATACCGCGGGTGTATTCTACATGTGCGTCCCCCACCCGCAGGGGGTAGTGTGTTTGGTCCGCGAGAGGTAAAATAACACATTAAAATACGCAACACAAACTAAAATGAAGTCAATGGGATAAAAACGCAATTGACAGAAATACACGCGGGCAAAGGACATCATCAGACACGATAAAACAGACCACTACCACTCATAAACTGGATGTCGAGGTCTGCTGACTGCTCGTCATCTCGCAAGATAAGGGAGATAGTACCCGGGAGATTAAGACTACGCCGAAGATCGACCAGGTCCATACTCTCCGTAAGGATGTGTACCACGGTAAGATGGTAACCGCAGGTACCCACCGGAGGGGGTTCTCCTTTCAAAAGATACGAGTGAGTCAAGATACCGTGGCCGATCCGAAGACGACATAACACCACGGCTTCCCTCCGCGAAGCCCGAGGGGAAGTCCTCCATACCTTCCTTGTTCCTTTTATCGCTCTCAGCTTATTGGGAAGTGGAATGGCCTGCCACTCCATCTTCCAATGGGACATAACCAGATGTCGCAGCTGAGAGCGATTATCACTTGCAGGAACAATGAAAGGCAACGGGGGCGATTGGGCTTGTACGAAAAGCTCTCGTTGCAATCCTAACCCCGCCGCGGTGGATGCTGTTCAGATTCGCAAGAACACTTGGTCTTGCTGAGCTATATGCTGCAAAGTGTAGTCTAACCGGGATAAAATATGCGCCCTATAGAATCGTACGAGCACCGTGCGATCCGCTCCCCAATTAGTGCTGCTAAGAAACTTCAACAGATTAAGCCTCTTAGTGCATTGCACTTTTAGCTGCCGCACGTGTGCTTCCCACGATAATTTACTGTCGAAAAGGAGACCAAGAAATCGGTAAGTGTCAACAACTGGAAGAACGACATTGCCTAAATAAAGCTCAGGATGAGGGTGAAGAGTATGTTGACGACAAAAGAAGACAACAGAGGTCTTGGCGGCGGAAAAACGAAAGCCATGTTCTAAAGTCCACTGCTCCACCCTCCTAATAGCTTGCTGTAACTGTCGCTCTGCGACTGCCATACTGCACGAGCTATAGTGCAGAGCAAAATCGTCCACATATAGCGACGGAATTACTGCTGGGCCACCAGTAGCGACAATACCGTTTATTGCAAGCGCGAACAGGGTGACACTAAGCACCGATCCCTGTGGGACTCCATTTGCTTGAACGTGGTATTGCGAGTAGGTCCTCCCTACTCGAACACGGAATAAACGGAGGGACAAAAAATTCGCAATAAATGACGGCATGTTACCTCGAAACCTCCATTGATGCAGGACTGAAAGGATACCGTATCGCCAAATGGTGTCATAGGCCTTCTCTAAGTCAGAGAAAACAGCTTCCAAGTGCTGTTTACGGAGAAACGCATCCTGGATAGAGCTCTCCAGGCGTACCAAGTGGTCAGTAGTCGAGCGAGCGGCTCGAAGAACACATTGGTGCTCGGACAATAGTCCTTGTTTCTCCAGACACCACACGAGTCGGCGACTGACCATCCTCTCAAAAAAATTACACAGGCAGTTTGTAAGGCAAATCGGTCTGTAACTTCCTGCATACTTAGGATCTTTGTCAGGCTTGAGGACTGGAATGACTATGCCCTCTCGCCACTGAGACGGAAAAGTACCCTCTGACCAGATTCGGTTGAACACACGCAGGAGATATAGTAGACTATCATCACTAAGGTGTTTCACCATCTGGTTATGGATGTTGGCCGGTCCCAGAGTCGTGTCCTTGCAAAGCGCTAGGGCGCTGCGGAGTTCCCACTTCGTAAAGGGCACGTTGTAGTCCTCCGA
The DNA here is from genome assembly GCF_040414725.1 of Anabrus simplex. Lineage (NCBI taxonomy): Eukaryota > Metazoa > Arthropoda > Insecta > Orthoptera > Tettigoniidae > Anabrus > Anabrus simplex. The sequence continues at coordinate 163,524,110 of NC_090268.1, forward strand.
AACTTGAGAGGCAAAACTAAGTTTATGACGTTCCGCCTCCCACTTCAGAGCGAGGAAATCAGGATGGTAATTCCCGGAGCCAGATACATCCGCGAAATGACTAGCTAGATGGTCAGAAATCGCGAGAGGGTCAGTGGCGACAATGCCTGCAATGGAAATTCCCGGTATAGCAGATGATTCTTGGATACCCGAAATCCGTCGCAGCTTAGTCCACACTTGGGATGATGGAGTTTGTGATGTCATAGACGACACATATCTCTCCCATGAAGCCTTCTTACTTTGTCGAATAAGAATTCGTGCCCTAGCGCGGAGTTTCTTAAATGTTACCAAGTTGGCCACAGTAGGCTGTCTACGGTAACGCTTATGAGCGCGACGGCGTTCTTTGATGGCTGGTGCTATTTCATCGTTCCACCAAGGAACGAGTTTTCGGCGAAGAGTCCCCGAAAAAACGGAATGGACTCCTCAGCAGCAGCAAGAATAACTTGAGTGACGTAAGTTATTTCCTCGCCGACAGTTCGCCTGATATCATCGTTAAAGGCAGCTTGTGATGTGTACTTTGGCCAATCGCATGTTTAAGAATCCATCTAGGAGAAGCCTCGACGGATTTTTGGTTCAGCAAAGTAAGAATTATGGGAAAATCGTCACTGTCACAAAGATCGTCGTGTGTGTTCCACCGAAACAGCGGAACCAACGTTCGGCTGCATAGACTTAGGTCGATGCGAGAATATGTGCCGTAACGTACACTGAAGTGTGTTGGTTCCCCTGTGTTCAAAATACATAAGTCCAGTTCCGTTACTAATGTATCCAGCTCTCTTCCCAGGGGGCAAGGCGTCTCAGAGCCCCATATGGGGTGAAGGGCGTTAAAGTCGCCCAACAAGAGGAAGGGAGGTGGAAAGTTATCTAGAAGATCCGTGACATCATTGATGTTAAGAGTCTCGCCTGGTGGAAAATAAACATTAGACACTGTAGTTATGACAGGCAGCGGAACGCGAACAGCTACAGCCTCCAGCGGGGTTCTTATTGGAACCTCCTCGCTGTAGGTGTCATAACGGACAAAAATGCCAACGCCACCGGAAGCCCGGTGAGCATAATGTCGTTCTGTCGAGTATAGTCGAAAATTTCTCAGTACCGTATGATGACGTGGTCGGAAAGTTTTTCCTGAATACAGACTTTACTCGCCGAATACTCTTTATTGAGCTGGCGCAGCTCAGCAAGATGCCTATCATAACCGTTACAGTTCCATTGTAACAGTGCCATATTGTAAGTGTGGACTACTGTGGTTTAGGTTAGGAGCAGCGTAATGCCGCCTAACCTAACCTACACTCACATCCCCATCCGAAGATGGAGATTTATGTTCCTCGTGCATCTCCCCGTCACTGGAAGAGGTGATGCATGCCTTCAGGTTCTTCGACTAGAAAGAAGACCCGCTGGAGCAGAATCAGGCCCTCCAGCTGGAGGGCGTGAGGCCCCATTCGTAGGAGAAGTGGAAGAACACCTGGTAAGGGCGTTCTCCTTCCCCACCGTCAATTCTGGTTTAGACGGGCTGGGAGGTGGTTTCCCAGCCCTGGTCGACGATGCCGCCTCCGCCGGCTTAGGCTCGGCTTTCGCCGACCACGTAGGGGAAGGAGACGTTGTCTTCTTCCCCTTCTGTGCCGGCGTCTGTTTCTTAGCCGGCACAGGTATATTGGTGGTCGAAGGCCGGGATGGACCCACCTTCGAGCTTGTTCTTGTTGTCTTGGGCGCAGCGATCTTCTGGATCGGTGTTCCAATTGAAAATGAGGAACCTCGCAGGGACTGTGCTTTCAAGCTGAAGTCAAGTGTCTTGGCCGGTGCATTTAGAGAATAAAACTTGAGGCGCGCTTCGTGGTAGGAAAGACAATCCAGGGTCTTGATCTCCTGGATCTTCTTCTCACTCAGATAAGTCGTACAGTTCCGCTCTCGAGGAGAATGAAGACCGGGGCAGTTAGTGCACTTGTACGGAGGTGTGCACTCCTCCGCGCCGTGAGCTACTTTCCCACATGTACCACACACAGACTGATGCGAACAACGAGGTACTATATGTCCGAATCTCTGGCATTGATAGCAGCGCATAGGAGGCGGGATGTACGGCCTCACATCACAACGATAGATTGTTACCTTGACTTTCTCTGGCGACACTGACAATTTGAAGGAGACTATGAACGCATCCGTGCAAGGTTTTCACCGTTGACTTTGCGTGTAAAGCTCCGGACGTGTGTCATGCCACGGCGCTTCATGTCGTCCATCAATTAATCGTCAGTGTTTAGAATAACATCTCTGTGGAAAATAACCCCACGAACCAGATTCAAGGTTTTGTGCTCTTCCACTTTGACGGGGATGTCGCCAAAGTGGTCGCATTTGAGCAACCGATCTGCTTGGAGCGCAGTGCTCATCCTTAAAAGCAAAACGCCATTGCGCATCTTCTTCAGATCCTCAAGTTCACCGTAGACACCTTCGATGGGACGGCTAAAAAGAATAGATGTAACCAGCTTGAAATCTTCTCCATCGGTTCTGGTAGAAACCAGGAACCTAGGGAAGCAGGAACCCAGACCAATACGCTGCGCTTGTTCCCAATGGATATACCCCCTTTGGGAATCTGATGTTAAAGACTTGGGTAGCGAACTACCCGAGGTGGCAGGCGGAAGTGGTTTCGACGCCATGACCGAAATCATCCTCCCCGAATGCCACCCACTCCGATCAGGGGTCTCTGTAGCCGAACCAAGCAGCCAAGGCAATACCCACCTGGACATAGCCGTTATTGCCCAAGCTCCGATGTTGGACGATGCCTAATACGGGAGGACTGAGGCAATGAGCAGAGGACCCCCTTCCTCCAGTCACCCGCAATAACATGTATCCCATAGCGTGTACAGAGCACTAAATATAAGTTTTAAAAAATAATAAGAATATGTCCTTCTGGCATTCGGCTGTGCGGGGACCTGTGTTGTCAGGCGGATACTACTGCCCGGGTACATGACACTCCCATCCGCCGCTTCCAGGGTGGTTGCTGACACGGGCTTTCGAGCGTAGACGCACACGTAGAAGCTCCCTCTCCGAGCAGAACGCACATAAAAAATTTTGAAATGGTCTACAACTAACCCTAAAAAAACAATAAAAAATAAAGAGGGGACCATGGCCACATGGCCCTTTAATTCGCCTTCTACGACAGGCAGGGATTTCCTGTGAATGTATTCAACCCCTCCCATCCACAGGAGGTCCAACACATTATACCAAACCGCAATCCATGTCCGCGCCTAGGTCGCCCCTTTTAGTCGCCTCTTACGACAGGCAGGCGATACATGGGTGAATTCTTCGTCTGCGTCCCCACCCACAGGGGGTTGTGTGTTTGGTCCCCGAGAACTATTTTATTTCGCTCAAGTCCGCCGGCAAGGCGGTTAGGATTCCCGTATCCGCCACCTGACACGCGCCAAATGGGAATATCACCTCTCCCCTGCTACGTACTGGAAAGTTTCCGAGAGACACACTACTCTTAGGTCAATTACAATTTGTGGATAATATTCACTTGGTATATTTTATTACGTGGATCTATAATAAGCTTTTCTTTGTGAGATGTAAATGTGTTCTGTGTTGTATAAAAACTAAATACTTTTCCCAAGAGAAGGGTAGGTGTAAAAACAACATGCACCTCACTTTCTAAACAGTGTACTTTCCTCGTTCTAGGTCAGTGAATTCGAACCATACAGACGTAAAAGAAATGTTGTTATTTGGTGTTATATATTCAATAGTTTCAAAGATAATCATAAAATGTCAAAAACTAGCATTGTCGGTACAAGAGTCTGATATCACCTTAAAGCATAACACTTTTCAGTCTTCGTAGTATTTAAAATTTATTCCAATTTACATAATTACAATAATAGTTACGTAACTAAACTGTGTATGTTATAGTTTTCTTCTTACCGGGCGAGTTGGCCGTGCGCGTAGAGGCGCGCGGCTGTGAGCTTGCATCCGGGAGATAGCAGGTTCTAATCCCACTATCGGCAGCCCTGAAAATGGTTTTCCGTGGTTTCCCATTTTCACACCAGGCAAATGCTGGGGCTGTACCTTAACTAAGGCCACGGCCGCTTCCTTCCAACTCCTAGGCCTTTCCTATCCCATCGTCGCCATAAGACCTATCTGTGTCGGTGCGACGTAAAGCCCCTAGCAAAAAAAAAAAGTTTTCTGCTTGTATGAGCATTAATTTACCATTGTCTCTTTGAAGATAATATTTCAGATTTATAAAAATGAATCATTCATCCAAACAGTGTTGTTTAAAGTGAGTTGAAGATGGAATAACGTTCTATATGGTATCTTGCATGCAATGGGAAACTTTGTTCTTGCAGGAAATAGGCCTAACAGTTGGCACCATGATGGATATTTCAAGTTCTCACTTAGCAGAAAAACGTTGTAACTACAAGTAATATGGCTGACTCTACTGTTGTGTTGCTAACGAACAGTGATCAAAAAAGTCCGGCTCCGTGATTAAATGGCCTTTTGTCACAGGGGTCCCGGGTTCTATTCCCGGCAGGGTCGGGAATTTTAACCATCATTGGTTAATTTCTCTGGCACGGGGCCTGGGTGTATGTGTCATCTTCATCATCACTTCATCCTCATCACGACGCGCAGGTCACCTACGGGAGTCAAATCAAAAGCCCTGCACCTGGCGAGCCGAACATGTCCTCGGACACTCCCGGCACTAAAAGCCATACGCCACTTCATTTTTAGTGATCAAAAAAAGAGTAATTAAAGGTAAAAGACGGAAAGTTAATCTTGCTAATTGGAAATATAACAGATGAAAGGCAATGAAGGATAGCGGACACCCATATATTTCGAAAAATAAGCAACCTGTTCCCGGAACATTACCACCAAGTGGGGTAAGTAGAACAGCGTTGTAACTGATACCGATCCCTATCATGATCCCTATCATCGATCAGTATTGAAGTTACCTATGTGGAATATTTAGAACCCATTCTTATATAAGCCTGATGCACTTCTGGAATAATATTATGATTACAGAGCAATTATATTTTGAAATATGGGCACATCAACATGTTTAGGTTATGTAGCTGTTGTTGCAAAAGTACAGATTGTATGATTTCATATTCATGATCAAAACAATTGGCCTCAAGTACACAAACAACAAATGAGCTTTTATATGCCTAATTTTTTATTACCTTTTGTTATTTTAATTTTTTATTAATACAACTTCCCCCATGAGGAGGCTGCCACAAGGACAAAGTACATATATATACTACACAGTATTTTGTTTTCTAAGTTTGGTAATATTTTCAGGAAAATGTTTGCCACTGCAAGTTTTTATGTGGAAATTTACCTGCGAATACTATAAGTTGTTACAGATGTTCTACGTGTTTAAATATGATAACCAAACAACGTTTTTGGCTCACCAATGCATTGAAGTAGGGGAATTAAAGAGACGGACTACACCAGAAGAAGTATCTCGTTGCCAGTGTTCAGTTCTGTTGTATGTCCGGCGCTCTCTTCTCGCTCCGCCAGCCAGCTGCACGCGCGCCTGTGTATCATTCTGCTAGCTTCGACGCGCAGCCCTCAGTGCGCGTGCCTGACCATCGAGTGTACTATAAATAGGAGCTCCCTGCCAGCTCACTTGCCCACTTGCCCCGGTGTCCAGCTCCAGAATACACCCTACGTCGAGCACGGAGGCTACTCCTCTTGAAAATGTGCTTCGACCAGGTGGACTGAATTTCTGGCAGTACGAGGTCTCACCTCTGGTCACCGCTCCCTTACCTGTTTCCGCTGCCTATGTTCCGTAATTCTTTTACAAGCCATTTTCATTCCCTAACTTATGCAAGCTCCCTTAGTTTCGCTAGGTGGAATTTCTTCAATCAATTGAACTTGCTTTTTAGGAATTCAGGCACTTCAACAAACAAGGACTCTCATGAACATTTATGTTAGTGTGCCAGATAGTTCTCGACTATCAAAGTGTCAATTCACAAAGACTATCTTTTCAAGATAGAAGTGTATATAAAGACTGCAAACCTGTACATATTGTATAAAGACAGACTTTTCTCAAGATTCAATATTCCTTTTTGCTTCAAAATAAATTTCAGTTATTTGTGTAAATATCATAAAGTGAAGCAAATAAAGTTGTGTTCTGTAAACTTCAACCTTGGTTACAACAAGTTCATTACTACTTACCTCTGGAAAATGGCAGGGTACAGGTTTGATGATGATGCTTGTTGTTTTAAGGGGCCTAACATCGAAGGTCATAGGCCCCTAATGGTACGAAATGAAAGAACAAAAATTGGAAAGGCATCCACTGACCAAAATAAAAATAAAATATGGCATGAAGATTGAATGGAGGGACAGGAACTCAACAAAACACAAAACAAACAAAAACCAGTGGATCGGACTCAATACAGATCGAAAATAACATTATTACCGACCAAGGAACCACTTATAAAGCACAATGATGCTTGGTGTCTAAAGGGGGTGCAAAATCCACGTCTAAGGCCCCACAGAATGGTACATGTCGCGAGTAAAATAGAACCGTGGTATGTGTGATGTTGGGGTATTAATCAGAAGTAGCGAAGACTCACGGAGTTCCACAAAAGATGGTACTACTCACAAGTATTGCAATACGTACAAGTAACGCAGACCTATGGTGTGTCTCACACAATGACCCAACTCAGAGTCAACGCAAACCGAGAAGGTTCCCCACCTAGGTGTACTAAACACGGGCGCCGGTATTCCCGTGGCGTTCCTCACATAGTGGGTACTAATCACAGGCAACGCAGACCCACGGTGCTGCTCATATAGTGGTACAACTCACAGGCTACGCCCAGACCCGCGGTGTTGCACACATGGGTACGACGCACGGGTACTGGAATCCTCCAGGCCAGGCTTTAACTGCTACTAATCACAAACCTATTTCGTACCGAATTTAGTGGTACTACTCGCAAGTACAGGCAACCTATGGTGTTCCCCGCGTGATGGTACGATTCAAAATTAGTTTCATGGTTCTAATTCAGTCAGCCCTTGGTCGCCCCTTTTAGTCGCCTCTTACGACAGGCAGGGGATACCGCGGGTGTATTCTACATGTGCGTCCCCCACCCGCAGGGGGTGGTACAGGTTTGTCAGAAGACTTTGTGCAATGTATATAGTATTACACCTCGTAGAGTGCAAATCTTGATTGAAAAAATGGAAGCCAACTACTTGCTAGTTGCTTTACGTCTCACCGACACAGATATGTCTTATGGCGACGATGGGACAGGAAAGGGCTAGGAGTGGGAAGGAAGCGGCCGTGGCCTTAATTAAGGTACAGCCCCAGCATTTGCCTGGTGTGAAAATGGGAAACCACGGAAAACCATTTTCAGGGCTGCCGACAGTGGGGTTCGAACCTACTATCTCCCGAATACTGGGTACTGGCCGCAATTAAGCGACTGCAGCTATCGAGCTCGGTATGGGAGTCAACTTGCCTCTACAGGACAAAAGAGGAAAGCATTCCAACAGGCCAAACAGAATTCCTGAATGTGACAAAAACTTAGTAAAAAGACATATTGAATAATTTCCAAAACAGGAAAGTCACTGCTCCAGGCATAAGAGTGTAAACTGTTTCTTAGGTCCACAACACTATGTGCGGAAAATGTATGAACTTTTCCGGGAGAAGTATATCCTAATGTTAATGTCACTGAAAGCACATATAGAGACACCTTTAGAAGTGATTCTCAATTGAAATTTGGAATTGCTAGGCCCGATTCCTGTTCGTACTGTGACAGATTGTTCATTCAGCTGACTACAGCCCCATCTGAAGAAGAATGTAAACAAACTGAAATTGAAAGCACAATTCCCCACACTAGGGCTGAAGTAGCATACAAAATACTTGCCGTTGATTCTGATAATAGCAAAACTAACAAAAATGTACTGACCTTGTGTGCGGATCTTCATCAAGTGCTATTCTGTCCACAATTACACCATTCTTCTTATGTTCTACCAACGTTAGTACTGGTGCTACAAAGCAATCCATAATAAGGGTAACAATACAGCTTTCACGTGTTTCTGGCATGAAATTATTGCCAGAAGGGGGTCAGCAGAAATATCTTCTTGCATACTGAAATATGTTGCTACACACTTCAAGCCACTTAAAGCTGGTGAAACTGATAAGTTGATAGTCTGGTCTGATCGTTGCATTGTTCAGAATAATAACAGGTGAATGATTGCTTAGCAACAGAATCTGATCGTCTGCAAATATTTTACTGCTGTGGATCAAACATTCCTTGTCACAGGGCACAGTTTCTTGCCCTGTGACTTCGCCATGATAGAGAGGAACAAAAATGCCTTCCGTGTCTGAGCCATTCAAATGGGTACCTGTCATTGCAAATGCCAAAAAATGATGGCAATGGTGCAAAGTGATTTCAATTATCTTACCATACTGGATACCAGCTTAAGCAAAGGGTCATCCAAAATAACGAAATATGCATGGCTTCAAATATCGTCCGATGATCCCACTACACTTAGAGGGGAAAAATCATAATACTTTACAACCCAGGGTATATCAATGCTTGGCAAAGAAGACAAGAGGAACTAGAAACATAAATTTGCAACCTATGAACATTTCAGCTTTTCGGGTTTTATATGGAACACTTTTACCAATCAAGAGTTAAAAAAAAAAAAAAAAAAAAAAACAGGATCTGTTGGACGTGGGTCAGTATATTCCTGCTAAAAATAGAGGTTACTATGAAAACTTACTAAGTGAATAATGTTTTACACCCCGGTGTATAAAAGTTTTTTCTCTTGGTGGCATTCAATCATAACTGTATCGGGAGGTACACCCCAGAGCCGCGCATTCAAATTCAACGCCTAAATGAACTCCTCTGTTGGTAAAACAGTGAAACTGAAACAACACCAACTTGGAACTATAATCAGAAGATGTCACCGCAGAAATATGATGTAAATTTGTCATTGTGCAGTTGCCTAAATTGAGAGAATTTGTCCTTGTTTTGTTTGCCATTCATCAAGAAGTTTGGACATTCTCTCATAGATGACACTACATAAACTTTATGATCATGCCCTCTGGTGCAAAGTGAAAGAACCTATAATTTAAAGAAGTTTGTATTTCTAGGTTTTTGTAACTGTGATGTTCATTATTTTCGGGTTGGCAATATTTCCTTTTTGTTTCCGCCAGTTTTGAATCTAGCCAATACCTAATTTCTGTTATTAATTTTCCACCTATCACAGGCTTCTTGTTCGATTCTGAGTGTTACTTTTGGGCGTGGCTAGTTTATTCTTGAATGATCTCGAACCTTCCCTGAGGGTTTATAAGCTGCGGCTTTTCTCGTTTCTTGGCCAATTGATCGTCATCTTACTGAGTGTGTGTGTCAAAGCAGGAGGCAGGCGGCCTATTTCGTCGGTCAACAGAACATCTACAAGGTAATGGCCACATAACTTCTTTCTTCTTGCTACCTCCGGAGTTTAACCCGAGGGAAAGGTCCGACTTGTTTGTTACGTAAAAAAAATTCTAAAATGGAAATCTTCTTCGACTAATGTAAAAAATGTCATAAATCTTTAACTATAAATCGGGGATAGAGAGTGAATTACCCTCTCGAGCTCACCTTCATCTTGGTTTGAGGTGACTACGTTTTTATAACTGTTTTTCATTCTGTAAATGTGGTAAAGTAATTTCTATACGAGTCACCTCAGTAGTTTCGGAATAGCCCCTGTTTCGTCGGCCTAGAGCCCCTTAGGAATTTAAGTTCTCAATATATTGGAGCGCAGTGTAAGCCTCCATTCAGATTGTGTGTCGGTCCATTTAATTAACCTGTTCGTTTCCACATAGGCCCTATAGGTTGGGTACAAGATGCGCCTGTTTCAAATTGTAAGTTGGGCCATGGAAGGCCAGAGAGTGTAAGATTTTTGAGGTTACCTCGAGGAAGCTGAAAGAAACGGAGAGCCGGTTAGCTCTTTCTCTAGTTTCGTAATTGTAAATAGTGCCTCTAGAAGGCTAGAAATTGTATTTTGGGGAGCAAGTGCTCCGTAAATTAGGGGAGTTCTGCCCTTAACCTAGTAATTCTTCTTCCATTTGTAATATTGTAAAACTAGGGGCTTAAAGCCCAAAGTGTTAAGGTTCTGAATCTTGGATTTTTCCTGATCTGATTTCTAGTTTGGCATTGTCCCTGATTGTTATTTTTCCCCTGTGGAAATTTGTTAAGTTTTTTTTATAATGAAAAAATATAACCTTTGTTAAAGTTTTAATTCAATTCTTGACATTGTAGTTAGACCCATTCACCCCGGCACCTTCTTACACCTCTGCGTTCCACAGATACCCCGGAACAATAACTATCTGACTTTACAAGTTATAGCGCATTGCAACCAATTTTTCAACGATAATGTGACACAAGATTTCTGCAGAAGTTTGATATTACTCTATCCAGATATTCTGTTTATTTTAACTGCGGTGTTCTATTTTGTTGAAGGGATTTCAGAGAATATTGTGAGTGTATTTCAGAAGAACAATGTTGTAACTACCCACATACAAAGTTATTACTGCTGGAAAATATTAATGTTGCCAATAATCATGTTGTAAATTTACCATACTGTGTTGACAACTTTACATTGCATTGTTCAATGATGGCGTTACCTTATGTATCGAGTTTATTTTCAAAAATAATAGTGGTTAACCATTAAACTATTTGTGTCCTGTAGAATTTACTTTTTGTTGGATACAACGTTGTTGGGGTGAATGATTCAAATATAAAATAAATATTTTTATTTACCTCTATAGACTGGACGAATATACATTTCAAAGTAAGTCGATTTGTGTACAATCTTAGTCTAGGAATAGCGTTAAATATGGTTGAAATTAAATACATTAACTGTCGATTATATTACAATTATTAATAAATAGTTATCATCTCAAGAGTGTCTAAAGTACATCAGCTGTCCACATCGTTTTACATCACATTTTCTTTATCATATAAATGACATTACTTCCGTACATGTCCATTGATAACTCAAGCTAGGATGTTGATGTTCTCCAAAGTACCACGCAATGGCGAACGAAGAGGGTTTAATAGCAAGCAAGGAATTTAAAATTTCATACCTAAAATAAATATTGAATAATATTTTTCTTTATGCTCCATGTGCATTCTGAATTTAATCTCGTGCATATTGTTTTGTTTTAAGAAATATTTTAAAATATTGGGGTAATTATTCATTATGTATAAATAACAGAACAATGCTAAACCCTACTTAATCTTATCAACCGCCGCTGTTCATTTTCTATTTTGCAGAAGTCCATCGGGAGGAAGGAAATAAGTTGATATTCACAGGAATAATTTTATTTTGTAAATATCATAGGAACTTAAACCCCGCAAGATCCGACAGATACAGACAACTGATGATGTAGAAGCGTGTTGTTTAAAAGAGCCTAACAACTACGTTATCGGCCCCTAATGGTCAAAATGAAACGAAATATAATAATAATAATAATAATAATAATAATAATAATAATAATAATAATAATAATAATAATAATAATTAAAATTTACCCACTTAATACAATTTAAAAGATGACGATGTAGAAAATCATTACGAAATTAAAATAATCAGTGGATCAACTTTGCGAAGCCTTATTTTCTTATAACATGATTAAAACAGATTCAAGTGTATTCAAATGGAATAAGGCATTGCCTTTCAAATGAAATCATATATTTCATTGCCTCCATGGCTAAATGGTTAGCATGCTGTCCTTTGGTCACAGGAGTCCCAGGTTCGATTCCCGAGAGGGTCGGGAATTTTAACCATCATTGGCTACTTTCCCTGGCACGGGGGCTGGGTGTATGTGATGTCTTTATCATCATTTTATCCTCATCACGACGCGCAGGTCGCCTACGGGAGTCAAATCAAAAGACCTCTCCTGGAAGACGCAACGAGAATTTCTCACATAGTGCTCCTAACTGCAAGAAAAGTCGACTCATGGTGTTTCTCGCGTGATGGTACTAATCACAGGTAATATCATGGTTCAAAATTCAGCATCCCTTGGTCGCCCCTTTTAGTCGCCTCCTACGACAGGCAGATTTCTGCCTTGGAGTACTCTGTTTACTGCCGTGGAGCGCTGAGTGGATTACTGTGTGTACTGCCTTAGAATGCTGAGCGGATTACAGCGTGTGTATTACCGTGGACTATAGACCGACATCGAGTCTGTGTGCGGAACAGTGGTGTGAGTAGAGTGGTGGAGTTACGTTGTGGTGAGGGGTATCGTATTACTGGTTAGCACTGCTGAGTTGTTGCTCTTGTGAGGCCGCTGCTTTAGTTATCAGTGTAAGTAGTTCGCTTTGTGGAGTCACCAAGTGAATTGACTGTGTGAGTGGCGGACTTTCTCTAGAATCGAGCGAAAGAACAGTCGTCCAGTGTTGTGGTAGTCAGCAGTGCTGTGTTCGAACCTGTTTGCGTGCAGCTGATGAGCGAGGTGGCTTGAGCAAGCGACGCGGAGCGAAAGTGAAATGTGAAGTCTGCCAAAAGGGATTATACTCTGTACCAGGTAAAAAAGTTCCCAGCTGGAGTCTTGCTATGAGAGAATTGGAAATAAAAAGTAATTAGTGAAGTGTGGTCATTCATGTTTGAATATAATCGTTTGTGTAATCACGGGTCATCCGGAATGAAATTAAATCGATAAAACAGACAGCGTTTCATTCGTAACAGTATTGTTACAGTGTTCCCAAACGAAGAGGGGCGAGCTAGGTTGGCCCCTTCTGAGCCGTTTGACCCTCAAGAACTGCACAAGGAGGAGTCTGACGCAATATCCCAGGTAGTGTAGTCCGGATTCGAGAGCTGAGGGAAGAAGTGAGTGCCCAGAGTGAAAAGACGAAGGGGTTGGAGACTTGGCTCCAGCGTCAGGAAGGTGGAACCCCCACGTAACGACGGGACCGTTTCCTGGAGAACGTTCCGGATCGAGTTCTAGACAGTCTGCCAGCACCACGGATGGACATCGGAGGCTCTGAAGGGGCCAAACTAGCTCGCTCCTCTTCGCTTGTGGACACTAATGGCGGACATCACCACAGCATTTCAAGATCTGACGAAACACATTCCGGCATCTCTGACAGAAGAGTTCTGAGATGCATTTTTGTGCTAGTAAAAGAAAATGGATTACGGAGAAGAAGACAGAACCACGAGCTCAACAGGCGGCTCTCTATTGAACCAGACATTTCAAAGTAATACCAATCACGAGGCTAGAGTGCGCTGGACATTCACCACGTGTCAGTTATAACATTACAGTAAACGGAGAAGATACTTAATGCATTACCAAAATGCAAAGTGGTAGACCAACGTTGAGACGGAAGGAATATGTGCGTCAGGACATCAGGCGCTACGAATCAAGAACAAGAAACCTGAAAGAAAATTCTGATGATGATGATGATGATGCTTGTTGTTTTAAGGGGCCTAACATCAAAGGTCATCGGCCCCTAATGGTACGAAATCAAAGAACAAAAATTGTAAAGGCATCCACTGACCAAAATAAAAATAAAATATGGAATGAAGAATGAATGGATGGACAGGAACTCAACAAAACACAAAACAAGCAAACAAAAACAAAAACCAGTGGATCGGAATCAATAGAGAACGAAAATAGCATTATTACCGACCAAGGAACCACTTATAAAGCACAAAGATGCTTGGTGTCTAAAGGGGGTGCAAAATCCACGTCTAAGGCCCCACAGAATGGTACATGTCGCGAGTAAAATAGAACCATGGTATGTGTCATGTTGGGGTATTAATCAGAAGTAGCGAAGACTCACGGTGTTCCACACAAGATGGTACTACTCACAAGTACTGTACTTCGTACAGGTAACGCAGACCTAAGGTGTTTCGCACACAATGGCGCCACTTACAGCCAACGCAAACCGATGAGTTTCCTCACCTAGGGTACTAGTCACGGGTGCCGGTCCCAAGGGCCCCGTGGTGTTCCGCACATAGTGAGTACTAATCACAGGCAACGCAGACCCACGGTGTCGCTCATATAGTGGTACAACTCACAGGCTACGCCCAGACCCGCGGTGTTGCCCACATGGGTACAACGCACGGGTACTGGAATCCACCAGGCCAGGCTTTTTACTGCAACGAATCACAAACATATTTCGTACCATGTTAGTGATACTACTCGCAAGTACATGCAACCCATGGTGTTCCCCGCATGATGGTACGAATCAAGAGTAGTTTCATGGTTCTAATTCATTCATCCCTTGGTCGCCCCTTTTAGTCGCCTCGCACGACAGGCAGGGGATACCGTGGGTGTATTATTCGTCAGCCTCCCCCACCCACAGGGGGTGTGTGTTTGGTCCGCGAGAGGTATTTTATTTCCCTCAAGTCCGCCGGCAAGCCGGTTAGGACCCCCCTATCCGCCACCTGGGACGCGCCACGTGGGAGTATCACCTCTCCCCCTGCGACGCAGAAAATTCTGAAGTCTAAGACCAACGAACGGTTGATGTGCCAATGATGGTTCATGTCAAAATTTGTTCAAACGTACAGAATTTGATAATAATTCGCAATAAAATGCTGAGAAAACAGAAAATAATGCAGACATGCCATATCAGTAACTGCTTTCAACAACATCACATACAACGGAAGACATTTACATCAACATCCCAGCCCAGCTCATAAACCGCACATTGTTGCTCTCTACGTATGTACAATGAAAACAATCTTGTAAAAAAAAACATGATCGAGATCTTTGTTTTAAGAGGAATTTACTGGTTTGAACACATGGACTGGTATCCCAAATGGTTTAAAAATATACATGCTGGGACTTGGCTCTTCACTTCTTTTGTCGGGGTGAGGATATTGTAGGATGTCTACTTCATTAGACTGGTAGTTGTTTGGAGAAGTGTCGCTGCGATCTTCTGGACAGGAAATTTTCCTTCCGTTTTCTCGCCGTTCTCTCGCGCGCCGATTTTGAAACCAGATTTTTACCTGTAATTGTTAAAGATTTGTTACAACATAAGCATACTCAAAGAACCCTGCAAGACATCCAAATAAACATGCATTTTCGATGGCAAAAATAAAACACACAATTCTTATATAATATGATGATGATGATGCTTGTTGTTTAAAGGGGCCTAACATCGAGGTCATCGGCCCCTAATGGTACGAAATGAAACGACAAAGTTAAAGTTCAAAATCATCCACTGACCAAAATAAAAAATGTCATGAAGAATGAATGAATGAATGAACATGAATTTAAAACAATCAGTGGATCCGACTCAAAAAACTATCATAGTTAATAGTATTACTGACCAAGGGACCTCTTCCAAAGCACAATCCTGAATCGAGGATGCTTGGTGTCTAAATGGGTCCAAAATACAGGTCAAAGGCCCCTCAGAATGATACTTATCGCTAGTAATGCAGAACCATGGTATCTGTACTGTTGCGGTACTAATCAAAAGTAGCAGAGACTTGCGGTATTCCACACATTATTGTACTACTCAGAGGTTATGAAATTCGACGTATAATACAGACCTGTGTTTTTCGCACTTTGCGGCGCCATTTACAGGCAACGCAAACCTATGGTGTTCAGCACATAAGAGTACTAACCACAGGGACCTCTCCCTATCCCGTGGTGGTCCTCATATAGTGGGTACTAATCATAGGCAAGGCAGAACCATGGTAGCTATCATCCCATGGTCCTGCTCATATGGTGGTACTAATTACAGGTACTGCAAAAGGCGACCGCGCGGTGCTCCTGTGTGCTACTAATCATAAACCTATTTCGTACCTAATATAGTGGTACTACGCACAAGTAAAAGCGACCCTTGGTGTTCTCCGCCTGGTGGTACTAATCACAAGTAGTTTCATGGTTCGAATGCAATCATCCCTTGGTCGCCCCTTTTAGTCGCCTTTCACGACAGGCAGGGGATACCGTGGGTGTATTATTCGTCTGCCTCCCCCACCCACAGGGGGTGTGTGTTTGGTGCGCGAGAGGTATTTTATTTCCCTCAAGTCCGCCGGCAAGCCGGTTAGGACCCCCCTATCCGCCACCTGGGACGCGCCACGTGGGAGTATCACCTCTCCCCCCGCTACGCCTGCGTAGCAGGTTCGTGGTCTTATATAATAAATGTAATTTCATTTACCAAGACTGTCTAAATCCGAGGGATGTATTTTGGAGAAATTTGGGTGCCCAATTTATGGACATTTAAGATTATTATTGTAGCGGGAGGTACACCTCAACACCGCGCATTCAAAGGAAGCGCCTTAATGAACTCTATCTATAAAAAAAAAAAAAAAATAAAAAAAAACGTGAAACTGCATCTGCAGGAAGTTGGGATAGTAATCAGAACATGTCACTACTGAATAATTGAGAAGTTTACCATTTCTAAGTTTCCTAAACTGATTGGATTTATTTCGTTTGTTTTGGTGTACTTCAAGAGGTTTAAACTTTCCACCGTAGATGTCATTACAAAACTCTGGTCACAGACTCTGGTGCAAGGTGGAGGAAAATGTAATTTAAAGAAGTCTTGTGTTTCTAGGTTTTCATAATAGTATCTATGTTCATTTTTGGGTTGGCAACACTTCTTTCTCATCCCGCCAGTTTTTAATCTAACAATTACAAATTTCTGTAATTATTTTTCAGCCTATCACCGGCTTCTTGTCGCTTTTTGAATTGTCCAACAAAAATTGAGAGGGTGTGTCCGGATTAGTCCAGAATACTCTCGAATCTTCCCTTCGGGTATATAAGCTGCGGCTTTTCTGGCTACCTAGTCATTCGATCGCCGAAATTCTAAGAGTGTGTGTTAAGGCAGGAGGCGGGGCGCCTCATTCTTCGCCAGGCAGTTCATCAGCCCAGGTAATGGCCATCAGTTTTATCTCTTTTTAGCTACCTCTGCCGACTTACAAGAGGGGAAGGTTCAAATTTCTAACTATGTAACCAACCTTTTCTAAAATGTAAGTTTTCGTTCAGCTAATGTAAAATTTCAAAAAGTCTTTAAATGTAAATCGGTGATAGAGAGTGCGTTACCCTCTCGAGTTTCCTTTCGACTTGGTTTGAGGTGACTACGATTTTGTATCTGTCTTTCTTTCCTGTAATGTATTAAATTAACCTTCCTTTGAGTCACCTTAGTAGCTTGTGATTAGCCCCTGTATAATCGGGCCGAGAGCCCAATTAGGGTTTTAAAAGTTCTAGGAGTGCAAGTGTACGCCTCCATTCATTTTGTGTTCGGGCCAGTAATCTAACCGGTTCTTTTTCCATGAAGGCCCAGTAGGTTGGGTAATAGATACCCCTGTATAAAAGTAATTTCAATAGTAAATTGTGTCCAGAGGTGCCAGAGTGTGTAAGATTTTTGATGATGATAATAATAATAATAATTGTATCGGGTGGTACACCCTTACACCGCAATTTTAAATCTTCCGCCAATAAGTACTCCTCTACAGGAGAAACTCTGAACTATAAAAACTGGATCAACTCATTAGTATCTCAGAAGATGTCACTACCATAAATGTTGTGATTACGAAGTTGTCAATACTGTGTGGATTTCAACTTGTTTTGTTTTCCATTAATCAAGAAGTGTGGACATTCTCTCATAGATGTCACCGCCTAAAAACTATGATCATGCACCCTGGTGCGAAGTGAAGGAACTTTCCTGAAGAAATTTTGTATTCATAAGTTTTTGTTTTTACTAAATTTCGTCTTTCTCGTGTGGGTTGGCAATATTAATCTTTTCTTTCCGCCTGTTTTGAATTGAGCCAATCCAGAATTTCTGTAACTAATTTTTGACCATTCATGTATTTCTTCTTCGACTTTGAGTGTATTTTCAAGACGGACCAATAAACAAACAGAGTGTGGCTTGATTATTCATGAAAGGTCTCGAATCCTCCACGAGGGTATAAAAACTGCTGATTTTCTTGTCTCTCTGCCACATCATCAACAGTTAGCTTAGTGTATGGACGTGTAGCAGGGGGCGGGTAGCGCCTCTTCCTTCGGGCAGCAGCTCTTCAACAAGGTAATGGCCCCTTAACATCTTTATTTCTTGCTAGCTCAGCAGTTTAACCCTCGGGGAAGGTCCAAAACCTTTTTATTATGTAACCTATGTCTTAAACATGTAAAATTTTGTAAAACTTCACATATCTTTAACTGTAAATCGGTTATAGAGAGTGCCTTACCCTCTCGAGCTCCCCTTCGTTTTGATTTCAGGTGACTACGTTTTCGTAACTGTTTTTCTACTCTTCCTTAATGGGTTAAATTTATTCTGTGTACGAGTCATCTCCATAGTCTGGGAATAGCCCCTGTTTCATTGGCCTTGCGCCTCTTAGGTTTTAAGAAGTTTCATGTAGGAGTGCAAATTCACGCCTCCATTCTGTTTTGCATTTTGGGCCATTTTCTTAACCTATTCTTTTTCAACGAAGGCCCAGTAGGTTGGGTAAAAGATACCCTGTTTCTTTGTAAGTGTGCCTTGAGGGCAGTTGATAGTAAAGTAGGTTGTGGCCTTTGATAGGCTCAGAAAATTGAGACCGGGTCAGCTCTTTCTGATGTGGTAAAAGTGCCTCTAGGAGGCTCGATATGGTTGTTGGAGCTAATGCTCCTTGAATGAAGGGGTTTTCTGCCCTTTGATCAAATGTGTGCCTTGGTAAAGTTGGGCTAGTAGCTCAAGGATTGTAAAATTGGGGCTCGAAGCCCAGACCTTGTAAAGACTCCGAAACTTGTGTACCGTTGGTAACATTATACCTTGTACCTGATTACTGGCTTGTTGTTGACTTGTTATTTCTTAAAGTTTTTTTGAAAATATAACCTTTAATGAAATTTTGATTCATTTCTCAGCATTGTAGTTAGACCCATTGCAGCCCGCACCTTCTTTCACCTCTGCATTCTACGGGTAACCCGGTAACAACAACAACAACAACAACAACAACAACAACTATTATTATTATTATTATTATTATTATTATTATTATTATTATTATTATTATTATTATTATTATTATTATTATTATTATTATTATTATAATTGAACCGTGAGTTTTATCTCCCCCCCGCCTCAACGAACTTGATATGTGCGGCGCTCCTTGTGAAATTATTGAAATGTATTGTAATTAGTTGTGCGTGTTTCTGTCTATCTTGGCCATTGAGATGTTGGAATAAATGTGTTCGCTCCCTGTTCCTCACTTATGGCTCCATGGGCAAGGAATTCATTCCGTCCTGGGGTGTCCCTGTTCTCGGCCTTTCTCTTCGTATGTCGATCTTCTGCCATGCCACCTGGAGCGCGCTTATCCCCTCCCGGCTTCTCCGAGAGAGGGGGCGTGCTGACGTTGGTCTTGAGTCCTTCCCCTCCCAGCGAGCCTGGGCGGCTCGCCGGGCGGTGGACAGAATGATTCGCCTGCTGCGCTTGGTGCAGTGCACTTCTCTTACATCGAACCAAGGACCGTGAGGGGGGCATGGGAGGTACGATCTTCTGGTTTGCTAGGTGTTGGTAGGATGATGGGAGGAACTAGGAACTACGATACGGATATGTTAAGCCATGTATCTGGCGACTTGAGTTTGTGAACTCACAACAGAGCAATGAGTAATGAACTTGAAGTGTTATGGCCCTTAATTTCTATGTTTCTTGTATCATAAGCTATCGGTGGCCACTAGAGCCTACGTTATCGATATTAGTTTGTAATCACGGTAGGAGCCAAGGAAAGAGCTCACGCAAATGATATGAAGGTTCCAGAATGTTCTGGGTGTTTAGTTCGAGAAGCGATGGTTTTACGTTTGCTATAGTACCCGAAAGGGATGTTAACTTTAGACGAGGTAGCTGGTGAACTGTGTATACGCAGCAGCCTAGTTGTGATATGTTTGAAGTTTGAAGTTTATATGGTACCAAGTCGAATAGTTATGTTCATGTTAGACCTCTAGTAAGAGGAGAGGATTACCTTTCTGTTTTACTTAAAATGAATGATGGAAACGAGTCAAAACCTTCCAATTAAACCATGTTAGTTCCCAAGCGCTTCCGAATATGTTTGTTCTTAATTGTGTGTAAAATAAATGTTCTAGTCAAGGTGTTCAAAACTTTGTCTTGGCATTATACCTCTGAGTTGGACCTTACGTTTATTAATCCAGATCCCTGGCCCGCTCTCCTTTGGGTCGTCCTGCCGGTAGAATTACGGCACAATAATAATAATTGTTCCGAGGTATCTGTGGAACAGCAGAGGTGAAAGAAGGTGCGGGCTGGGATGCGTCTAACTACAAGCCCGAAAGATGAATAAAAAATTTAAATAAAGGTTATATTTTCAATAGACAACAAGATTTAACAAATTTTTACTAGGGAGAATGTACTCGAAAGGTTAAGATTACGGCGCAGATCGACCAGGTCCACACACTCCGTAAGGATGTGTACCATGGTAAGATGGTCGCCGCAGGTACACGCCGGAGGGGGTTCTCCTTTCAGTAGATGGGAGTGCGTCAAGATACCGTGCCGATCCGAAGGCGACATAATTCCACGGCTTCCCTCCGCGAAGCCCGAAGGGAAGTCCTCCATACCTTCGTTGTTCCTTTTATCGCTCTCAGCTTATTGGGAAGTGGAATGGCCTGCCACTCCATCTCCCAATGAGACATAACCAGTGGTCTCAGCTCAGAGCGAATATCACTGGCTGGAACCTTGAAAGGCAACGGGGGCAGTGTAACTTCCTCCTTGGCAGCCTGATCTGCTAACTCGTTTCTCTCTATGCCCATGTGGCTGGGGAGCCACACAAACGTGATTCTGGTGCCGGCATCCGAACACCCGGCCAGCAGATCCTGGATCCGTTGCACTAGAGGTTGCCGAGGGAAACAGGTATCAATAGACTGGAGCGAGCTCAAGGAGTCAGTACACACGAGAAAGTGTCGTTGTTCATTGTACAGTGCGTACCGCAGAGCCCCACAGATAGCATAAAGCTCTGCTGTGTACACACTACAGGTTTCCGGGAGAGCAAAAAGAAACCGATCATTTCCGACAACGAACGCACAGCCCACCTTCGTATCTGTCCTTGAACCATCCGTGTAAACGACGACTGAACCTGGATAGCGGCCAACAACGGACCGGTAGAGGCTCCGATAAATCGAAGGGTCCGTGTCTCCTTTCGGGCCAGTGTGCAAATCCAGGATGATTTCAGGTCGTCATACAACCCACGGAGGTACCCCACTTGGCTGTCTGACAAGGCAAGGAATCGAAGTTACGCCAAACAATTCATAACTGCTATCCAAGCGTATCCCAACCGACCGCGTCACACGAGGATAAGCAGCGTACAACAAACGGTTGCCATTGTTGAACACGCAGGGATAGCTCGGATGAAGTGGCATCTGTCGCGAATTTGCAGCATACGTAAGTAGCTGTTGCTGGCGCCTCAGGTGTAAAGGCGGCACACCAGACTCAGCGAGCAGACTAGCCATGGGGCTTGTACGAAAAGCTCCCGTCGCCAACCTAACCCCGCTGTGGTGGATACTGTTCAGCTTCGCAAGAACGCTTGGTCTTGCGGAGCCATATGCTGCACTGCCGTAGTCTAACCGGGATAAAATATGTGCCCGATAGAATCGCAGGAGCACTACACGGTCAGCTCCCCAATTAATGCTGCCAAGAAACTTCAAGAGGTTAAGCCTCTTGGTGCATTGCACTTTTAGCTCCCGCACGTGTGGCTCCCACGATAATTTACTGTCAAAAAGGAGCCCAAGAAATCGGTAAGTGTCAACAACTGGAAGAACGACATTTCCTAAATAAAGCTCGGGATGTCGGTGAAGAGTACGTTGACGACAAAAGTGGACAACGGAGGTCTTTGCGGCAGAAAACCGAAAGCCATGTTCTAACGTCCACTTCTCTATCCTCCTAATAGCTTACTGTAATTGTCGCTCTGCGACTGCCATACTGCGCGACCTATAGTGCAGAGCAAAATCGTCCACATATAGGGACGGTATTACTGCTGGACCAGCAGCAGCGACAATATCGTTTATGGCAATCGCGAACAGAGTGACACTAAGGACCAATCCCTGTGGGACACCATTTTCTTGAACGTGATATTGCGAATATGTCCTCCCTACTCGGACACGGAATAGACGGAGGGACAAAAAATTCGCAATAAATACCGGCAAGTTACCTCGGAATCTCATTGATGCAGGACTGAAAGGATACCATATCGCCATGTGGTGTCGTAGGCCTTCTCCAAGTCAAAGAAAAGAGCTACCAAGTGCTGTTTACGGTGAAACGCATCCTGGTCATAGCAGGTACTGCCCAGGGTCCGATGTTGGACGATGCTTAATACTTGCTGACTGAGGCAATGAGCACTAAGACTCCCTTCCTCCAGTCACCCGCAATAGCATGTACCCCATAGCGTGTACAGAGCACTAAATATAGACAAAATAAATAAAAATAATTAATAATAATATGTCCTTCTGGCATTCGGTTGTGCGGGGACCTGCGTTGTCAGGCGGATACTACTGCCCGGGTACATGACACTCCCACCCGCCGCGTCATGGGTGGTTGCTGGCACGGGCTTTCGAGCGTAGTCGCACACATAGGAGCTCTATCGTCGAACAGCACGCACATCAAAATTTAGAATGGTCTACATCTGACCCTCGGAAAAATAATAAAAAATAAAGAGGGGACCATGGCCACATGACCCTTTAAGTCGCCTTCTACGACAGGCAGGGATTACTTGTGGATGTACTCGACCCCTCCCATCCACAGGAGGTCCAACACATTATACCAAACCGCAATCCATGTTCGCGCCTAGGTCGCCCCTTTTAGTCGACTCATACGACAGGCAGGGGGTACAGCGGGTGTATTCAACATGTGCGTCCCCCTCCCGCAGGGGGTGACATGGGTACGACTCACGGGTACTGGAAACCCACAGGGGACGCAACTCTCTGCCGATACTAATCACAAACCTATTTCGTAACTAATATAGTGGTACTACTCGCAAATGCAGGAAACCCATGGTGTTCCCCGCGTGATAATGATTATGATGCTTGTTGTTTCAAAGGGCCTAACACCGAGGTCATCGGCCCCTAATGGTACAAAATGAAATG
Organism: Anabrus simplex; assembly: GCF_040414725.1. NCBI lineage: Eukaryota > Metazoa > Arthropoda > Insecta > Orthoptera > Tettigoniidae > Anabrus > Anabrus simplex. Next base: position 163,547,118 of record NC_090268.1, read on the forward strand.
GCAAACAAAAAGTTCAAAATCATCCACTGACCAAAATAAAATATGACATGAAGAATGAATGGATGGACATGAACCCCCCACCCCCAAAAGGTGGATCCGACTAAAAAAAGAGATCATAAATAATAGTATTACTGACCAAGGGGCCGCATATAAAGCACCATCCGGAATCGAGGATGCTTGATGTCTAAAGGGGTCCAAAATCGAGGCCAAAGGCCCCTCAGAATGGAACTTATCGCTAGTAAAGTACAACCATGGTATTTGTCATGTTCGGGTACTAATCAAAAGTAGCGAAGGCTCACTGTGTTCCACACATGATGTTACTACTCACAAGTATTGTACGTCGTACAGGTAATGCAGATCTATGGTGTTTCTCACACAATGGCGCCACTCATAGCCAACGCAAACCGATAAGGTTCCTCACCTAGGTGTTCTAACCACACGGACTCGTACTATCCCGTGTTGTTCCTCACATAGTGGGTACTAATCACAGGCAACGCAGACTACGGTGTCGCTCATATAGTGGTACAACTCACAGGCTACGCCCGGACCCGCGGTGTTGCTCACACGGGTACGACTCACGGGTACTGGAAACCCACAGGGCAACCAACTCTGCTGCTACTAATCACAAACCTATTGCGTACCTAATATAGTGGTACTACTCGCAAGTAAAGGCGACCCATGGTGTTCCCCGCGTGATGGTACTAATCAAAAGTAGTTTCGTAGTTCTAAGACAATCATCCCTTGGTCGCCCCTTTTAGTGGCCTCTTACGACAGGCAGGGCATACCGCGGGTTTATTCTACACTAGCAAATGTACCCGTGCTTCGCTACGGTATTCTACATTGTACACGGATATCGACGTAAAGACTGTGCGTGCAGCAAATGAGATTGTTTTAAAATTGCATGTCTCTTAGCCTTATCCGAGAAATAGCATGGGGAGGTCCACATACGTTGTTTCCAATGTAAAGTGAGAGTTGCGGAGTTGTGATGATAACTGCAGGCTCACTTGCCTAATGCCATTCACAATCGAGTTGGCAAGTTTACATTATAATTGCAGGCCCCAATGCCTACTGCGCGGTCACAATCGATTTGGGAAGTTTTAGTTACAATGGCAGACCCATTTCCTACTTTCAGACAGGTTACAGTTGAGGAGCTTTTATTATAATACCAGGCAACTTCCCTACCACCAGTCAAAATTGAGTTGTGCAGTTATCATTATAATGACAGTCCCTTTTTACTGCTGCTAGCCAGCTTACTGCCAGTCACACAGAGTTAGTGAGTTTCCATGAAAATAGCAGGCTACTATGCCTAATGCTAGTCAAATTTTTGATTGGAACATTTGTTTATAATGGCGGGCACCCTGGCTTAGAGCCACACACAATAGAGTAGGGGACTTTCGAACAAAACTGCATGATCCCTTGCCTTCTGCAAGACAAATCGAAAAGTGAATTATTCGTTAAAATGGTAGGCCCTCCTTACTAATGCCAGTTACACAGGAGTTGGAGAAGGACCCCATTCCTACTGCCAGCAGTCAAAGTCGGTGTAGGGAGTACTGATTACAATAGCAGACACACCCTTTCTCGATCGCTACAAATCGACATCAATGAATATATACAGATGGACATACGAAAGTATATAAATGTTTACAATATTGCAGACCTTCATTTACAGATTAACTGCTGCTAAACGGTACGTCATATCAACAAAGGATTGTACCGTAAGGCGCAGTATTTAGCGATCTAAATGGATGGTCCTATGATATTTTTTCGCATCTAATCTATTCATGGGTCACATTGAATCAGAAACGTTGAATAGGTTGAAATTTGTGTAAGAATATCTTACATTGCATTACTTTTCGGATAATTATGTGACATAGCATTTGGCTCACATATGGGTACTGGGTGGCCCAATGTTCGTGTAGAGTTTGATCATACTATCTTTCCTGTAAGTGATTGAAATGATGCACATGAGAAGAAAAGGTTTAGAAATTAATTTCCATTAAGGCAGGTAGATTTCCATTAAGTTTGGTTGTGTGTATTTTGAGGGAGTGCAAAATCACGGTTTCAGTTTCGTATAAACCCCCAATTAGTTCAGGGATTTAGAAACAATATTTACCCTAAAACCTCCCCAAAGGACAGTGGATTCTAAATGTTAAGTTTGGTGGAAATATATCCAGTAGTTTTCAAGTTAGAGAAAGACAAACAGACCAACAAACAAAGAAACAAACTAACTAACTAACTGACACCAAGGAAACCTACCCTCGGACAGATGGATGCTATATATAAAGTTTGGTTCGAATATCTTGTTAGTTTTCAAGGTGTAAGAAGTACGCTTTACACGCACCCGCTCTTGCGTTAAGTCCGCTGGGATTTGTACCGAAAAACGGTCCGTTATAGATATCTCCCTTACTAAATCCTGTTATCGAAATGATGCACATGAGAAAAAAAAGGTTTAGAAATTAATTTTCATTAAGGCAGGTTGATTTCCATTAAGTTCGGTTGTGTATACATTGAGGGAGTGCAAAATCACGGTTTCGGGTTCGTAAAAATCCCCACTCAGTTCAGGGATTTAGAAACGATATTTGCGCTAAAACCTACCCAAGGACAGGTGGCTTCTAAATACGAAGTTTGGTGGAAATATAAATTTAGTAGTTTTCAAGTTATAGAAGGACAGACAAACAGATAAACAGACAACAGACAAACAAACAGACAGACACCAAAGCTAAAAATGATGCAGATGGTCATTATTACACCTGAAACGGATAACTGTACAGAAATTTCGCCAAAATAATCAATGTACAGACACACGGTCGTTACGATTTTATTTTTTGTGCTAAAACCTACCCAAGGACAGGTGGATTCTAAATATGAAGTTTGGTGGAAATATATCCAGTAGTTTTCAAGTTATAGAAGGACAGACAAACAGACAAACAGACACCAAAGCTAAAAATGATGCAGTTGGTCATTATTACACCTGAAACGGATAACTGTATGGAAATTTCGCCAAAATAATCAATGTACATATACACGGTCGTTACGATTTTATTTATATAGATGACGGATAAGCATGAGCACGTTGAAAAGTGCAGACTTCCACTTCGAGATTCATATCTCCTGAACGGTTTATGATATTAAGAAACGGTTTACGCCATCAGACGGCCCATTTATCGCTCTACATGTTTGTTTCTAAACCATTTCCTAGTATCTCCCATATTAAGGGGGTAAATTGAGTTCAAATTTTGAATAGGGTGAAATTTGGGTGCCTTTTTAACATTTTACATTACATTTCGCCTACTTATGTATAAGCTAGAATCATGAAATTTGGTACACATATGTCCCTTAATCGTGCCAATGTGCGCACACAACGTGATGATCCTATCATTCTTATAAGTGTGTCAAACAATAAAATATACTTGTAAAAATCACAAAATTTACGAACAATCCTGAAATACGGCCAAATTTAACGTATAAGGGAGAGAGATACGACAAAATGTCACAGGACCAAAGTTGTAGATCACTCCGAATTGAAGCGATATTGTGCCATCCGTTTTGTGATACGACTTACCGTTTAGCCAAACAATAGCTCCAAAGGAATGTCTGCGCAGTCATTAAAATTGCCTCCATATTTCGATATCTTTGGGGTTAAAAAGTGAAAAATATGAACACATTGGAATTTTCCCGTCGGTTAGGGACCAAAAGCTATAATTTCACCAAATTTCAATTGTCTACCTCGTCTCGCAGGTTGTGCCGCCATCTTGATTTGGGGGGATGGGGGATAAAAATGAGGATATTCCCGAAAATTTTTAAGCCCACGGAACCTATAGGTTATCGTTTTGGATATACTATACGACTGTGTTCTTATGCTGAGCACAAAATTTGAGCCCCCCCCCAGCGTGCCCCCTTCAGGGAATTTTGAGAATTTCCGATTTTTCTAGGGATCCTGGGGTCATCAGTTTCCCTCGTACCAAGTTTCAAATTTCTGAGATTTCTGGAAGTGCCTCATTAATTCACGTCTTTTTTCATTTTTAAATATTTATATATACATCGCTCCAGCCCGACTTGCTTTTATATATATAGATGACGGATAAACATGAGCACGTTGAAAATTGCAGACTTCCACTTAGAGATTCATATCTCCTGAACAGTTTATGATATTAAGAAACGGTTTGCGCCATCAGACGGCTCATTTATCGCTCTACATGTTTGTTTCTAAACCATTTCCTAGTATCTCCCATATTAAGGGGGTAAATTGAGTTCAAATTTTGAATAGGGTGAAATTTGGGTGCATTTTTAACATTTTATATTACATCTTGCCTACTTATGTATAAGCTAGAATCATGAAATTTGGTACACATATGTCCCTTAATCGTGCCAATGTGCGCACACAACGTGATGATCCTATCATTCTTATAAGTGTGTCAAACAATAAAATATACTTGTAAAAATCACAAAATTTACGAACAATCCTGAAACACGGCCAAATTTAACGTATAAGGGAGAGAGATACGACAAAATGTCACAGGACCAAAGTTGTAGATCACTCCGAATTGAAGAGACATTGTGCCATCCGTTTTGTGATACGACTTACCCTTTAGCCAAAAAATAGCTCCAAAGGAATGTCTGCGCAGTCATTAAAATTGCCTCCATATTTCGATATCTTTGGGGTTAAAAAGTGAAAAATTTGAACACATTGGAATTTTCCCGTCGGTTAGGGACCAAACGCTATAATTTCACCAAATTTCAATTGTCTACCTCGTCTCGCAGGTTGTGCCGCCATCTTGATTTGGGGGGATGGGGGATAAAAATGAGGAAATTCCCGAAAATTTTTAAGCCCACGGAACCTATAGGTTATCGTTTTGGATATACTATACGACTGTGTTCTTATGCTGAGCCCAAAATTTGAGGCCCCCCAGCGTGCCCCCTTCAGGGAATTTTGAGAATTTCCGATTTTTCTAGGGATCCTGGGGTCATCAGTTTCCCTCGTACCAAGTTTCAAATTTCTGAGATTTCTGGAAGTGCCTCATTAATTCACGTCTTTTTTCATTTTTAAATATTTATATATACATCGCTCCAGCCCGACTTGCTTTTATATATATAGATAGATGACGGATAAGCATGAGCACGTTGAAAATTGCAGACTTCCACTTCGAGATTCATATCTCCTGAACGGTTTATGATATTAAGAAACGGTTTGCGCCATCAGACGGCTCATTTATTGCTCTACATGTTTGTTTCTAAACCATTTCCTCGTATCTCCCATATTAAGGGGGTAAATTGAGTTCAAATTTTGAATAGGGTGAAATTTGGGTGCATTTTTAACATTTTACATTACATTTTGCCTACTTATGTATAAGCTAGAATCATGAAATTTGGTACACATATGTCCCTTAATCGTGCCAATGTGCGCACACAACGTGATGATCCTATCATTCTTATATGTGTGTCAAACAATAAAATATACTTGTAAAAATCACCAAATTTACGAACAATCCAGAAATACGGCCAAATTTAACGTATAAGAGAGAGAGATACGACAAAATGTCACAGGACCAAAGTTGTAGATCACTCCGAATTGAAGCGACAATGTGCCATCCGTTTTGTGATACGACTTACCGTTTAGCCAAAAAATAGCTGAAAAGGAATGTCTGCGCAGTCATTAAAATTGCCTCCATATTTCGATATCTTTGGGGTTAAAAAGTGAAAAATATGAACACATTGGAATTTTCCCGTCGGTTAGGGAGCAAAAGCTATAATTTCACCAAATTTCAATTGTCTACCTCGTCTCGCAGGTTGTGCCGCCATCTTGATTTGGGGGGATGGGGGATAAAAATGAGGAAATTCCCGAAAATTTTTAAGCCCACGGAACCTATAGGTTATCGTTTTGGATATACTATACGACTGTGTTCTTATGCTGAGCCCAAAATTTGAGCCCCCCCAGCGTGCCCCCTTCAGGGAATTTTGAGAATTTCCGATTTTTCTAGGGATCCTGGGGTCATCAGTTTCCCTCGTACCAAGTTTCAAATTTCTGAGATTTCTGGAAGTGCCTCATTAATTCACGTCTTTTTTCATTTTTAAATATTTATATATACATCGCTCCAGCCCGACTTGCTTTTATATATATAGATAGATGACGGATAAACATGAGCACGTTGAAAATTGCAGACTTCCACTTAGAGATTCATATCTCCTGAACGGTTTATGATATTAAGAAACGGTTTGCGCCATCAGACGGCTCATTTATCGCTCTACATGTTTGTTTCTAAACCATTTCCTAGTATCTCCCATATTAAGGGGGTAAATTGAGTTCAAATTTTGAATAGGGTGAAATTTGGGTGCATTTTTAACATTTTATATTACATTTTGCCTACTTATGTATAAGCTAGAATCATTAAATTTGGTACACATATGTCCCTTAATCGTGCCAATGTGCGCACACAACGTGATGATCCTATCATTCTTATAAGTGTGTCAAACAATAAAATATACTTGTAAAAATCACAAAATTTACGAACAATCCTGAAATACGGCCAAATTTAACGTATAAGGGAGAGAGATACGACAAAATGTCACAGGACCAAAGTTGTAGATCACTCCGAATTGAAGCGATATTGTGCCATCCGTTTTGTGATACGACTTACCGTTTAGCCAAACAATAGCTCCAAAGGAATGTCTGCGCAGTCATTAAAATTGCCTCCATATTTCGATATCTTTGGGGTTAAAAAGTGAAAAATTTGAACACATTGGAATTTTCCCGTCGGTTAGGGACCAAAAGCTATAATTTCACCAAATTTCAATTGTCTACCTCGTCTCGCAGGTTGTGCCGCCATCTTGATTTGGGGGGATGGGGGATAAAAATGAGGAAATTCCCGAAAATTTTTAAGCCCACGGAACCTATAGGTTATCGTTTTGGATATACTATACGACTGTGTTCTTATGCTGAGCACAAAATTTGAGCCCCCCCAGCGTGCCCCCTTCAGGGAATTTTGAGAATTTCCGATTTTTCTAGGGATCCTGGGGTCATCAGTTTCCCTCGTACCAAGTTTCAAATTTCTGAGATTTCTGGAAGTGCCTCATTAATTCACGTCTTTTTTCATTTTTAAATATTTATATATACATCGCTCCAGCCCGACTTGCTTTTATATATATAGATAGATGACGGATAAGCATGAGCACGTTGAAAATTGCCGACTTCCACTTCGAGATTCATATCTCCTGAACGGTTTATGATATTAAGAAACGGTTTGCGCCATCAGACGGCTCATTTATCGCTCTACATGTTTGTTTCTAAACCATTTCCTAGTATCTCCCATATTAAGGGGGTAAATTGAGTTCAAATTTTGAATAGGGTGAAATTTGGGTGCATTTTTAACATTTTACATTACATTTTGCCTACTTATGTATAAGCTAGAATCATGAAATTTGGTACACATATGTCCCTTAATCGTGCCAATGTGCGCACACAACGTGATGATCCTATCATTCTTATAAGTGTGTCAAACAATAAAATATACTTGTAAAAATCACCAAATTTACGAACAATCCTGAAATACGGCCAAATTTAACGTATAAGGGAGAGAGATACGACAAAATATCACAGGACCAAAGTTGTAGATCACTCCGAATTGAAGCGACATTGTGCCATCCGTTTTGTGATACGACTTACCGTTTAGCCAAAAAATAGCTCCAAAGGAATGTCTGCGCAGTCATTAAAATTGCCTCCATTTTTCGATATCTTTGGGGTTAAAAAGTGAAAAATTTGAACACATTGCAATTTTCCCGTCGGTTAGGGACCAAAAGCTATAATTTCACCAAATTTCAATTGTCTACCTCGTCTCGCAGGTTGTGCCGCCATCTTGATTTGGGGGGATGGGGGATAAAAATGAGGAAATTCCCGAAAATTTTTAAGCCCACGGAACCTATAGGTTATCGTTTTGGATATACTATACGACTGTGTACTTATGCTGAGCCCAAAATTTGAGCCCCCCCAGCGTGCCCCCTTCAGGGAATTTTGAGAATTTCCGATTTTTCTAGGGATCCTGGGGTCATCAGTTTCCCTCGTACCAAGTTTCAAATTTCTGAGATTTCTGGAAGTGCCTCATTAATTCACGTCTTTTTTCATTTTTAAATATTTATATATACATCGCTCCAGCCCGACTTGCTTTTATATATATAGATAGATGACGGAGAAGCACGAGCACGTTGAAAATTGCAGACTTCCACTTCGAGATTCATATCTCCTGAACGGTTTATGATATTAAGAAACGGTTTGCGCCATCAGACGGCTCATTTATCGCTCTACATGTTTGTTTCTAAACCATTTCCTCGTATCTCCCATATTAAGGGGGTAAATTGAGTTCAAATTTTGAATAGGGTGAAATTTGGGTGCATTTTTAACATTTTACATTACATTTTGCCTACTTATGTATAAGCTAGAATCATGAAATTTGGTACACATATGTCCCTTAATCGTGCCAATGTGCGCACACAACGTGATGATCCTATCTTTCCTATATGTGTGTCAAACAATAAAATATACTTGTAAAAATCACCAAATTTACGAACAATCCAGAAATACGGCCAAATTTAACGTATAAGAGAGAGAGATACGACAACATGTCACAGGACCAAAGTTGTAGATCACTCCGAATTGAAGCGACAATGTGCCATCCGTTTTGTGATACGACTTACCGTTTAGCCAAAAAATAGCTCAAAAGGAATGTCTGCGCAGTCATTAAAATTGCCTCCATATTTCGATATCTTTGGGGTTAAAAAGTGAAAAATTTGAACACATTGGAATTTTCCCGTCGGTTAGGGACCAAAAGCTATAATTTCACCAAATTTCAATTGTCTACCTCGTCTCGCAGGTTGTGCCGCCATCTTGATTTGGGGGGATGGGGGATAAAAATGAGGAAATTCCCGAAAATTTTTAAGCCCACGGAACCTATAGGTTATCGTTTTGGATATACTATACGACTGTGTTCTTATGCTGAGCCCAAAATTTGAGCCCCCACAGCGTGCCCCCTTCAGGGAATTTTGAGAATTTCCGATTTTTCTAGGGATCCTGGGGTCATCAGTTTCCCTCGTACCAAGTTTCAAATTTCTGAGATTTCTGGAAGTGCCTCATTAATTCACGTCTTTTTTCATTTTTAAATATTTATATATACATCGCTCCAGCCCGACTTGCTTTTATATATATAGATGACGGATAAACATGAGCACGTTGAAAATTGCAGACTTCCACTTAGAGATTCATATCTCCTGAACGGTTTATGATATTAAGAAACGGTTTGCGCCATCAGACGGCTCATTTATCGCTCTACATGTGTGTTTCTAAACCATTTCCTAGTATCTCCCATATTAAGGGGGTAAATTGAGTTCAAATTTTGAATAGGGTGAAATTTGGGTGCATTTTTAACATTTTATATTACATTTTGCCTACTTACGTATAAGCTAGAATCATGAAATTTGGTACACATATGTCCCTTAATCGTGCCAATGTGCGCACACAACGTGATGATCCTATCATTCTTATAAGTGTGTCAAACAATAAAATCTACTTGTAAAAATCACAAAATTTACGAACAATCCTGAAATAAGGCCAAATTTAACGTATAAGGGAGAGAGATACGACAAAATGTCACAGGACCAAAGTTGTAGATCACTCCGAATTGAAGCGATATTGTGCCATCCGTTTTGTGATACGACTTACCGTTTAGCCAAACAATAGCTCCAAAGGAATGTCTGCGCAGTCATTAAAATTGCCTCCATATTTCGATATCTTTGGGGTTAAAAAGTGAAAAATTTGAACACATTGGAATTTTCCCGTCGGTTAGGGACCAAAAGCTATAATTTCACCAAATTTCAATTGTCTACCTCGTCTCGCAGGTTGTGCCGCCATCTTGATTTGGGGGGATGGGGGATAAAAATGAGGAAATTCCCGAAAATTTTTAAGCCCACGGAACCTATAGGTTATCGTTTTGGATATACTATACGACTGTGTTCTTATGCTGAGCCCAAAATTTGAGCCCCCACAGCGTGCCCCCTTCAGGGAATTTTGAGAATTTCCGATTTTTCTAGGGATCCTGGGGTCATCAGTTTCCCTCGTACCAAGTTTCAAATTTCTGAGATTTCTGGAAGTGCCTCATTAATTCACGTCTTTTTTCATTTTTAAATATTTATATATACATCGCTCCAGCCCGACTTGCTTTTATATATATAGATGACGGATAAACATGAGCACGTTGAAAATTGCAGACTTCCACTTAGAGATTCATATCTCCTGAACGGTTTATGATATTAAGAAACGGTTTGCGCCATCAGACGGCTCATTTATCGCTCTACATGTGTGTTTCTAAACCATTTCCTAGTATCTCCCATATTAAGGGGGTAAATTGAGTTCAAATTTTGAATAGAGTGAAATTTGGGTGCATTTTTAACATTTTATATTACATTTTGCCTACTTACGTATAAGCTAGAATCATGAAATTTGGTACACATATGTCCCTTAATCGTGCCAATGTGCGCACACAACGTGATGATCCTATCATTCTTATAAGTGTGTCAAACAATAAAATCTACTTGTAAAAATCACAAAATTTACGAACAATCCTGAAATAAGGCCAAATTTAACGTATAAGGGAGAGAGATACGACAAAATGTCACAGGACCAAAGTTGTAGGTCACTCCGAATTGAAGCGATATTGTGCCATCCGTTTTGTGATACGACTTACCGTTTAGCCAAACAATAGCTCCAAAGGAATGTCTGCGCAGTCATTAAAATTGCCTCCATATTTCGATATCTTTGGGGTTAAAAAGTGAAAAATATGAACACATTGGACTTTTCCCGTCGGTTAGGGACCAAAAGCTATAATTTCACCAAATTTCAATTGTCTACCTCGTCTCGCAGGTTGTGCCGCCATCTTGATTTGGGGGGATGGGGGATAAAAATGAGGAAATTCCCGAAAATTTTTAAGCCCACGGAACCTATAGGTTATCGTTTTGGATATACTATACGACTGTGTTCTTATGCTGAGCACAAAATTTGAGCCCCCCCCAGCGTGCCCCCTTCAGGGAATTTTGAGAATTTCCGATTTTTCTAGGGATCCTGGGGTCATCAGTTTCCCTCGTACCAAGTTTCAAATTTCTGAGATTTCTGGAAGTGCCTCATTAATTCACGTCTTTTTTCATTTTTAAATATTTATATATACATCGCTCCAGCCCGACTTGCTTTTATATATATAGATGACGGATAAACATGAGCACGTTGAAAATTGCAGACTTCCACTTAGAGATTCATATCTCCTGAACGGTTTATGATATTAAGAAACGGTTTGCGCCATCAGACGGCTCATTTATCGCTCTACATGGTTGTTTCTAAACCATTTCCTAGTATCTCCCATATTAAGGGGGTAAATTGAGTTCAAATTTTGAATAGGGTGAAATTTGGGTGCATTTTTAACATTTTATATTACATTTTGCCTACTTATGTATAAGCTAGAATCATGAAATTTGGTACACATATGTCCCTTAATCGTGCCAATGTGCGCACACAACGTGATGATCCTATCATTCTTATAAGTGTGTCAAACAATAAAATATACTTGTAAAAATCACAAAATTTACGAACAATCCTGAAATACGGCCAAATTTAACGTATAAGGGAGAGAGATACGACAAAATGTCACAGGACCAAAGTTGTAGATCACTCCGAATTGAAGAGACATTGTGCCATCCGTTTTGTGATACGACTTACCCTTTAGCCAAAAAATAGCTCCAAAGGAATGTCTGCGCAGTCATTAAAATTGCCTCCATATTTCGATATCTTTGGGGTTAAAAAGTGAAAAATTTGAACACATTGGAATTTTCCCGTCGGTTAGGGACCAAACGCTATAATTTCACCAAATTTCAATTGTCTACCTCGTCTCGCAGGTTGTGCCGCCATCTTGATTTGGGGGGATGGGGGATAAAAATGAGGAAATTCCCGAAAATTTTTAAGCCCACGGAACCTATAGGTTATCGTTTTGGATATACTATACGACTGTGTTCTTATGCTGAGCCCAAAATTTGAGCCCCCACAGCGTGCCCCCTTCAGGGAATTTTGAGAATTTCCGATTTTTCTAGGGATCCTGGGGTCATCAGTTTCCCTCGTACCAAGTTTCAAATTTCTGAGATTTCTGGAAGTGCCTCATTAATTCACGTCTTTTTTCATTTTTAAATATTTATATATACATCGCTCCAGCCCGACTTGCTTTTATATATATAGACTCGCTTCCGCTCGTTGGGGGCTCCGCCCCCAAACCCCCGTGTACTCTGCATTACAAACAGACATTTCGAAGTAGACTGTGGTCTAACGATATATCGCATCGACGAGTGGACTGTGCCACTGGACGGTCCATTTACTGGGCTGAATGTTTGGTGCTAATATATTTTCTACTATATTGGCAATTTGTTGTATGAATAGGAGTAAACGTTCCGATGTGGGGCAAATTTCACAAGTTCAAAAATTATTTTAATGGCTTAATAGTCAGCTACAGTTTTTAAACTTTGGTAGGAACAAATCTATAGCTCTTTATTCCAGAAACAGGAAGTGCTATCCAGTTTTGATTGGAATTACCGTTTAGGCAGAAAGTACTTCGAAAGGAAAGTCTGCAGTTGTATGAAATTTGCCTGAATATTTCGATGTTTTTCGGTAGTAAAAGGTTAAAAGTTACAGAGTAACAACTATAATTTCGCAATATTTCACTTTTTTGGTGCACCCAATAGTTGCGACCGCCATTTTGTTTTTCGGGGAGGGTAAATATTAAGAAAATCAAGCTTATTGGAGATTTCCATGGGTCAGAGCCTAATAGATAGTCTATCAGATTACTGAATTTCAAGTTTCTAGCTGATCTGGAAGTGGGTAGCCTAAACATTAAAGTCAGCAACTCAGCCAGTCTGAGAGCCTTCTGCCTTTATGGAATAGGGACAGGGCCAAGGAATGTGCACGCTAAATAGTGCAGACTTGTATTTGGAAATGTATTGCTGCCAAACGGTACGTCGTATCTAGAAACGGATTGCGGCATCAGAGGACCCTTTTAGTTACCTACATTATTGTCTTATAATATTGTTGTCGTATATCGGTTATTTATACGATAAGAAGAGTTGAAAATTTGCTGCTGTATGAGACCCAACGGGGAGTTATGTTGACCAGATACCCTGGCCTACTGCTGTGTGAATCACCACGGGAAGTTTTGTTGAGCAGATCCCCGCAGCTACGGCTGTATGAGTCACAACTGGGAGTTTTTTTGAGCAGAACCCCTGGCCTACTGCTATATGATTCACTGTGGGGAGTTTTACTCAGGAGATCCCGTCGCGTACTGCTGTATGAGACACGACGTGGAGTTTTTTTGAGAAGAACCCCTGGCCTATTGCTCTGTGAATCACCACGGGGAGTTTGTTTAGCAGATTCCCTGGCCTTCTGCTGTGTGAATCACCACAGCGAGTTTTGTTTAGCAGATCCCCTGGCCTTCTGCAGTATGAGTCACAACGGGGAGTGTTGTTGATAGAACCCCTCGGCTACTGTTGTATGAGGCACAACGGGAAGTTTTGGTGAGCAGATACCCTGGCCTACTGCTGTATGAGTCACAACGGGGACTTTTGTTCAGCAGATGGTGGTGGTGATTATTGTTTTAAGAGGAAGTACAACGAGGCAACCATCCTCTACATAACACTAATCAGAAGGAAATATGGAAGGGAACCGACACTTCGAAAAATGAAGATATCGGCCAAAGAAAGACAAGGGCCACGAAGGGCGTGAAAATGAAAGACTCCCTAGCCCTCGCAAACCTAATAGCGTCGCGGTCGGAAAAGAACAAGAGTTGGCCAAGAGAGGTCGGATAGGATAGATGAAAGTGAGGTGCCTGGCACAAGTAAGTGGAAGCAATGCAAGGACTCAGCTGAGGGCCCCGTGGTCGCCAACCCACGCTACAAAGTTCAGAGCCTCTGAGGCCCCTTTTAGTCGCCTCTTACGACAGGCAGGGGATACCGCGGGTGTTATTCTACCGCCCCCACCCACAGGGGGATTTTGTTCAGCAGATCTCCTGGCCTACTGCTGTATGAGTGACAACGGGGACTTTTGTTCAGCAGATCTCCTGGCCTACTGCTGTGTGAATAACTACCGGAGTTTAGTTTAGCAGATACCCTGGCCTAGTGCTGTATGAGTCACAACGGGGAGTTTTGTTGAGCAGATCCCTTTGCCTACTGCTGTGTGAATCATCACGGAGAGTTTTGTTTAGCAGATCCCCTAGCCTACTGCTGTATGAGTCACAACGGGGACTTTTGTTCAGCAGATCTCCTGGCCCACTGCTGTGTGAATAACTACGGGGAGTTTAGTTTAGCAGATACCCTGGCCTAGTGCTGTATGAGTCACAACGGAGAGTTTTGTTGAGCAGATCCCCTTGCCTACTGCTATGTGAATCACCACGGGGAGTTTTGTTTAGCAGATCCCCTAGCCTACTGCTGTATGAGACGCAACGGGGACTTTTGTTCAGGAGATCTCGTGGCCTACTGCTATGTGAATAACTACGGGGAGTTTTGTTTAGCAGATACCCTAGCCTGCTGCTGTACGAGTTACAACGGCGAGTTTTGTAGAGCAGATCCCCTGGCCTACTGTTGTATGAGTCACAACGGGGAGTTTTGGTGAGCAGATCCCCTGGCCTACTGCTGTGTGAATTAGAACGGAGAGTTTTGTTTAGCAGATACCCTAGCCTACTGCTGTATGAGTCACAACGGGGACTTTTGTTCAGCATATCTCTTGGCCTACTGCTGTGTGAATAACTACGGGTAGTTTTGTTTAGCAGATACCCTGGCTTACTGCTGTATGAGTCACAACGGGGAGTTTGGTTGAACAAATCTCGTGGCCTACTGCTGTGTGAATAACTACGGGTAGTTTTGTTTAGCAGATCCCCTGGCCTAGTGCTGTATGAGTCACAACGGGGAGTTTTGTTTTGCAGATCCCCTGGCCTACTGTTGTATGAGTCACAACGGGGAGTTTTGTTTAGCAGATCCCCTGGCCTGCTGCTGTATGAGTTACAACGGCGAGTTTGGTTGAGCAGATCCCCTGGCCTACTGTTGTATGAATCATAACGGGGAGTTTTGGTGAGCAGATCCCCTGGCCTACTGCTGTATGAGTCACAACAGGGACTTTTGTTCAGCAGATCTCTTGGCCTACTGCTGTGTGAATAACTACGGGTAGTTCTGTTTAGCAGATACCCTGGCCTACTGCTCTATGAGTCACAACGGGGAGTTTTGTTGAGCAGATCCCCTTGCCTACTGCTATTTGAATCACCACGGGGAGTTTTGTTGAGCAGATCCCCTTGCCTACTGCTATTTGAATCACCACGGGGAGTTTTGTTTAGCAGATCCCCTAGCCTACTGCTGTATGAGTCACAACGGGGAGTTTTGTTTAGCAGATCCCCTGGCCTACTGCTCTATGAGTCACAACGGGGAGTTTTGTTTAGCAGATCCCCTGGCCTACTGCTCTATGAGTCACAACGGGGAGTTTTGTTTTGCAGATCCCCTGGCCTACTGCTGTATGAGTCACAACGGGGAGTTTTGTTTAGCAGATCCCCTGGCCTACTGCTCTATGAGTCACAACGTGGAGTTTTGTTTAGCAGATCCCCTGGCCTACTGCTCTATGAGTCACAACGGGGAGTTTTGTTTTGCAGATCCCCTGGCCTACTGCTGTATGAGTCACAACGGGGAGTTTTGTTTAGCAGATCCCCTGGCCTACTGCTCTATGAGTCACAACGGGGAGTTTTGTTTAGCAGATCCCCTGGCCTACTGCTCTATGAGTCACAACGGGGAGTTTTGTTTAGCAGATCCCCTGGCCTACTGCTCTATGAGTCACAACGGGGAGTTTTGTTTAGCAGATCCCCTGGCCTACTGCTCTATGAGTCACAACGGGGAGTTTTGTTTAGCAGATCCCCTGGCCTACTGCTCTATGAGTCACAACGGGGAGTTTTGTTTAGCAGATCCCCTGGCCTACTGCTCTATGAGTCACAACGGGGAGTTTTGTTTAGCAGATCCCCTGGCCTACTGCTCTATGAGTCACAACAGGGAGTTTTGTTTAGCAGATCCCCTGGCCTACTGCTCCATGAGTCACAACGGGTAGTTTTGTTTAGCAGATCCCCTGGCCTACTGCTCTATGAGTCACAACGTGGAGTTTTGTTTAGCAGATCCCCTGGCCTACTGCTCTATGAGTCACAACGGGGAGTTTTGTTTTGCAGATCCCCTGGCCTACTGCTGTATGAGTCACAACGGGGAGTTTTGTTTAGCAGATCCCCTGGCCTACTGCTCTATGAGTCACAACGGGGAGTTTTGTTTAGCAGATCCCCTGGCCTACTGCTCTATGAGTCACAACGGGGAGTTTTGTTTAGCAGATCCCCTGGCCTACTGCTCTATGAGTCACAACGGGGAGTTTTGTTTTGCAGATCCCCTGGCCTACTGCTCTATGAGTCACAACGGGGAGTTTTGTTTAGCAGATCCCCTGGCCTACTGCTCTATGAGTCACAACGGGGAGTTTTGTTTAGCAGATCCCCTGGCCTACTGCTCCATGAGTCACAACGGGGAGTTTTGTTTAGCAGATCCCCTGGCCTACTGCTCTATGAGTCACAACGGGGAGTTTTGTTTAGCAGATCCCCTGGCCTACTGCTCTATGAGTCACAACGGGGAGTTTTGTTTAGCAGAGCCCCTGGCCTACTGCTGTATGAGTCACTACGGGGAGGTTTGTCCAGGATATCCCTTGGCCTGCCGCTGTATCAAATACGATGGGGAATTTAGTTGAGCGTATTCCCTAGCCTGCTGCTGTATCAATCAGGCCAGAACGTATTGTTTAGCGGATACTCAAATTGAAGTGATTTCTCAAGTATGTGTGTGATGTTTGCTTACACTGACGCTAAACATTTACTTTTGCGACAGACTATGGTTGATATGTGGCCAGGAGTACAACTGACTGCATACACTATCAAAATTTTCAATGGTGCATTGGCTGCTACTCTGAATTCCGTCCCCATATCTTATTTTATTTAGATGCTATTGTCTTTTCGTCACGTCTTCCTCTTGAGCTGTAACATATTCAAATAAACGGTGCCGCTATTTCTAGCGATATTCCTGACATTGTTTCACACTGCATTTGTGTGTAGTACTGCCGTGATATCATGCGCTTCTACCACATTGTGAATACAGGGACTTCATCTCCAGTACAAGCAGAGTACATAAGATACGTTTTCGCGAGTATAGAAGTTGTATTTGAAGATGTACAGCAACAGCACAATAATACCGATTGTGGATTCTTTGCAATAGCTTTCGCTGTATCACTTGCTCATGACAGGAATCCGTGTGATGAACGATACAATTGTTTAAAGTTCGCTGACGATCTCGGGCACATATAGAACACTCAGAGCAAATCCCGCTTCCCTGTGCTTTCAGAGAATGTTGCTCCTGCCCGTCAATGTTTAAAGAAGGCGATCCCTACAACCAATAACGATGTGAACCATGTGTATTAAAAAGCAGTGTAGCTGCCCAAAATCCAGAAAAAGTGGTCGACCAAAGGTGTTACTCTCAACTTCTCAAGAAGAGTATGGAGAAGCCGTCAGGCGTTATAGTCGGAGAAACCCTGAAGTTCATAGGGAGGCTGTCCGGCTATATTCCCAAGCGCATCCTGAACTCCATAGAGATGCAGACAGACGTTTGAACAAAGTCATCCTGAGCAGAAGCGTTCCCGTCATCTTCCTGCTAATTTAAGAAAACATGGTTTGATCGCCGTCTACAGTGGTGAACAGTTAAATTCAATTTCACCTTACCGTCTGAAAACAAGTTCACTTTTACGGCCTGATTGTTTCAAATGCTCAAGTTGCCTGGCTCCACTCTTTGAAGAAGAGAGAGGCAGGAAGAAGTGGTGTTGTGGACAAGGTGCCTGTAATATTTTAGACATTCCTCCTATCGATCTCGAAATATACTAACACCAGGATTTCAGACCTCAACCACGTATGTATAACGGAGCATTTGCCTTCAGTGCTCTCGTTATTCCAGGTGGATGTCAACACCCTTAACATGGAATAAGTTTTATAAAAATATTAGGCAAGCTATGCAATTGTGTGTACGACCTTTCATATAGTGGCCCTTACAATAATCCGTCCTGCTTTTACATTGACGACGGAGAAGCTAGAAATAACTGGGCTGAACAACAAAACCTTAACCCTGTAGTAGTGAACATATTCTTAGATTTCTTGCGCACGAACAATCCCTACATTCGTCTCTTCAAACAGCTCCATGACGAACCATCCGAAAACGCTCATTTAGTATTTGAAAATACTAAAAGGTGCATCCACGGACCAAATCTTGGAGATCGTCCATTGGGATATGAGGTTGCCGCTGTTCTAAGCACTGACAAGGAGAGCTATTACCCTAGGAAAATTGCTATTTGGAAGGTCGGTGACGGAAAGCCTCACACAGTAGATATTTTCCATCCTCTGTACGAGCCTTTTCAATATCCGCTGCTCTATCCACATGGTACGCCCGGCTGGCACATTGGACGGCTTGACAATAAGGGCAAAAAACTTTCCCAACTGAATTACGTAAGATGTTTACTTTTATCTGAATCACGGTTTCGTCAATTTGACAGACTTTCCGAGACGTGGTTAACTGATATGTATGCACGCATTGAAGAGGAACGATTGCGTTACTTAAATTTTTCTCAACGTAAGGGTAGTAACAACTCCTTAAAAGCAGGTCTCTTTGACGAAGTGCAGTCCGTTGTTTCTGATGTTAGGGGTATTAACAAAGCTACCCATACGGAGCGTGCTCAGACTGAACGATCAGTCCCTACACATGAGCAACGCCAGGTCACCAACGATATCCGCAATGATGAGACTGTTCAAGGCGAGGGAGGCGTTGTTCCTGGAAGGGTATATTTGCCAAGTACCTTCACTGGAGGAGAAAGGTACATGAAAGTTAAATACCTCAACGCAATGGCCTTGGTGAGCCGACTGGGCGGTCCGACTTATTTTTTAACAATTACAACCAACGCACAATGGACTGAAATAAGGATGAGCAAGACACCTGGATCCAAAAATCAACCTGATGTGTGCGCTAGGGTGTTCCATTGTAAACTATTGGAACTTCTTCGTGATCTTCGTTCAGGCGTTTGTTTGGTGAACCGGTATACATAATTTATACCAATGAATTTCAAAAGCGAGGTCTGTGTCATGCACTCATTTGTTTTCGTATGGAAGAACAAAAAATCATGCCAGTTCAAGCTGCTGACATCGACAAGTTCATTAGAGCAGATATTCCAGATATAGAGAAAGCTGAAGGTAAACTTCGGGAACTGGTCATCGTTAACATAATCCACGGCCCATGTGGCCCCCATCATCGTACTAATCTTCCCTATTGGGACGGAACTCTTCATAAGTGCACAAAGTTCTTCCCCAAACCTTCATCAGAGACCACATACATTGACAGCAATGGATTTGTTAACTACAAACGCAATGCTGGCAATAAGGCACAAATTACATATCGCGGAAGTCTTGTTGACATTGACGATACCTTGGTTGTCCCTTATAACGCAGCATTATTGCTGAAATACAAATGACACATTAATTTGGAGCTGGCTTCTCAAACAAGAGTAGTAAAATACCTTTTTTAATATATCACCAATGGTAGTCCTTTAGCAAATGTCGCCGTTGTCAGTGATTCAGATTCCGTTAATGAAGTGGAAGAGTACGTAACCAAACGGTACATTGGTTCCAGCGATGCAGTATGGCGTATTCTTGAGTTTAATCTCACGGAGAGTGAACCTTCAGTTACATGTCTTCCTGTACACTTAGAGGGAAAACACTCGGTTTGCTTCCGAGCTTGGGAAGAAGAGCAAGCATTACGTAACAGCTCATCTCTTTGATTATTTACTTTACCAGACCTCAGCTTCCCGAACTTGAAATGTTGACATACGCCCAATTCTATGAAATTTATATTCTTTACTCATGACGCCCCACCTGATTGAACGTTCCTGTACTTGAACATCCTGATGGCCGACATTTCATTACAAAGCGGCAGAGAGGTAAATGTCTAGCTCGAATGTTCTGGGTGGCTCCTCAGCGAGGAGATCAATTTTACCTTCCAAAGCTCTTGAATGATTTCCCCTGTCGTGGCTATCAAGATTTGATATCACGGGGTGGTAATCACTGCACTTCTCTTCAGCAAGGTGCTCGTAACCTCGGCCTTGTCAACGATGAACAGGAGTACAGACTTACGCTTGAAGAGGCATCGCAATTCATGCTTGGTAAAGCTCTACGATCATTTTTTGTTCTTCTATGTAATATTGGGGCACCGGCAGTCTTGTTGTGGGAAGACTTTAAGAATAAGCTCGCAGAAGACTTCCTTCATGTTACACCTGGTGACCCAGAGAAGGCTTTCAGATTAACACTTCTTGAAATCGATCGTTTCCTTCGACGTCACGGTTCAAATCTCTATGAACAAGGACTGACAGTTGTTGAAGACAGAACTACTGAGCTTGGCAGGGAAAGGTTTCAATACAGTGCAGGCTTATTCCGACGGATTTTGGACGAATGGCTACGAACGCTTTCAGATAAAGAATGATACCTTCGTGGTTATATCGAAAACCTTTCAATATCTACCAATTTTACTGGCTCAAAATTGCTGTGTCCCGATGGTCCTGGTGGTTACGGGAAAACATTGATTTGGAAAGTAGCCATAGCACTTTTCCGCTCGCAAGCGAAACCGTTTTCTATGTAGCAAGTTCTGTAATAGCTGCCGTCAATTTTGACGGTGGAACTACTGCACATAGCATGTTTCGTTTCTCCCTTGATGTGGGTGATGGTTCCGGATATTGGTATGTCACTAATGGACCCCAAAGTGCTGACCTTATTCGATAGGCAGGTTTAATCATTTTTCACGAAGTGTGTTTTCAAAAGGATTCGTCTTGGAATACTGGACAGATCTCTCAGAGACCTAATGGGAGACGACAGTGCTTTTCAGTAAAAGGTCATAATATTTTGTATAGATTTTCGACAATGTGTTGCTGTTTTAACAGAAATCATATCCTGGTGTAGCAAACGGCTCACCCAAATCCTCTAAACTCTGTGGAGAAATGAAAAAAAAATCCAAGTAACTAATCAAAGAATTCAAGGGGAAGAATGTTACTCATAATTGATTCTTACAGTTGGGAACAACGAAGTAGTGCATGTCACCTTTAGTAAGGGAAGACAACAACAAACGTTAATACCTTTACATGGAGTTCCGTTCACTAATTATTTGAAAGAACTGTTAGACAAAATATACACACAAGGCATCTTTTCCAATCCAGACAATGTTTCAAAACGTGCCGTTCTATGTACAATCAATGCCAAAGTATATGAAAAAAACTCTTCCCTTCTTCAATCTTTGGAAGGTGATTTTTCCATTTGTACAGCATCGATTGGGTAGAAGATCAAGTTACAGATTGTGCATATAACCATGTAGATCAAGATGTGCTCGATACATCTCAGTGCAAGAAGTACGTCATCACGATTTGGCTCTAGAAGTAGGTGTAGTTTGTATAAGGCCTATAGAAAGGAATTTAATTTTTTCTGATCTCCTTGTGAATGGTATAAAAGATATTGTTTTATCAATCCCACCGAGACTCACAGTGGTTCGTAGACGAGGGTTAGATGAACGTCTTGGTATACCAAGCATGTTATCAAGTTCTCCTTACATCGCACCATTCATACGTGCAGGAGACAATTTCCCCTTCAAGTCTCTTATTCCATGTGTATGCATAAAAGCCAGGGACAAATTATTGAGTTTGTTGGAGTGGATCTAAGCATTGATGTCTTTAGCGATGGCCAAGTGTATGTGGTTTTGATCGGGGTTCGATCTGTGGCTCGCATGAGAGTTCTTGTTCCTTCTGAATGTGTTTTGGATGATGTTTTCCACGTGAAGAAGGTGGTCTGCAAACATTTGTTTTATTGGTGGTGGTGGTGATTATTGTTTTAAGAGGAAGTATAACTGGGCAACCATCCTCTTTATATGACTGATCAGAGAGAAAACAGGAAGGGATCCGACACTTCGAAAAATGAAGGTATCGGCCAAAGGAATACAAGGGCCACGAAGGGCATGAAAATGAAAGACTCCCTAGGCCTCCATACGTAATACCGTCGGGGTCTGAAAAGAACAAGAGTTGACCAAGAGAGGTCGGATAGGATAGATGAAAGTGAGGAGCCTGGCACAAGTGGAACCAATGCCAGGACTCAGCTGAGGGCCCCGTGGTCGCCAACCCACGCTCCAAAGTTCAGAGCCCCTGGGGCAACATTTGTTTTAGTATGCATAACGAAAGCTTTGAGATTTTAGTTTTGGGGATTTGAGTTGAGCAGATCCCCTACCCCACTGCTGCATCAATCACAACGATGGGTTCTGTTGAGCTGATGCTCTAGCTTACTGGTGTTTCGATCACGACGGGCAGTCTAGGTCAGGAGATCCCTTAGCTTAGTTGTATATCAATCACGACGGGGAGTTTTGCTGTGCAGATGCCCTTGCCTAGTGCGGTACCATTGACGACGAGTAGTTTTGTTTTGGTGTGGTAGTGATTATTGTTTAAGAGGAAGTACAAATAGGCAACCATCCCGTATGTAAAACTGATGAGAGACAAAAATTGGAAAGGACCCGACGCTTCGAAAATTAGGGTATCGTTTAAAGAACGGCAAGGGGCCACGAGGAGCGTGGAAATGAAAGCATCCGTAGCCCTCAAGTGCTCTAGTACCGTCGGGCTCGAAAGAACAAGAGTTGACCAACGAACGTCGGATAGGATGGATGAAAGTGACTGGCGTGAAATTAGTAAGTGTTGTGGTGGTGATAATTATTGCTTAAAGAGGAAGTACAACTGGGCAACGCACGCTCGTAACTTAAGGATGGTGGTGGTGATTATTGTTTTAAAAGGAAGTACAACTGGGCAACCATTCTCTATATAACACTAATCAGAGAGAAAAATGGAAGGGACACGACACTTCGAAAAATGAAGATATCGGCCAAAGGAAGACAAGGGAAACGAAAGGGCGTGAAAATGAAGGACTCCCTAGCCCTCGCAAACCTAATAGCGTCGGGTTCGGAAAAGAACAAGAGTTGACCAAAAGAGGTCAGATAGGATAGATGAAAATGAGGAGCCTGGCACAAGTAAGTGGAAGCAATGCCAGGAATCAGTTAAGGGGCCCGTGGTCGCCATCCCACGCTCCAAAGTTCAGAGCCCCTGGGGCCAGTATGAGTCAGAACGTGGAGTTTTCTGTATCAGATCCCCTGGCCTACTGCTGTATCAATGACCATGCGTTTTCCTTGAGCAGACGCATTGGACTAGTGCTGTATCAATGGCGTCGTGGAAGTTATGTTAGCAGAAATTCTAGCATACTGTTTTATCAATGGCGATGTCGTTATTTCTTGATGTGATATCCTAGTCTTGTTTTGTATCAATGACAAATGCATGCGTCTCGTTTGCTACTTGCAGCTTCTCTTGATTGGATTTTTTTTTGTAGAACTGTCTGCGTAGTGCCATTTTTATTTCTGAGAGTGGTGGTGGTGGTGGTGATTATTGTTTTAAGAGGAAGTACAACTGGGCAACCATCCTCTATATAACACTAATCAGAGAGAAAAAATGGAAGGGGTCCGACACTTCGAGAAATGAAGATATCGACCAAAGGAAGACAAGGGCCACGAAGGGCATGAAAATGAAAAACTCCCTAGGCGTCCATACGTAATACCGTCGGGGTCTGAAAAGAACAAGAGTTGACCAACGGAGGTCGGATAGGATAGATGAAAGTGAGGAGCCTGGCACAAGTAAGTGGAAGCAATGCCAGGATTCAGCTGAGGGCTCCGTGGTCGCCAACCCACGCTCCAAAGTTCAGAGCCCCTGGGGCCCCTTTTAGTCGCCTCTTACGACAGACAGGGGATACTGTGGGTGTTATTCTACCGCCCCCACCACAGGGGGATGAGAGTGGTGGTTATGATTATTGTTCTAGGAGGAAGTAGAGTTGAGCAACTATTTTCCAAAAACACTGAACAGACAGAAAATGGCAGGAATCCGACACTTCGAAAAATGAAGGTATCGGGCAAAGAAACAAGAGCCACGAAGGGCGTGATAATGAAAGACTCTACTCCTCTAGTGCTCTAATACCGTCGGGATCGAAAAAAAACAAGACCTGAGCAAGGGAGGTGGTGGTGGTGGTGATTATTGTTTTAAGAGCAAGTACAACTGGGCAACCATCCTCTATATAACACTGATCAGAGGGGAAAATGGAAAGGATGCGACACTTCGAAAAATGAAGATATCGGCCAAAGTAAGACAAGGGCCACGAAGGCCGTGAAAATGAAAGACTCCCTAGTCCTCACAAACTTAATAACGTCGGAGTCGGAAAAGAACAAGAGTTGACCAAGAGAGGTCGGATAGGATACATGAAAGTGAGGAGCCCGTCACAAGTAAGTGGAAGTAATGCCAGGACTCAGCTGAGGGCTCCGTGGTCGCCAACCCACGCTACAAAGTTCAGAGCCTCTGAGGCCCCTTTTAGTCGCCTTTTATGACAGGCAGGGGATACCGTGGGTGTTATTCTACCGCCCCCAGCCACAGGGGGATGAGCAAGGGAGGTCGAATAGGATAGGTGAACGTGAGAACTCTAGTGCAAGTAACTGGAAACAAAGCCAGGACTCAGCTAAGGGTCCCGTAGTCTCAAGCCCACGCTCCTTTTTTCAGAGCCCATGGGACTTTCTTTCTGAGATAGTCAACGTTTAATTAGTTATTTTGGGTGAAGGCTGGCGAGATTTTACCCTAAGACAGTAATATTAAAGCTTTGGTTATGCATACTAAAGTAAATGTTCGTAAACCACGTTCTTGACAAAAGCCACGCCATCCAAAACACGATCAGAAGGAACAAGTACTCTGATGTGGGACGGAGATCGAACCCGGCTCAGAGCCACATACAGTTGGCCATGACTAAAGACATCAGTGCGGAGGTCGACTCCAACAAACTCAATAGTTTGTCCCTGGCTTTTATGGATAGACATGGCATAACAGACTTGAAGGGGAAATTGTCTTCTGCACATACGGATGGTGCGATGTAAGGAGAACTTGAATATTATTCTTGGTATACCCAGACGTTCATCTATTCCTGGCCTACGAACCAATATAAGTCTTGGCGAGATTGATAAAATAATAACTTTTGTACCATTCACAAGGTGATCAGAAAAATTTAAATTCCTTGTTATAATACAAACTGCTCCTACTTTTAGAGTCAAGTCGTGAGGAGGGACTCCCTTGGACTGAGCTTGATGGAGCACATCTTGATCCACAAGGTTATGGGTACAATCCTTAACTTGATCTTCTAGCCAATCACAGCTGTACAAATGGTAAAAGTCGCCTTCCAAGGATTGGAGAATGACAGAGTTTATTTCAAATACATTGGCGTTGATTGCACATAGGACGGCACGTTTGGAAGCATTGTCTGGGTTGGAAAGTATATTCTGTGGGTACACTTCCTCTAACAGTTCTTTCAAAGAATTTGTAAATGGAACTCCATGTAAAGGTATTAATGTTTGTTGTTGTCTCCCCTTACCAATGATGACATGATCTACTTCGTTGTTGCCAACTGTAAGAAGGAATTTCGAATAGCGTTCTTCCCCTTGAATTCTTTGAGGTTTCGTTAGTTGGAATTTTTTCATTTCTCCCCAGAGTCTCGAGGATTTCAGCGAGACATTTGTTACATCAGAAGGTGATTTGGCGTCTGTTACAACAGGAGCACATTGTCGAAAATCTCCAGAAAAAATTATGATCTTACCACCAAAAGAACTCTCGTTCCTCATTAAGTCTCTCAAAGATCTGTCGAGTATTTCAAGAAGGAACCTGTTCGCCATGGACACTTCGTCAAAAATGATTAAGGCTGCCTCTCGAATAAGGTCAGCTCTTTGGGATCCATTAGTGAGAGACCAATATCCAGAACCATCACCCACATCAAGAGGGAGACGAAACATGCTGTGTGCAGTAGTTCCACCGTCAAAGTTAAGGGCAGCTATTCCAGAACTTGCTACACATAAGACGATTTTGCCGCGTGAGCGGAAAAGTGCTATGACTACTTGTAAAATCAATGTTTTCCCGTAACCACCAGGACCATCGAGATAGAGCATTTTTGAGCCAGTGAAATTAGCAGATGTTGAAAGTGTTTCGATATAGCCAAGAAGGTGTCTTTGTTGCTCTGAAAGCTTTGGCAGCCATTCGTCTAAAACCGTTGGAGTGAGGCTGCACTGTATTGAAATCTTTCCCTGCCAAGCTCAGTAGTTGTGTCTTCAACAACTGTCAGTCCTTGTTCATAGAGATTTGAACCGTGACGTCGAAGGAAACGATCGATTTCAAGAAGAGCTAATCTGAAAGCCTTCTCTGGGTCACCAGGTGTAACATGAAGGAAGTCTTCTGCGAGCTTATTCTTAAAGTCTTCCCACAACAAGACTGCCGGTGCCCCAATATTACATAGAAGAACAAAAAATGATCGTAGAGCTTTACCAAGCATGAATTGCGATGCCTCTTCAAGCGTGAGTCTGTACTCCTGTTCATCGTTGACGAGGCCGAGGTTACGAGCAGCTTGCTGAAGAGAAGTGCAGTGATTACCACCCCGTGATATCAAATCTTGATAGCCACGACAGGGGAAAACATTCAAGAGCATTCGAAGGTAAAATTGCTCCCCTCGCTGGGGAGCCACCCAGAACATTCGAGCTACACATTTACCTCTCTGCCGCTTTGTAATGAAATGTCGGCCATCAGGATGTTCAAGTACAGGAACGTTCAATGAGTTGGGACGTGATGAGTGCACAATATAATTTTCATAGAATTGGGCGTATGTCAACATTTCAAGTTCGGGAAGCTGAGGTCTGGAAAAGTAAATAATCAAAAGAGATGAGCTGTTACGTATTGCTTGCTCTTCTTCGCCAGGTCGAAAGTAAACTGAGTGTTTTCCCTCTAAGTGTACAGGAAGACATGTAACTGAAGGTTCACTCTCCGTGAGATTAAACTCAAGAATACGCCATACTGCATCGCTGGAACCAATGTACCGTTTGGTTACGTACTCTTCCACTTCATTAACGGAATCTGAATCACTGACAACGGCGACATTTGCTAAAGGACTACCCTTGGTGATATACTTAAAAAGGTATTTTACTACTCCTGTTTGAGAAGCCAGCTCCAAATTAATGTGGCATTCGTATTTGAGCAATAATGCTGCGTTATAAGGGACAACCCAAGTATCGTCAATCTCAACAAGTCTTCCGCGATATGTAATTTGTGCCTTGTTGCCAGCATTGCGTTTGTAATTAACAAATCCATTGCTGTCAATGTATGTGGTCTCTGATGAAGGTTTGGGGAAGAACTTTGTGCACTTATGAAGAGTTCCGTCCCAACAGGGAAGATTAGTACGATGATGGGGGCCACATGGGCCGTGGATCATGTTAGCGATGACCAGTTCCCGAAGTTTACCTCCAGCTTCGTCTATATCTGGGATATCTGCTCTGATGAACTTGTCGATGTCAGCAGCTTGAACTGGTATGAGTTCTTGTTTTTCGATACGAAAACAAATATGTGCATGAGGCAGACCTCGCTTTTGAAATTCAATGATATAAATTATGTATGCCGGTTCACCAAAGAAAGCGCCTGAACGAAGATCACGAAGAAGTTCCAATAGTTTACAATGGAACACCCTAGCGCACACATCAGGTTGATTTTTGGATCCAGGTGTCTTGCTCATCCTTATTTCAGTCCATTGTGCGTTGGTTGTAATTGTTAAAAAATAAGTCGGACCGCCCAGTCGGCTCACCAAGGCCATTGCGTTGAGGTATTTAACTTTCATGTACCTTTCTCCTCCAGTGAAGGTACTTGGCAAATATACCCTTCCAGGAACAACGCCTCCCTCGCCTTGAACAGTCTCATCATTGCGGATATCGTTGGTGACCTGGCGTTGCTCATGTGTAGGGACTGATCGTTCAGTCTGAGCACGCTCCGTATGGGTAGCTGTGTTAATACCCCTAATATCAGAAACAACGGACTGCACTTCGTCAAAGGGACCTGTTCTTAAGGAGTTGTTACTACCCTTACGTTGAGAAAAATTTAAGTAACGCAATCGTTCCTCTTCAATGCGTGCATACATATCAATTAACCACGTCTCGGAAAGTCTGTCAAATTGACGAAACCGTGATTCAGATAAAAGTAAACATCTTACGTAATTCAGTTGGGAAAGTTTTTTGCCCTTATTGTCAAGCCGTCCAATGTGCCAGCCGGGCGCACCATGTGGATAGAGCAGCGGATATTGAAAAGGCTCGTACAGAGGATGGAAAATATCTACTGTGTGAGGCTTTCCGTCACCGACCTTCCAAATAGCAATTTTCCTAGGGTAATAGCTCTCCTTGTCAGTGCTTAGAACAGCGGCAACCTCATATCCCAATGGACGATCTCCAAGATTTGGTCCGTGGATGCACCTTGTAGTATTTTCAAATACTAAATGAGCGTTTTCGGATGGTTCGTCATGGAGCTGTTTGAAGAGACGAATGTAGGGATTGTTCGTGCGCAAGAAATCTAAGAATATGTTCACTACTACAGGGTTAAGGTTTTGTTGTTCAGCCCAGTTATTTCTAGCTTCTCCGTCGTCAATGTAAAAGGAGGACGGATTATTGTAGGGGCCACTATATGAAAGGTCGTACACACAATGGTATAGCTTGCCTAATATTTTTATAAAACTTATTCCATGTTTAGGGTGTTGCCATCCACCTGGAATAACGAGAGCACTGAAGGCAAATGCTTCGTTATACATACGTGGCCGAGATCTGAAATCCTGGTGTTGGTATATTTCGAGATCGATAGGAGGAATGTCTAAAATATTATAGGCACCTTGTCCACAACACCACTTCTTCCTGCCTCTCTCTTCTTCAAAGAGTGGAGCCTGGCAACTTGAGCATTTGAAACAATCAGGCCGTAAAAGTGAACTTGTTTTCAGACGGTAAGGTGAAATTGAATTTAATTGTTCACCACTGTAGACGGCGATCAAACCATGTTTTCTTAAATTAGCAGGAAGATGACGGGAACGCTTCTGCTCAGGATGACTTTGCTCAAAACGTCTGACTGCATCTCTATGGAGTTCAGGATGCGCTTGGGAATATAGGCGGACAGCCTCCCTATGAACTTCAGGGTTTCTCCGACTATAACGCCTGACGGCTTCTCGATGCTGCTCTTGAGAAGTTGAGAGTAACTCCTTTGGTCGACCTCTTTTTCTGGATTTTGGGCAGCCACACGGCTTTTTTTTAGACACTTGGTTCTCATCGTTATTGGTTGTAGCGATCACCTTAGTTAAACATTGACGGGCCGAAGCAATATTCTCTGAAAGCACAGGGAAAGGGGATATGTGCTGAGTGTTCAATATGTAGCGGAGATGCTCGGCGAACTTTAAACAATTGTATCGTTCATCACACGGATTCCTGTCATGAGCAAGTGATACAGCGAAAGCTATTGCAAAGAATCCACAATCGGTATTATTGTGCTGTTGCTGTACATCTTCAAATACAACTTCTATGCTGGGGAAAAGCTTTCTTATGTACTGAGCCTGTATTGGAGATAAAGACCGTGTATTCAGACTGTCGTATATGCGGATGATATTGCCGTCGTAGTACGCACAAATGTAGTGAGTAACAATGTCAGGAATATCGCTAGAAATAGCGGCAGGGATTATTTGAATATGTTTCCTGTCAAGAGGAAGAGGTGACAATGATTCAATAGCTCCTAAAGTAAATAAGCTAAGGGGGCGGAATTCAGAGTCAGCTGCCAATACATCATTGAAGAAGTTGATAGTGTCTGCAGTCAGTTGTACTCCAGGCCGAATATCAAGCAGAGTCTGCCCCAAAAGTAAACGTGTAGCGGCAGTGTAAAGAAATCTCTCGCCCATATTTGAGGAATAGCTTGGTTATAGATAGATAGATTGTTTCAATTAAATTACCTCGATAATAAATTTAGTTTTAATAAAAACACTGGTCTTGTAAAGCAATATTAACTTCTCTCTTCTAAAAGTCCAAGGAACAGATCACAACACGTCGTACAATACAAGAATGTAGTTTCTTATTCGTTACAAAGACGATATATATTCAAAGTAATGTGAATGTAATTTCAGCGCTGCTGTGTGATTTCGAGATCAATAGGTTACAAGGAACATGTATAAATGGAACAAAAATTATGAAGCAACGAGCTAAAATAACATAGAGCGGCTGTATATCTAACATCAGCTATCCTTGCGGAGGCAGTTTCAGAAAGGATAGCCATGTTACGAGTAACAAAGCGAGTTGGCGCGAGAACTTAAATATGATGATGTGACTTGGAGATTGTGCGTGGCGATTGAATGTCGTGAGTTTTAAGAAGTGAAAAGATAGATTCTCGCTTCGAGAATGCCAGCCAGCCGTATGCTCAGCGTACGGCTGAACTAATCGGAGTAAGATGATTGATAGTGTTCATTTTCTTTCAGACATATCGTAACTGATGATTTCTTGGTACCTATTTATCTTTGGCGTTAAAAGTTAATGTTTGTTGCCATCTGGTGTTGGTGTATGATTCATTGAAGTTTGATATTCAGGTTCTTTCTTTTTTCTCTCCATAATGGCCCTGAAGACTCCTCATGTGCTTAGGGATTGGTTTGTTGTAGGCCTATTTCACTCAAACGTACCTACACCAGGCGTTGTGAATACAGTATTTGACTGGTGTTGTGAATTTTATGCAGTGTTCATTGTACACCGAGCGAGTTGGCGTGGGATGAAGGGCGCGCAGTTGTGAGCTTGCAATCGGGACATTGTGGTTTCGAACCCCATTGTTGGTAGCCCTGAAGATTGTTTACGTAGTTTCTCATTTCCACCCCAGACAAATGCTGGGCCCGTACATTAATTAAGGTCACAGCTGCTTTCTTCCCACTCCTAGCCCTTTCCAATCCCATTGTCGCTATAAGACCTATCTGTGTCGGTGCGACGTAAAACAACTTGTAAAAAGAAACTTTTATTGTTGACGTCAGTCCCACTAATATTTAAAATCAGGCTATATGTCATAATGAGCACTTTTTAAGGTTGCCTTTCAGCTAGTAAACCCAGTATGATACGGTAAAATTAAAAATATATGTCCCCTATAGTTTAATAAATAATGTTACGCAGTGAGTTGGCTGTACGTTTAGATTCGCGCTGCTGTGAGCTTGTATTCGAGAGATAGTTTGTTCGAATCCCATTGTCAGGAGTGGTGAAGATGATTTTTCGTGGATTCCCTTTTTTTTACAACTTGTTTTACGTCGCACCGACACAGATAGGTCTTATGGGGAGGATGGAACAGGAAAGGGCTAGGAGTGGGAACGAAGCGACCGTGGCCTTGATTAAGATACATTTGCCTGGTGTGAAAATGTTAAACCACGGAAAACCATCTTCAGAAATGCCGACAGTGGGGTTCGAACCCACTGTCTCGCGAATACTGGATACTGGCCGCCCTTAAGCGACTACAGCTATCGAGGTCGGTGTTTCCCATTTTCACACCAGGAAAATGCTGGGGCTGTACTTTAATTAGGCCACGGCCGCTAACTTGCGAATGCTAGTGCTTTCCCCTCCTTCCATAGCCGAATATTAGATGTCCTCGTTTGACTTTAAACAAGTAGCAAAACAAGCATATAGTGTTACTTATGGGGATACAATACGTTTAAAAATATGATCAGAATGAAGTTGTAACCTATCGTACGTCCCTTTCATTTTAAGGACTTCGTTCATAAATGATCATGTACGTCCATGGTTTTTATTGTAATTTACTCTTAGCCACAACAGCCAAGCAGGGTAACGCCCTTATTCCGATTTCGTGGCCCGTTCGTTTGTCGCCGTATGACGATTCTCCTTATATCCGTTTCAAACTACCCTACAATCAGTCGATCGTAGTGTTGGCGTCACTCCGCACCGGGCGAGTTGGTCGTGCGGTTAGGGGCGGGCAGCTGTGAGCTCGCATCCGGGAGATAGTGGTTTCGAATCCCACTGTCGGCAGCCCTGAAAATGGTTTGGCGTGGTTTCCCATTTTCACACCAGGCAAATGCCGGGGCTGTACTTTAATTAAGGCCACGGCCGCTTCCTTCCCATTCCTAGGCCTTTGCTGTCCCTTCGTCGCCATAAGTCCTATCTGTGTCGGTGCGACGTAAAGCAAATAGCGTCACTCCGCAACATGGGTGAATTAGTGCTATTCCCAGTCTATGATTATTAAGGCTCTAAGCTTTCGGCGAACGGTCTTTAATTTTACACTAGTGATTCTATAATGCGTATTTTCAATATTTTTCGTCTGTCGGCAGGCACGCTCTCTTGCTTATGTGACCTCTGAAACATAGCGAACGTTCATTCAGTTAACTTCAGCCAGGCGCCGTTTCCGCCTCTATGTTATCCTAGGTCGTTGATATGAAGCTGAGCCTACAAGGAATTCGTTGTACCTAAAAATGAAAGCAAGTTCAGCGTCGCTGTATGATCGTATGTATGGAAAAATGGCGGCTACTTTTGACATAGGTTGCCTAACCAAGACCAACTAATCATTGTTAGACCTGAAGGCATGTATCGATATGTGGTCATGCCTTCTGAGTGTAACGGTTTTTGGTTACATTATGTAATTCGGTATATGTTGCTCGTTTGTCGAAGCATTGCCTACGTTATACACCCACAAGGCCGTGTTATGCAGGTCTCTTTCAAGTCAAACACGCCAGCATTGCGGCTTCGACCTTTTTCCGCCAGGGGGCAAGCTTTAAACACTGCCCTTGCCGCGAATTGGCATTGTCGAGATACGTTTTGAAAGCATTACTGCATTGTTCATGTATTTCCTTAGGTATAAATGTAGAAATACGTAATTCCTTCATTTACCTTTCAACCACTATCTAAACGACAATAAACTGTTTCAGAATACATATAAGGAATAGAACAGCAGTATCTATCAGAGCGGTATATAAAATTAATGACACCGAATGAGTTGGCCGTGCGGTTTCAGTCGTCCAGTCGTGTATCTGTGAGCTTGCATTCCGGATGTATGCAAGTGGGCGCGAGGTGCAGCAAAAATGTAGAATTTGAAGATATTGGAAGTAATTGGTATCACTTATCCAAATTTCAAGGTTCTAGGTCATGTGCAAGTGGGCAATCATTCATGGTTAGGGCTTTATATTATAATAACGCAAGACTGTCTTGACAGTGGAATTTACTATGTGTTAAGTCACTGGAAATAAGAAACATGGTAGTGTATCTTATGAATACAATTTACAAAAGATCGACAGTTGTAATTACTAGGAAGTAATAATATAAATAGTCTGTTAATAGATTTTATGAATGAAAGTTACACTTCCCATATTACATATACGGTGTTTGAATGGAATCAGAACAGGTATGTATTATACCGCGTGCAGTTGTAGATGGCAGTTGTACTTTGAGATACATAGATCTGTGTACTCTTGAAAAAGCTACATACAGCTGCTCATGACTTCATCATGGGAGTGGAGGGATTTATTCCAATTTTTTAAATATAGTTTGTCCTTGTGACTTATCGACTGCAACAGAGATGGCAAAATTTAGGGGAAAATGCCTCTCTTTAAGAAAGAATGGTGTATGGGGGTTATCAGATGATAAACATATGCTTGGAATAAAACTCTTTCTCCACGCAGCTGATTTCGTTTGAATTTCGCGATGAACGTTACTTTTACCAAGTTTAGTACAGTCAATCTTGTTTCGTTCCACAAACAACGTTTATTAAGTCAGTTCAAGTCACCGTACTGCACACAGCAAGTGCTAATCTAAGTTATTTGGTCATCTGCCAAGTATTGAGAATCTGTGGCTTGCCGACATTAACTTGTTAGTTTCATAAACGCGAGCGCTCACTTTTGATGATAACTTAATAAAACCCATAAAATAAACTGCTTAAAAATCATACATTAAAACATTGTTTCCGCATACGTCCTCCGATTTCCCATACTTGCAAGGCAGCCAGAATAACAAAAGTCGGTCTACATATGGCCAATGACGTTGCCAAGGAGCGTCCTGAATTTCCTTCATCTATCCATCTTATGAGTGTGTGAATCAGTAAAATCATTTATGGAAATTTAACAAAAATGACCAAAACCGGGAAAATGAAGCTCAATCTAAGGTAGAAGGAGTCGAGATACGACAAAAATTCATAGGACCAAAGTTGTAGATCTCTTCATTTTAAGGGCCGAAAGTGCAGTCCGTTTATTGATAACAATTACCGTTTAGCCACAAGAGAGCTCGAAACGAAAGCCTGCACCGTCATGTAATTTGGCTTAATATTTCGAATTCTTTAGTGGATGAAATATTAAATATTTTAACTTTTTGCAATTTCTACGTCGGTTACAGGCTAGGAGCTAGAACTTTGCCAAATATGAATTTTCTAGGGCACTGCATCACGGTATCCGCCATTTTGTTTGGGGGGAGGGGGGCAAAAATTTAAAATTTAAAATTTTTGGAATTTTTCCGTAGGTTACACGCTAATAGCTATCACCTTGCCAAATTTCAACTTTCTAGCTCATGTCGAAGTGGGTAAACATTTATGTCAGTCAGTCAGCCTTCTGGCTTTATATATATAAGATAAGATAGAGCCGGGCAATGTGCACGCTAAATAGTGCAGACTTCCACTTGGAAATTCATTGCGTCCAAACGGTAAGTCGCATCGAGGTAAGGATTTCACCATCGGACGTCCCATTTAGTCGCCTACAGTACTGTGTGGGGCATTCTCTCGTATCTCGCCTATTTATACCATATAAAGGGGTGAACGTTTCGATCCATATCAAATTTCGTCCGCTTAGCAACAGTTGAAAAATAATTTTGCCAACATAGCAGACAGCTACAGTCTTGAAACTTTGCAGGCAGGTTGAGGATGAAACGACCTATAATTTTGGTTATTTAAGGTTTTGCCGTATCTCAACGGGTTTCGCCATAAATTGCTTAAGAATCATAAATTAGGCCGAAATTTCAATAGTGTTTCCACATGTACCCTGCGTTTTCCCATACTTGCAAGGCAGCTAGAATAACGAAAGTCGGTCTACATATGGCCAATGACGTTGCCAAGGAGCGTTCTGAATTTCGTTCATCTATCCATCTTATGAGTGTGTGAATCAGTAAAATCATTTATGGAAATTTAACAAAAATGACCAAAACCGGGAAAATGAAGCTCAATCTAAGGTAGAAGGAGTCGAGATACGACAAAAAGTCATAGGACCAAAGTTGTAGATCTCTTCATTTTAAGTGCAGTCCGTTTATTGATAACAATTACCGTTTAGCCACAAGAGAGCTCGAAACGAAAGCCTGCACCGTCATGTAATTTGGCTTAATATTTCGAATTCTTTAGTGGATGAAATATTAAATATTTTAACTTTTTGCAATTTCTACGTCGGTTACAGGCTAGGAGCTAGAACTTTGCCAAATATGAATTTTCTAGGGCACTGCATCACGGTATCCGCCATTTTGTTTGGGGGGAGGGGGGCAAAAATTTAAAATTTAAAATTTTTGGAATTTTTCCGTAGGTTACACGCTAATAGCTATCACCTTGCCAAATTTCAACTTTCTAGCTCATGTCGAAGTGGGTAAACATTTATGTCAGTCAGTCAGCCTTCTGGCTTTATATATATAAGATATAAGATAAGATAGAGCCGGGCAATGTGCACGCTAAATAGTGCAGACTTCCACTTGGAAATTCATTGCGTCCAAACGGTAAGTCGCATCGAGGTAAGGATTTCACCATCGGACGTCCCATTTAGTCGCCTACAGTACTGTGTGGGGCATTCTCTCGTATCTCGCCTATTTATACCATATAAAGGGGTGAACGTTTCGATCCATATCAAATTTCGTCCGCTTAGCAACAGTTGAAAAATAATTTTGCCAACATAGCAGACAGCTACAGTCTTGAAACTTTGCAGGCAGGTTGATGATGAAACGACCTATAATTTTGGTTATTTAAGGTTTTGCCGTATCTCAACGGGTTTCGCCATAAATTGCTTAAGAATCATAAATTAGGCCGAAATTTCAATAGTGTTTCCACATGTACCCTGCGTTTTCCCATACTTGCAAGGCAGCTAGAATAACGAAAGTCGGTCTACATATGGCCAATGACGTTGCCAAGGAGCGTCCTGAATTTCGTTCATCTATCCATCTTATGAGTGTGTGAATCAGTAAAATCATTTATGGAAATTTAACAAAAATGACCAAAACCGGGAAAATGAAGCTCAATCTAAGGTAGAAGGAGTCGAGATACGACAAAAAGTCATAGGACCAAAGTTGTAGATCTCTTCATTTTAAGTGCAGTCCGTTTATTGATAACAATTACCGTTTAGCCACAAGAGAGCTCGAAACGAAAGCCTGCACCGTCATGTAATTTGGCTTAATATTTCGAATTCTTTAGTGGATGAAATATTAAATATTTTAACTTTTTGCAATTTCTACGTCGGTTACAGGCTAGGAGCTAGAACTTTGCCAAATATGAATTTTCTAGGGCACTGCATCACGGTATCCGCCATTTTGTTTGGGGGGAGGGGGGCAAAAATTTAAA